>NW_005370597.1:4017003-4036391 GCF_000412655.1 Myotis brandtii | reverse complement strand
GCCCTGCCACCCACCCATTTCCCAGACCAGGAGGGCTTGTTTCCTGCCTCCCTGCCTTCGCACATCCAGTTCCCTCCACCTTGAATGCCCTTCCTCATCCTTCAAATCCCAGCTCGGCTTTAATTCCACTGGAGAACCTTCCGAGTCACTTGGGGCTTCCCCCTGCATCCTGCACCCACCTCAGTTACAGCGGTTTTCTGGATGATGCTCTCACGGGGCGGTGAGGTCTTGGGGATGCTAGCTTTGCCTTTGTACCCCAGCCCCTGGCACAGACAGGTCCTCAGTAAAGCTGGAAGGAAGGGACGGAGGGAGGGAGGAAGGGAAGAGAGCAAAGAAACACCTCTCATAGGATTGCAGAGGATCTGTACCGTGAGCACCTGGCACAGGGCTGGGCACACAGCAAAGCCCACTCCTTTTCTGCCGCCTCCACTTGAGTCTGGGCTCCGGCACCATCTGCCTCATCCGATTTGGACCCGGCTCAGGGGTCATCTCCATACCCGCAGGCCTGTGTCTGTTGCCCATTTGGATGCAAGGTAATTACACCAGGATGCAGAGGTGCACTTGACTTTATAAGGAGCTAGTGTGTTTGGGAGAAAGGCCTCCATTCTCCGAAATCCTGGACTGTGCAAACTTGCAAGGGCCTGAGGGCTGACCTTGAGCAAGGGGCTGACCTTGAGCAGGGGTTTTCTAACGGTTTTCACACTGAATACTTTCTGCAAACAAAGCCTTACCTGACGGCATTATACGAAACAGATGGAAACTAAGCTGCTTGGAGCGAAGTGGTGGGTGTTGAAGGGTCTGGGAGGCGGGACCAGTTCCATCTCCCCTGTAGCTCTGGGTCCCGGGGAGATGGGGGTTGGGGTTGGTCCTGGCGGTGGGATGGGGCAGCCAGGAGAGAGGGAGAGCCCTGGGGAGAGTCCAGTGGCTGACATTTACTAACGGGTACAGAAGGGCTTCAATATTTTCAGAACCTCGTGTTCATGCCAGTGTGGCTGGGCCAACGAATTCATCTTTCACAGCAAGAAGTCAGTCTATATAAACAAAAGTGAAAATATGTCCTTGGAAAAAACTCATAATGATTAAAAAAAAAAAAAAGAATATACAAAGGTTTGGAAATGGCTTCAGAAATGAGATAGTGGTTTTATGTTTTCTCATTTTGGAATTCTGAGCAAAGTGCAACTTTTTTTGATCATTGGATCTTAAAAAAAGAATGTAGCAGTAAGTCACAAGCCACCCAAGTTAGGTTTACAAGTTTAGACACACTCCTTTCTCTCCGGCAGACTATTTAGGACAGTGCTCCCAGAGTCACCACATGAAAGGGAGCACAGCCTGGGAACGCAGGCGTGACATCTGCGAACTGACGGCTCCATCTGTCACTGACATATAAACCTCTCGAGCTGGTGGGGACTTCAAGGGACCTGCTAATCCATTCCTTTTCCTTTACCCTTAAGCCATTCCAAACAAGGAGAATCAACCCTATTTTTAAAGACCTCAGGGAAGAGTCCACAATCGTTCTTGGTAAATATTTAGAAATTAATTTTCCTCCGGCCTTTCCCCACTGCTCTGACACATCCCTCCTCATGGTCCTATGTAAAGAAGTAGAAACTATTGTAGCCATGAGCTTGGAGAAGACTTACATGAAGACAGAATAATTCTTCATTTTACTCAACAATCAATGCCCAGCAAATATTCTAATGAAAACCCAACCCACAGTGTTAAGTGTCAGTAAGTTTCTTCTATTCAACCTTCTTTTATGGAGATTGAAGATTCAAAATTAGTACTTACCTGTTATCCTTACTTGGAAGTTCTGTGGAATCAAGTCTGACCATTTACCATTCTACAGAATGGGTGTTAGAATAACATTGATTAAATAATAAATGAATAAATAAATAAATAAATAAATAAATAAATAAATGTTTGCCCTAGCCGGTTTGGCTCAGTGGATTGAGCGTCAGCCTGTGGACCAAAGGGTTCTGGGTTCAATTCTGGTTAAAGGTACATGCAGGAGGCAACCAATCAATGTGTTTCTCTCATCCATATTTCTCTCTGTCTTCCCCTCTCTCTTCCACTCTCTCTAAAAATCAATGGAAAAATATCCTCGGGTGAGGATTTTAAAAAAAGGTTTGATTTCTTTTAAGGCAATATAATTCTTTTTTTTATTGACTTCAGAGAGGAAGGGAGAGGGAGAGATAGAAACATAAATGATGAGAGAAAATCATTGATCAGCTGCCTCCTGCATGCCCCCTACTGGGGATCGAGCTGGCAACCTGGGCACGTGCTCTGACGGGGAATCAAACGGTGACCTCCTGGTTCATAGGTTGGCGCTTAACCACTGAGCAACACCAGCTAGGCAAAAGATTTGATTTTAATACCTACATCTAGGGAACTGCTAAATCATAGAAGGGCTTAGGGCCCCAAACAATAGGAGACCTAGTACAGATTAAACCCCATTTCACACATATAACCTCAGGAACAACATACACACCTACCCCAAACAAGGCTTTTCTCACACACACGTGACCATGGGTACAAAGATCTAAGCCTTGAGAGTCACTGAGCCAGACTTGGGAAATAATGGACTCCTGATTTTGCTTCTTTAGGCCACCAGTGCCCACTTTTTTTTCTTTCTTCTTTTTACAACTGTATAGTACCAAGTGGTTGGTGAAAATATTGATCCACCCGGTGGCTTGCTTACTAATTTATCTGCAATCCCAGTTAAAATGCAAACTGGAAATAACTCACGGATGTAAACATCTTCAGTGTTGATAACCACAGGGAAGAAAACATACTCAAATGACATCTAAACCCAGTGACTGACAAATACAGCCTGTGAGCTGTTCTGTCAAAAAAAAAAAAGATGTGGCATCAGGAAGCAGATGGCAAAATTCTTTCTAAAACCTCATTTAAAGGGAATATTTCAGGCATTTCTGAAGGTTGTGCACATGAAAAGGATGTTTCACCAAGTGTAACTTTAGCCGAGTTATGATGATAGGTGCTCCGATGCGCTCTACTTGGCTCGGGAAGTAGCTGGCTTACATGGGGGAAGCAGCTCGCAGCGGGGACACGAATGCAAACTCTAAAGTGCAAGGTGAAAAACCACTGCCGCTCAGGGTGAATTCCAGGAGTCAGGCTGGGTTTCAGAGGCAGAGGCAGCACATTCTTTAGTTCCACAGTTTAGCAGATAATGTTTCGTGTCAAGAAATCACCTTCTCTATTTGAGATTCCTTTTAGGTTTTTGACCCAACTTCTTATTTCCCAGACAGCGTATACCACTCATGAACCTTCCAGACAACTAATGAATAACAATGACTGCTGCCTTCTCCTCAGATTTCCAGCACTATTCTTTGTAAGATTTAAAGCAGTGGTTCTCAACCTTCCTAATGCCGCGACCCTTTAATACAGTTCCTCATGTTGTGGTGACCCCCAATTTCATTGTTACAAATTGAACAATGATTAATCACAAAAACAATATGTAATTATATGTGTGTTTTCCGATGGTCTTAGGCGACCCCTGTGAAAGGGTCGTTGGACCCCCAAAGGGGTTGCGACCCACAGGTTGAGAACTGCTGATTTAAAGGAAACCACTTTTCTCAGTTTTGGTGTCTATAAACCTGCAATCACATATGGACAAGGGGAAAGTTTGCAAGACATTTCATTTCCCACATCTATATATATAAGCCCAGGGACTGGAATGGCGGAACGACCAGAAAGACCGAAACAACCAGTGGCTATGATGCACACTGTGGCAGCCAACCAGCATGATCCAGGCCCTGATCGATCCCCCACCCCAGTCAGCCCTGCCCCGATCAGCCCCCAACACCCTGATCGGGGGCAGAGCCAGCTGCCAACTGCCCCTGGCCGACCCTGCCCCCCATCACCCCAATCGGGGGCAGGACTGTCTGGCCAACCTCCCATGGCCCCTCCCCCCGGCTGGCCCTGCACCCAATCGCCCCCCCCCCACCCTGATCGGGGGTGAGGGTGGCCAGCCAACTGCCCGGGGCTCCTCTCCCCAGCCAGCCCATCCGATGGGCCCCCATTGGGGCGGGCTGGCCGGACCCCACCCATGCATGAATTCATGCACCGGGACACTAGTAAGTAAGAACTACTTTTGGAGCAGGATGAACAACATACAAAGCCAGGTTGGGAGATGTCTGTTTCACACAATTGCATCTCAGTTTCTGACCCATGCAGACATGCAAGAGACTTCTTTATATTTCATTTTTTCTCTATTCAGGTTTAAGGGGTTTGTTTGCATTTAGGTTTACCTCTTACTAATTCACCAACTGATGAATGTAAGAATGAAAATTCAAAATCAGGAAAGATGCTTTTTGGTAAAGAAAAAAAAAGACTTTTAAGTAAAAATAGGTATCAAACCAAAACTTGAATAATCTCTCTATTCTGCAAGTGATGAATTCTGAGGCTAACTGGAGGGTTCAGGAGATCGAAATGCCACGCAGTAGATGGAACATTTCAGATGTTATAGACAGGGGGACAGCTCTCCATTCATATTCCATAAGAGCAGGCTTCTATAGCCATAAAGTTGTAGGTGATACAATGAGCTGGGTTATAAAACAGCCTTGTTTTAGAATGGGGATGATGCAAACCAGCTTCTGCCACTATCTTTTCCTCCTGAAAACCTTTTACTCTCAACCTAAACATAGTCTCCCTGGTCTATTTCTTTGACATGTCCTTCACTTCGTAGCAGAGCCTACAAACCACCAATATTCAGAGGCTACCGATCAAAGAGCACTTTTGGAGGGTGCTCTAAATGAGTGCAACTATACACATCTACACAAGAGCATAGAACACAGAAGGGAAAGCTAAACCAAGGGTACTTTTGTTTTGGTTTAACAAACGCTCTCAATCTACCTAACTTACAGGCTATAAATACTTAGGCTTAACAATATGCAGAACAAATTAACAATGCACAAAGCATCAATGGAAACATATTTTGCATTTTGTTACAACTCTCATCATCCCTCAAATCTTCAGAAAGCCTGAAAAGATGAAAATCTAAGTAGTTGAAAACACCAGCAGAATTTGAAAATCATTAAACTACATCTTGTACATGATTTACCTGAATGTATTGTTGAGGTAGATGATAATTATGTTTTCTTTCATAAAACACTCCTTTACACTTCACATAACACTTTACATAAACGTATAGTTCTGTGTCTATTCTTGGCATGTTTAAGAGTTGATTATTGGTATTTACTAGAATCAGAGCCAAGTGATTTTTCAGTATCTACCATGACAACTCTTAAGAGGGTCAGACATCAGGAAGAGGTGGTGGGGCTGGATTCAAAGCTGAGGCCAGCGCTCCATTCACAGCTGTTTTTGTTGATCTTCACCTGAGAATCTTGCCACCTCAGGCACCCATTTAAATGATCACTTCTTTAGTCCTGAAACTCCCTTTCATTAGTTATTTCCTTTATTTATTTATTTATATTGATTTGAGAAAGATCGGTAAGAAACATCAATGTGAGAAACACTGATCGGTTGCCTCCCGTATACACCCCAACCAGGGATTGAACCTGAAACCTAGGTATGTGCCCTGACCAGGAGATGAACCTGCCACCTTTTGGTGTATGGGAGGGACAACACTCCAACCAACTGAGCCACTCTGGCCAGGGCTCTTTCTTCCTTTAAATATAAACAATTTATAGCTAACTGGAATATATCCTAGAATAAGAATATAGAGAAGGCCAAAAGGAACTTCATCTGTGTTACTATTGACTCATGATGGATCACCCCTCAAGTCAGATAACATACTCACCAAGAATGCCAAACTAAAAATCTTGTTGTTTCTTTAAACTTCTGAATGAAATTGATCCCATTAGTAAAGATATTCATTCTTAACGTTTCTTAACAAGTAAATTTTAATAACACCTTTTATTCTCACACAATCTAATTCTCTGGAAAAAAATGAAATGGCTATGCAGAATCCTTTAAACATAGTTGTATGATTCCAAATGGTAACAAGTAAGAAACATAAGAGTCCTCTGTGGTCATTGGTGAGCCATCATTGTCCCTTAGCCCAGGGTCAAAGCTAGTTTATTTCATACCAGTGGTTCCTCAATATCTCCTTTCAAACAATTTATTTTAAAGGTCCATTTTTTCTGAAAAAATTATTTAAAAATATTTTTTTTTTATTGCTTTCAGAGAGGAAGGGAGATAGAAACATTGAGAAAGAATCATTGACTGGCTGCCTCCTGCACGCCCACACTAGGGATCCAGCCTAGGCATGTGCCCTGGCCAGGATTCGAACCATGACCTCCTGGTTCATAGGTCAACACTCAACCACTGAGCCACGCCAGCCAGGCTGAAACGGTTACTTTTTTTTTTTTAAATATATTTTAGTGATTTCAGAGAGGACAGGAATGGGAGATAGAAACATCAACAATGAGAGATACTCATTCATTGACTGCCTCCTGCATACCCCCTATTGGGGATCGAGCCTGCAATCTTGGCTTGTGCCCCAACTGGGAATCGAACCGTGACCTCCCAGTTCATAGGTCAAAGCTCAACCACTGAGTCACGCAAGCCGGGCTGAAAGGGTTATTCTTAATAATAAGCATACCAAAGGGAGACAGAAAAGAATGAGAAAGAAAAAATGAAAAATGTGCAGTATAAACATTTCCACCCGGAATAATGAGGACTATAAGTGACATAGGGTACCAACTTTATGCATCTGGACTTTAATTTTTAGAACATTTAAAGGGAAAAAAAATCATCCTCCTAAATATTTTTAAAACATATCAAACTGTAGATTTACATTTGACTAAGTCTTACAAGCCAAATATGTAGAAATAGAAATGCAAATATTTCAATTCTCTGAATATACAGAACCGAATAAGGCACAGGGACCTAAAGATGAAACACAAAGCAAGTCCACAATGTCTGAGTAACATGAGTTAGGGCCCTTCTATTTTGTCCTGTAAGGTAATTAAGTAGTTCTCTCTGTTGCATATGTCCACATTTATTCAGATTGTTAGAGATACAGCATTCTGAAACTTAGAACATTATAAGCTACATACTCTTCCAAACTATTGTTGATATAATCTAATTGAAAATAAAAAAAATCGTTAAAGAGACTTTCATGAAGCCCCTACTTACCTACAGCAAAACAGAACTTTTGAACAAGAACATACTATCCTATTACTTACAATAATCAGTAAATTAGGATGATCATTGCCTTGTCAATCAATCCAGGAGGCTCTCAATTTCCCTGTTTGGCTTTCAAACCATCTGTACGTCTGGGCATTAATCACTGACACCCTTGAACAGACATCCCATGCTGATCCCAGTGCTCACCTGCGGCAGAGAACTAACATGCACAGCTATCACACCACGCCAGTGGTATTTTGTCGTTATTTGACCATTTTGCTGCATTTTTTCCTTTATATTTTATTTGAGTAAGTGGAAGAAGGAAAAAAATCAAATGGTTGACATTGTAAGAACCATTATCTCTACATTTAACACAACTGAGGTAAGAATAGAAATCAAGAGGAACAAGAAATCTTTTGCCTCAACTGGGTGCTCATAGGTCATAGCACTTAAACCAGTAGGCTGTGTTCAATTGAGAAAAAAGGCAAATGCGAATAAATTATCTAAGATTATGTCTAAAAAATGAAACATAATTGGGAATGGCAGGGTGATTTAAAATCTCTACAACTCCTTCCTATTTCAGTCCACTATCTTTTGCAGAACCAATTTTCACAAACATTTTTAGGAATGATTTGAGTATGATCTGAAAGAAGGGAACTTCCTGTACTGAAAAAGAAAAAAATTGGCCCAAGACAAATTTGTTTATATTTATTGAATTATTCTGTATGAAATCTATATGAATGAAGATTAGAAAAATTGCCTTAGCAATCAACAAATGCAAACCAAAAAATTAAACACTAATCTACAACAAATTTGCTACACAAGAGACATTTATTAATGTTTTGTTGTATTTACAGTTTTAACATAGCAAACCAAGGTGAATAACCACTTGGCAGAAAGCACATCATTCTACACTTATAACACATCAGCTTCTGCTAACACATTGTAAAAGCAAGTAGTACATACAGTATGTTAGGGATCATCTCAAAAGTTCCAAGAAAATTCTTTGCTCCTAGTAACTAATCCCCTCCCTACTCCTAGCCCTTGGCCTAATCATCATCCGGAGATAAGAGAAAAAGACAAAGAAGGGATAGGGAGACTCTAATCATACAGAAAGTGTCCAGAATTGCATTTTAGTAATTAAGCTGTATTTGTCCCTGTCCTTTCTATTCTATACAGTGACAACACATTTACAATCCCTTAGGCACACAACAAAGAACAACAGGTACTGCAAAATTTAGAATACAAACTATAAAAAAATTAATGCTTATTATTTTCCAATTAAAAACATATTCTTGACCAAATCTCAAATGTATTTGCACTATGGTTTTGCTTTCAGGTGTTCACAATACAATTGCATCAATTTCTAGATTAATTTTCACAGTAAATATGAATTATGTGCAGAAATGAATGCAGTCATAACAAATTTTTAACTTTTGAGAAAACCCCTTTAAAATAGCCAGCATTACACATTATCTTACACTAAAATATTTTATGCCAAAGTCATTTTGAGATGGAGGATGAATAAAGCAAGACTGCCCCCTAGTGACTACAGGGACAAGGCTCATGCTATTTAAAATAACTACAAACCATAGATAAGGCATTATTAATACATCACAGACTTGATTGCGAGAGCTTTTTCAAACATTAACCACTAATGATTCCATGATTACAGAATTCTGCATTAACTACTAAAATTTAACACCTAGGAACAAATAGAGAGACATGATCTTTTTCAACAGTACTTTATTTTGTTGAAGTAGGTGATTATTCCTCTGTGTTCTGCATCTTGATTCACTTCCTGCAGGTGTTCTCTTGCTTCTTGAGAGAGAATTCATAAACGCAGGAAGGCCTTTGCCAGAAAACATCTGCCAGAGAAGGATATTGAATATTGAAACTCAGTTAGTGTGTTATTTTGGCTGAGAGAAGGATGTGGTCACAAAAGAAGGCAGGATGTTTAGAGACACAAGAAATACATTTTAACACAGCTTTAAGATTACTATACACTGACATCAAAGCATTCAATAAACATTAAATTTCCAGTTCTTAAAGTTATCAAGGACTCTAACTAGAAAGAACTTGAATGCTTTCTTTAAAACCCATGAAGTCAGGGGTCTCACTCTCCAAACTTCCTAACAAAAGAATGAAATGCAAGTAGCAATTACTTCATCTCACACTTAACCTCAACAGCAATGACTGAAACTTGAAGAAAAGAGACAGTAAGATCCAAGCATATACATAGGTCATTTTCCTAATACATCTGCAGCTACTGTTTACCCTGCCAATGCTGCCAGGTCTCACACAAGGAAGATTTCTAGTAAGGATGCCAATCGTATCATGTTGTCTCAGAGCGTGGCAAAGTTAAAAAACGACTTGTAAACTCAGAGGTATCACAAGTACTTTTAAAAATAAATTAGAAAAATAGGCAATGTTATTTTGGGCATGTGTCTCTGGAAAAAAAAAAAAAGATATCTGTAGCCCCAAACTACTTTTTAATGTAGAACCCTGGCCAGGTGGCTCAGTTGGTAGTTGTTCCATACACCAAAAGGTTGTGAGTTCAATCTCCGGTTGGGGTGTATACGGGAGTCAACAGATAGATGTTTTTCTCTCTCTCTCCCATCCTCTCTCTCTCAAATCAATAAACATATCCTCAGTAAGGATTTTAAAAAACAAATAAAAATAAAATGGAATAAACATGACTGAAATAAATAATGTCCATAAATTTTGTTAAATGCAGTTTTCATCCAATACTTTGAGGCATTTCTGTATTGGCACAATAAATTGTTTTGGTTCACATGGAAATAATGGGGAAAAGTACAAGTAACTCCCTACATTAATGCTAAAAGAAACATGAAAGAGATACATTAACTATTTAACAAATATTTATTGAGAAAGTACTTTATGCTACTCTGTACCAAGAGAGAATTGGATGACCTCATATACAGGCAGGCCTTTAGCTTACTTTTCCATCTTTCCAAATTACTGTAAAAGCCACAAGCAGCCTTTTTATATCTTTTCTGATTAGACTGCTGTGTACATGTTTAAAAGGCTGACAAAATGCAGAGAAGCTACAACACTGGAGGAAATCAACATATTCTTTATAAACTTAATATTTCACCAAACTCCAAATTCAGTCAGTGTTTTGATTTAAAGTAAACCAATGATACTGGCACAAGTGCAACTTTTCTTTAGATTGAAAAACCTTAAAATGTGCAGGGTCAAAGATGCAAGAATTTAAGAAATTCTAAAAGCCAAGCAGAAGCAAAAAGAAAATTGGTAGACTGATGTCAAACGGGGGTTTTTGCAATGAGCCCAGACTCAATACAAACCTAAGTAACTTCAGTCTTATCAGTTTCCATAAATAGATAAAAACTAATGTAACAATTATTAGGTCAAAACACTAGAGTTTGAAAGAACATATAATACAGTCCAGATGACTACCTAGCCACTTTTCTCACTGCTTCCACAGCAGTTAATTAGCTTTAATAGATCCCTCAAAGCCAGAGCCACCCAAAAACATTTAAAATCCACTAAGAGGACCTACACGGGTTTCTATGGGTGATCTTAATCACCATACAAACACCACATGAAAAAGACTTAAAGAGGCACTCACTGCCCTCTAAGACCAGAGGCCTGTTCAGATCAACTTGACTCACAGTTGTTACAAAAATGGTGGAACATGAACTGGAGGACAGACAGGTTTTAGGGCCTTGGACATCATTACTAAACTGTACATCATGCTTCAGAAGCAAAAGGAATCCAACAGTCTACGAATCGTTTAATTGCAAGAGGAAGACAACCGTTTCTTCTTGGACACTGTGATTTTTTTAAAGGAAAAAATCACACTAGAAACCTTTTTACTGTCTTGCTACTTTATAACACAGTCCAATAAATCAAACTTTAGCTTGAGGTGAATTTTCTCTAAGAGAGATATTAAAGTGGGGGGGGGGATACTATAGAAAAAGGGAAATGAAAGCATTTGGAAGAAGATAAATCATCATATGGAAAAGGTTAAACTATCTTAAGACTAGTAGGTATAGCTCACCAGTCTTAGCAGTCACTATCTAACTACAAAGGGCCCTATTATCTCATTAATGCCAGAGCTTACAAGTTCTCTTTCTTCTTGTTTCAGATGTTGTTAAAATAACAGAAATCTATTATGCTTCATATGCACAAGTGCTTCTGGAATGGCATTTAGATACCAGTTAACTGTGCTACCACCTTGCAGCTATTAATTACCCTCAATGACCTGGCAGCCCCAGAGGAGTGCCAGCGCACAGAAATGTAATACTGGTAAGAGAAAGTATGAACACCTCACATATTTTAGCATTTCAGATAAAGATGTTTCTACAAGGTATCTGTTTCTTTTTTTAAAACACAGAAGGAACATTTTGTCTTTCCTGCTTCCTCACAGTCACTTCTCCTTGATGCCCATGTGCCACCTCCAGCAGTTCCTGCTGGCTTTTCCGGCTGTGGGTAGGAAACCAGATTTCCTTTTTTAACCTTAAATGGGCTTCAAAAAGGAACCTGAGAGCTGCCCCTATGCTAGTAACACATAAGCTTTGGTGCTCCGCTTTTGTAACATCTACTTGGGCTCATTAAAAAGATACCCCTGGGGTCATTTCAAGGTGTGTGTGTGGGTGTGTGGGTGTGTGTGTGTGTGTGGGGGCAGGTATGGGGGTTGTGTGTGTGTATGTGTGTACTAACTTTTTGATAGCCTGAATAGAAAAGTCACTATTCCTATACATTTTCCAGCAAAATGCTAGATCTTAGTACAGCATGGAATTAAGTTATTATTTTGTTCTAGCAAAGTTATTTTAAAAATTCCCTACCTGTGTCTTTCTGGCAAAAAGTAAGCCTCTAGCTAGCTTTTAACTAGTGACATCTCCATTAAAGAAAGTAAGAAAAAGAAGTCTCAATGAAAGGAAATAAAATATTTACTTTTCACATAATGGTTTTCTAGCACATATTTAAACTTAATTAAAACTGAATTTCCTCTGAACTAGAAAAAGGAAATATTCTACATTTGGATCTAGATGGACAGTTCTTCTCCCTATCAATTGTCAAAAGAAGTCAGTCTCATGGGATATTATTATAGCTTACCCCTCTGGGGATACTGAAAATTAGTAAGGAAGTCATTAGAATTCCGATTGCTGCTCTAAGTCCCCAAACCCTTAATTTAGAGCTCTGAATCCTCTAGGCATGTCAGGAATAATTTAGAATCAACTAGAATAGTCCAGTCAGACAGAAGAGCAAAGAAACCCTACCCTGCACTCCAATGAGGGAAGCTCACAAACCTCAGAGTTTCTGAGAACTCCTAAAACTCCAATCTAAGGCTTCTGACTCCCAAATTCAGACAAGCAGGCCTATAACCAACCTCACAGCTCCAACAGCATTATTACCAAGAACTACCTCATTCAAATCATAACCCTAAAGATGCTTCATTTTATACTTAGGATACACCCATGAAACATTTCAGAGATTTCAGAAAATCACAACAAAACAAAATCAGCCTGGCCAAACTGACTCAATTGGTTGAGTGTAGTCCTGTGCACTGAAAGATTGCCAGCTCAATTCCCAGTCAGAGCATGTACTATGTACCAAAGGCAGCTGATACATGTTTATCTCTCATATTGCTGTTAATTTCTCTCCCTCCTTTCTCCTCCCTTCCTCCCTCTCTTAGCATGTCTTCGGGTGAGGATTTAAAAAAAATAATCAGCCCTGGTCGGTGTACCCAATGGTTGGAGTGTCGGCCAGCACACCAAAGGGTTGTAGGTTCAATTCTGGTCAAAGGTATGTATCTAGGTTTCAGGTTTGTTCCCTGGCCCTGGTTGGGGCAAGTACAGGAGGCAACCAATCAATGTATCTCTTTCACATCCATGTTTCTCTGTCTCTCCCCCTCCCTTCCACTCTCTCTAAAAATTAATGGAAAAAATATCCTCTGGTGAGGATTAACAAAAAAAGGAAAAGAAAAAGAAATCAACAAATTTACGGAACTTTAAATAAAGTCCCTAACAATTCAGTAAAACTGAAAAGTTCACGCTTTCTCTCCACCTGGTCATTTGTTAGGTATTAGAAGCAAGATGAAGAAGGTGTGAAAGACTGAAATTTCTGCCCTGACTGGTTTGGCTCAGTGGATAGAGCGTCGGCGGACTCAAGGGTCCCAGGTTCGATTCCAGTCAAGGGCATGTACCTTGGATGCGGGCACATCCCCAGTAGGTGTGTAGGAGGCAGCTGATCAATGTTTCTCTCTCATCGATGTTTCTAACTCTCTATCCCTCTCCCTTCCTCTCTGTAAAAAATCCATAAAATATATTTAAAAAAAGACTGAAATTTCTAACAGAAGAATGAAGAGAATAGAGAGGGCTGTGATCTCAATCCATTTAAAAATTCAAAGCTATTGCCCTAACCGGTTTGGCTCAGTGGATAGAGCGTCAGCCTGCGGACTCAAGGATCCCAGGTTCGATTCCGGTCAAGGGCATGTACCTTGGTTGTGGGCACATCCCCAATAGAGGGTGTGCAAGAGGCAGCTGATCGATGTTTCTCTCTCATTGATGTTTCTAACTCTCTATCCCTCTCCCTTCCTCTCTGTAAAAAATCAATAAAATATATTTTTTAAAAAATTCAAAGCTACCTTTTGACTAGACTTAGGGGAAATATTATTTAAAGAAAATCTGTCCCCTCAGTATACTTTGGTTTAGGGAAAATCCAAATCTGCAGGTGATTTTAGTGCCCTTTGTAAGAAGGTGAGCTATGGCACCCACAAAGGATTAACTTCTGTGGTAGGTAAGAGTTAAATCTAAGGCTTGGAAGTGACTATAAAATATAGTAAGACAGACAGAAAAAAGAAAAAAAGATGACAATGGTAATTACATAAAACTACTCAGAACATCTGATAAGCCTCTTAGAGTTAAGATGTCCTAGACACAAGAAAAACCCATCTTGGCATCAAGGCCTAGGCCAGTGGTGCCAATGTCCATGTGTGCTCAGACTTTGTAACCTAATTCAAACTCAGGGCATGCCTGAATTTAAACACACAATAAGCATAACCTTTCTTTGAAAAAAAGCATAAGCCCTAACCAGTTTGGCTCAGTGGATAGAACGTCGGCCTGCGGACTGAAAGGTCCCAGGTTCGATTCCGGTCAAGGGCATGTACCTTGGTTGCGGGCACATCCCCAGTAGGGGGTGTGCAGAAGGCAGCTGATTGATGTTTCTAACTGTCTATCCCTCTTCCTTCCTCTCTGTAAAAGAAAAATCAATAAAATATATTTAAAATAAATAAAAAAAATAAAAAGCATAAACACACTGTTATTTGTTTTTTGTTGTTGTTAATCCTCACCCGAGGATATTTTACCATTGATTTTTTATTTTATTTATTTATTTTTTTTAGGGAGAGTGGAAGAGAGAGGGAAAGACAGAGAGAAGAATCAATGTGAGAGAAACACACTGATTGGTTGCTTCCAACCAGGGCCAGGGCCTGAGGAGCCTGCAACCAAGGTATGTGCCCTTGACCGGATCCCGGAACCCTTTGGTCCGCAGGCCGACACTCTATCCACTGAGCCAAACCAGCTAGGGCCACACTGGTATTCTTAATGACTAAAATTTTAGTTCAAATAAAAGTGCAGTCCCTTGAAAAAAAACAACTTTAACCAACACAAGACTATGTTCTTTGTATGCTTGAATTTTTATAAGAAATGCTATGAATACACTCCACCTGCATGTATCTGAGTTTATATAGCATTAAAGCCTTCTGTTACTTGCATAAAATTACACATCTAAAGTATTTAATACACTATCTGATATATAGAAAAGTTGGTGTTAGTTTTTACTGTGCATGCTTAAAACAAATTTTAGTACACTCAAGTTCTCATCATATTTTGTTGCTTAAAACTTTCAATGCTATCCCACCAACTGGCAAATTAAATACTTTTCTAGAAACACTAGAGGCTCGGTGCACGAATTCGTGCACATTCAAAAGAAATTAATTAGAAGAACTATTTTAGACGCTGGGGAGGGACAGTGGGAGGTTGGCTCCAGGGTATGTCCAGCCCGTCTCGCTCAGTCCCAATCCGCTGGACCCCAGCAGCAAGCTAATCTACCAGTCGGGGCGTCTGCCCCCTGGTGGTCAGTGCGCATCATAGAATGGTCAAGCAGTTGACCAATGGTCAGACACTTAGCATATTAGGCTTTTATATATAGATAGATACATTCTGAGACCTACACAAATCTTCAACATTGAGAACTCCACCCTTAGCATATGATTAGCTAAATAAACTATGATAACCCAACAGCAAATACTGAACAAACTGATTGATGTTCAGATGGGGTTTGCCTTGAATTGAGCCAACATGTCACTAAGTTTAAAGTACTGCTCTATGAATTCACTGCAAATGGGCTTAGTATTCAAGATATTAGTATTCAGAACAGCTATTTGTTCAACCCAGCTTTCCAGTCTTGACCCCCCAATGCTCCTTTATGCTACAATCAAACTGTGGTCCCTTGGGCAAGCTTCATACTTCTCATCCTGTATTTTGGCACTCCACTCTGCCTCAGTGATTCTGAAATTCTTCCCCACCTAGCTAATTTGCACTAACATAAATGCTACCTATCATTTAAAGCTTATCTCAATTGCTACACCCTTTATAAGCCTTGCCTGAGGCTTTAACTGTCCTGGCCCCTAGGTGTTGCTCAAGATACCTAGGGGCCAGGCCAGAGCTGATCCACCATCCTCACTAGTTAAGGAACAAAGAGTGAAGTCCAAGAAGGCCTATTAGATGTTGGTACCAGAGAGGCCTTGCTGGTGTAATTACCATCTCTTCTCTTTTAAATCTAAGAGCCTCTACAGGGCTTAGTCCTCCTATTCTAGGCAGGAGAAAAGACCTTTTCTCCCCTTCCTTTCGTTTGAACCCACCCTACCACCAGAATGGTAAAATCAGGGTGTAACCCTGAAACAAGGCACCAAGAAAGCATCCCTGACTAATTTTTAAGGAATGGAAGCCTTGGTGGGCTTGTTAGAAGTCCAAGCAAAAGGAGTTCCTAAAGAACACGTGGTCTCTCCCAGCTCAGGGGTTTAGGGTCCTACATAATTAGAGCTGAAAGGCCCCTTCTCAGTACTGTCTTCTAGAACTGGTACTACAGTAAGCAGTGACTTCGGGATTCAAGATTCAAAGATCTACTAGTAAATCCCAAGACCCAGCCACATATCCTAGCTCCTTGATGACTCCTAAGACCCCGGCCTTTTCTGCACTGTCAGAACATGAGATTACGTTTCCTCCTATGGCAGTTTTCTAACTTACCTTTTCCCACAGCTTTTTGTAGAAACACCCCTCATAAAACCAGAAGCTGCTAAAAGGCAAGGACTGTGGTTTCATTACCTTCTCCATATCCCCTACCACAGGAGGTACGCTCTACTCTGAACCTGAATAGAAATCTGCAATGCATCACATCATTACACTGGGATTAGAGTAAAGTTTGATTTTTCTTTAATACCTTTAATAAATAAAGAGAACTCTGGTCCTGGGGAGATTTGAGAAAGTTTCTGGCATCTTCCGAACCTTTGCATAATTGATAAATCCTCTGAGAAACAGGAGAAAGCCTAATTTAAAAAAGAAAAATCAGGAATAAATTTATAATTTCCACATTAAGTCTCCTCCCCGGAAATGTCCCCCTTGATAGCACTAATTCATCGTTTTTCTACTAAAAGCTATCAAGACATGAGCAACTTCCTCCAAAGCTTCCAAAGGATTTCCACACCAAATTTTCCATTTCTCATTAAAAAAAACACATAATCTCAAAAACCAAATAAAAGCCTTTTGCACATTCAGAATCTAATTGTCTAAAAGGGAAATAAAAAAAAAAGATGGGGCTAAACATCTACATTTGAAAGCCTATGAGAAACATCAAAATCTACCTTCTGAGTTCCAAAAAAGCATTCCAAGATAATTAACTCAAAACAAGAGAGGGGGGGTGAGGGGGGGTGAGGCTATAAACTTTTTCTCAAGTGAAAACAAATTTCATCCTTTCTTGTCAAGGGATTTTTTTTTTACAACAGTACATAATGTTGACCACTAGATGTCAGGATCCCCTTACCTATTACAGCAAGTCTCTTATTTTCAACTCTAAATCCTATTTCTTCATTCTTAAAAAATACATACAAATAGGGCACTCTGCCATTTACTTACCAGGCAGGTAAAAGAGTAAGGCTGATTTGTATGGCTACATCAGAATCTACACATTCACGGAGTCTGTACCTCTTGGAAGAGTGAGCTGGAAGTCGGTGTGCCCTCTAATGGGAGCTCAGACACTCCCAGCCCTCCTCCTTCAGAGATGGCCCCTGAGTCTTAGACACATTTTTAAACACCTTTAGACCTGGTCCTTATAGAAAAAACTCCAAAAAGGTTGGTTCTCTCCACAAGAGAAGTTCCAAAAATGACCCAAACATTAGGTCCAGATGCACTTAATACACATCCAAAGTCTCACCATTTTTTGCTCACTAGTAAAAGCAGCAAGAAAGCAAGAATGATCAATTATAAGGTATTATAAATTTATATCTCATATCTTTAATATAAAGAAGGAAATCAGCCCATTAAGTTTCTTTAAATTATCTACTGTCAATCAACCTGAAATATGCTTAACGGCTCTTCTTTGGTTCCTTCAGGAGTTGCTTGGACTTGAGGCTTTGGGGAAGAAGGGGAGTCAGCTTTTCTCTTAAAGACAGTTTAAGAATAAGAGAGTCAAGGAACTATTCCTCCAAAGTGACTCTCTGGCAGGTCATTTTTATTATTAAGCTTCTCAATAATCATGGGGGAGGGGATCATATTTTTCTTTCCTTGGAAAAGAAAAATAGTCATTATATAATGACTATTGGTAAAGTAGATGATGCTATTGGAAGGTGAGTAATGGCATGATGGATGACTTGTATTTTCTAAATATAATTTAGGGTCAGCAATGCACGAGACAAAGAAGGTAAGTCCTGAATGTATTAAGTACCTATTGGGCATAGTGCTACATGGTGCTAGCCAGACCCATTAGTAGCACTGCCATCAGGGGTCTTAATTAAGGAAGCTGCAAAAAGGCCCAAACCAGGAAACAGGAGAGAGTGATGTCACAGAAGCAGAACAAGGCAATTATACCATCTTTAATAGATATATAGATATAATGGCCCTGCTATTATTTTATAGAAATGGTAGTGATCTGTTATTATCAAAAATATTTTCTTTACAAAGAATGAAGAAGCCAACAATATTCACCTCAATGTTCATTTCTTTGCTTTAAAATATCTTAGAAAAAAAAGATTTAAAAATAAATATTTAGAGTAAAAAATAAAACATTAAGGCCAACCTGAAATATCTGTTATTTTTTTAAAAAAACCTCTGCCCAACACAAAAGAAATTCTTATTTTAATAACAAACTAAAGAATTCTGGAAACCCAATAGTGGTTCTTCCAGAAATTATATCTAACAGGGCTATATATTTTCTGTTTTCTACTGACACATCCAACACACATACTCATGAGTAGTTCAACTGGTTACAATATGCTTAAAAGCAATTTGGGGTTAAATTTATGACTTTATGGCAATAATTCACAAGGGGGAAAAAATCCAGACTATAAAGTCTTATCAGTGTCCCACTGGTCACATAGGGAACCTGAGAAGTGAATATGAATGAGTTAGGGAAAACCTACAACTACTAACAGACATTTTATTAACATTCATGTTATTCTGATGGTGAAAGCCTAATTTTTGAGAGAGAAATATTTTTAAAATTATACTTATTGTTGATTAATCTATCGCTGCATAATATGATGAGGGTTTACTAAAAGTAATCTCACTTCTAAAATTTAACATAATCTTTTCTCTCCTTTGTCTATGTTAAAAGCACTTACCTAAAACCAGGAACACCCACCAGAGCCAATACTGACCATCAAAGTATCCAGGGAAATAAGTGGAAAACTGAAAAAACAAAACAAAAACAAAAACATTTCATAGCAGTTTAGCGATACAATTTCACATTTTAACTTACAGGCACACAAAACATAAGACTTTATTTTGTATATGAATGCTGTCCTTTAGCTCTTAAAAATAAATAAAAGTGTCCTAGCCCAGTGTTTGGCAAATTCATTAGTCAACAGAGCCAAATGTCAACAGTACAACGATTGGAATTTCTTTTGAGAGCCGAATTTTTTAAACTTAAACTATATAGGTAGGTACATTGTTATTAACTTAATTAGGGTACTCCTAAGCTGGCCTTTGCTAAAAACATCCTCAATCTGATTGAGGTAC
>NW_005370597.1:4011494-4016515 GCF_000412655.1 Myotis brandtii | reverse complement strand
CAAAATAGACTCGCCCAGGCCAAAAACCGACTTCTGCACATGGGCCACAAAGTTTCAATCGCACTGTACATGCGTGCCCGCACGTGGTATTTTGTGGAAGAGCCACACTCAAGGGGCCAAAGAGCCGCATGTGGCTCATGAGCCGCAGTTTGCCAACCACTGCCCTAGTCGGTTTGGCTCAGTGGATAGAGCATCGGCCTGCGAACTGAAGGGTCCAGGTTAAATTCACATGCCCAGGCTTCGGGCTCAATCCCCAGTAGGGGGTGTGCGGGAGGCAGCCAATCAATGATTCTCCTTCATCATTGATATTTCTCTCTCTCTCTCTCCCTCTTCCTTCCTCTCTGAAACCAATAAAAACATATTTTTTAAAAAATAATAAATAAATAAAAGTATTTTAAATATTACTGGTTTGAAGTGCTTACGACATAAATATCTTTATTTTCATGGAAAAGTAGTCTTGAAATATGATAGCTTTCAGCTTTATAGACTCCTTGTTTTCAAAGTGCTCAAATCTGTTTAGTTTTCTCAATCTTTTACCCACATAATATTGGTCCTTCTAGAAACACGTTTTACTAATACTTTTACTTTGTTTACTCAGTGCCAAAACCAACTATTTGGCTTCCTTTCTAATGAGCCCTGATTTTATTCCTACTTCTCCAGCCATGCCTTGACCTTGAAAACTTTCTCATGTACATAACGATAACCCCATTCCTTTCACAGGATGTTATTCTGGACAATGGGAATTGAAGCCTGCTGAGAAGGTTTCCCTGCTCTTAAAGGGAAAAAGAAAAGAACCAATAGTTCCCTTTTTTCTGTTGAGCACTGTGGGTTTCTGTGACAATGCCTTAACCTTCAGGGAAGAGCAGATATACCAACATGGTGAACAGTTGTCCCTGATGATGTCAATAAAACACTGATTTAACTAATCTCCATGTCAGAACTTGTTTTCCTAGATAATAACTTTTCCCACTGTTTTCCAAGCCATTCTGAACTAAGTTTTTGTTACCTGCATACAAAGCCATCCTAACTGATATAAATTGATTCATTAAATTCAGTTTTAAATTTAGTAAAAAAAAAAAAAAACCCAAAAACCTGGTAACTAATTTTATCTGTTTTCTATTGGAGGCTTTGATGTTCAAAAATTTAACAGTTTGTCTATGTTAAAACCTGAGTATTAAAATATAGTATTCTATTTCTTAATAAAATAACAATGAATATTTAGAGAAAGAATGAAAAACCTCTTTAGGGCTTGGTTTCTTAACCTCAAATCCATGTTTTAGATGACTACATATTAGCTGTCTAGGGAAAAAGCCCGTAACTTTTATCAGATTCTCAAAGGAACTTGGGCTCTAGCGGGTTGGGCTCTGTGGATAAAGTGTCGGTTTGGCTCTGTGGATAAAGAGTCGGCCTGTGGACCAAAGGGTCCTGGGTTCGATTCCAGTGAAGGTCATATATCTTGGCTGTAGGCTCCTCCCCGGCCCAGGCCTAGTCGGGGTGCATGCAAGAGGCAACCAACTGATGTGTTTCTCTCTTCCACTCTCTCTAAAAGATCAACGGAAAAATATCCTCAGGTGAGGATTAACAAAAAAGAAAGGAACTTGGAATCCTAAAAAATGTTAACAACTTCTTTAGAATAAATAAGTTTGAAAAACCACAGCGGTCAGTCAACACCCATTAATTAGTTATTAATGCCAGATTATGATGAATAATTTGTTTTATTTATAAAGTTGGCAATAGCAATAAACTTACTTGAAATCAGAAGACACTTGAAGAGACTAGATCTTTTATAACTTTAAATTACTTCATGTGATTCTAACTTCCAAATCACTGAAGATATCTCTAATTTACTTTATAGATAAGACCCCCTAATGGAGCAGCACTTGTTAAACAGTTAAAGACAAATAAAAAATAAAATAAAAAGAGAGAGAGAGAGAGAGAGCAGGTAGTGAAAAACCTGTAGGATAGATGCCCCTGGACCACTAATATTCACTAGATTTGACTACAAAACTTGTATGCATGAACCAATTGCAACTGATTTAGGTTCAACTTCATGATGCCAGAACAAAGACAAACCAAAAATCATTTTAAATGTTGACATAATGCAAATAAAGCAAATGAAAACAATAAAATATTCAAAATTACTCTATTTTTTGTTTCTCTACAGAGTCTATCAACTCTGGTGTACAACTTACCCTGACAATCAAGATCCACTTAATTAGAGAGAGACCAAATCCTGAAATGGCCCCATACCTTCCTGCAGCTGAAGTGGTCAGGCAAAAAGACAGGAAAAACCCAATCCAGTTAAAGAGGAATGCCACTGTAAAAGCAGAGAGAAAACAGATATCAGACATGTCCTATTACCCTGGAGCAAGAGTGTGCCCTCTGACTTGCTTCTGCTTAAATGGCTTTCCCAAGGATAAAAGAGAGCCCAACCTGCCCTCCACAACCCTTACCCACTCCCCCAAAGCAACCAAGAAAACATCCTCTCTGAATATCAGATGATACACTATTATAGCTACTGCTGTTCACTTTTAAAAAATGCCGTAACTGTATGCTTATGACTTTGCTCTGTGTTAAACTTCAGTAAATAAAATAAATGCCTTAAACATTAAATTAGTGCACCCAAATAATTTGATTCAAGTCATTCATCCTCCTGCTTCTATAAATTTTGGTAGTTTACATAACGTCACCTCTAAAAGCATTGCATTTCCTTCATATATTTTTAATATAACAAATAAAAGAAATAAGGTCGCTCACTTTAAGTGAGGCACATGGAAAGATAAATGCAAAACATTAAGGAGACAAAAATCATGCTGACTTTGATCTGTTAGAAAATAAAAGCTCACAAAAAACAAAATTCATCAGACAAAGGCACTTACAGGTCAGGTATAAGTAAAAGCAAGGCTACGGGGCCCTGCAGACTGGAAAGATGAGCTTGGCTCGTGCATAAATGCAGCAGCCCCGTAACCAATTTAATTATTTTAATATTTTCCATAGACATTCATAAAAGTATAAGACAAAGAGAAAGGATATTAAGATAAAAGTGTACTAAGCTCTGACATTTCAGTAAAAGGCACCAAATAAATAGTATTAGTTCTACTAGTTATTTTAATTCAGTCAGATTCACCCATAATCCAAAGTATTCCGTCCAGTCTATGGGAAGTGGCTCTGCTATGTGTATGTACTTACTGAAAAAAGTTAACATAAAAATTCCATCGTTTCCTATCCTCAGCTGGTCAGCATCATCAAAATCATCCCGACCCACAAAATCCTCATCCTACATGAAAAGAAAAAGAATAAGGTAAATTCACAATGAATTATTTCTAGGCAAAGGAAAGACATCTAGAAAAAGAGAGAGGGACAAAAGTAGTACCAAGGAGAAACTTACTGCTTTGGCTCAATTCAAAACTATAAGCATTAAGGATCAGTATGGTTTTTAAATGTCATTTTGCACCTGAAACTTATATAATGTTATAAACTGATGTTACTGCAATAAAACTAAATTTTAAAAAGAGACCTAAGAGTAGGATATAATTAGAGAAAAGAACAAATCTTTCTTCCATCTCATTTTCTAAGTGATTTTTTTCATTTTATAACCCAAGTTCTTTAACAATATACTTCAAAAATTATAAACACAAAGTTCCATATATATATCTTTTAAAAAGAGAAAATTTACTTATACATCTGGCTTAAATTCTAGAATGTCAGTAATCCAGGGCCTATTAAGGAGACACAATTGAGTAGCTCAGGTGTTTTATGAGACTGACATAGGGGAAAAAAGGATGGCATCATCATACATGTAGAGTCTACAGGGCTGCCCACTGCTCATCTCCATAATCATTTATGTGGGAATCTAGGTCTGAAACAACCTCACTTCCAATTTTATTGGCAGATCGGATCTCTTCCATCCTAACATGAAAACATAATATTGCAGGTCTAGAAGGAACATAATCTTGATCAATATTGACACCAACATGCTGTAGCCTACCTTTTTAACTGATGTAGATGTGCTGAGACAATGAAAAATAAGTGAATATATGCTTAACAGTAAAAGTGATAGACTTGTACACAGCCCAGTAAGCGTTCCTCAAACTAAACAAACAAAAAAACTTGAGGGGCAATCAAAACTGTCCCTACACAGAAAAGGAGCTTGGAAATCCACAACAAGCTGTTAACGCGCTTCCCTTGGGGACTGGAACTAAAAAAAGGGAAGGATCAGTGGTAGCTTCCATTTCTAACTTAACATGTTTCCTCTCTCGTTTAAAATTTGTATAAGAATGTGATTTTTATTTTATTTTTTAAAATACTAAATACGCAATATTCTGACTTCATATTAGCAGGATAAATAAGACTTTGCCAAATTAGAAATTGTTTTTTTGCATAATTAGTCAAAGATATATATGCTACAAAAATACATGGAAGTGAAACCAACTTATGATGGTCTGACTTTCAATTTTTCAACCATATGGTGGTGTGAAAGTGATATGCATTAATAGAAACTGGCTAGGCTAAACTAGGATGTTCGTAGTTTAAGTGTATTAAATGTATTTTCAACTTACAATATTTTCAACCTTCAATGGGTTTATCAGGACGTAACCCTATCGACTGTTGCCAGGATAATGTTTCTAAAACACCTTACGGGTCTTATCACACCCCTGCTCAAAAACTACAATGGATTCTGTGTGACCTGCACATAAGTCTAAATGCCTCAGCCTAGCATTCAGGAGATTCTAAAGGGTGTCCCAAAATTCACGCAAGAAATAATTTTGATAGAAAACACAGGTTTATAATTAAAAATTGTAAATTTTTTATTGATTCATAAAGTATATAGTCTAGGGTTATGTAGGAATAGCATTATCGGGTAAATGGCCTCCACGGCTTTGCTGGCACATACGCACTCTTTTGTTGAAATTTTCCATGACTGTTTTGCATAAATGTGGCTGAATTTCGATGAGGCTCATTTTCATCTTGATGGCTTGGTTAATCGACAAAATTGTCGCATTTGGGGTTCAGAAAATCCA
>NW_005370597.1:4007893-4011445 GCF_000412655.1 Myotis brandtii | reverse complement strand
TGCGTATGTGCCAGCAAAGCCGTGGAGGCCATTTACCCACTGTGCTATTCCCTACATAACCCTATACTGTATACTTTATGAATCAATAAAAAATTTACAATTTTTAATTATAAACCTGTGTTTTCTATCAAAATTACTTCTTGCGTGAATTTTAGGACACCCTTTACCACCTACAAATCTGTTCGAGCAAAACCAATGACTAAATCCACAGAACCTGCCCTGTACCTGGCTGAATTTACACCTGCTTCCTGGGCTTTTCCTTCTGGAATGCCTTCCTTAAAACTCAAGGCACATTTCAAATTCCATCTTCCCCATGATCACACAATAAAAAGTCACAGTTCTTATGCTGACTGCTCCTGTGCTGCTGGTTAGATATGGGTATTAAAGGGCCTTTTCCCCAGCTGGATTTGAAGCTCTTGGCAGGGACACTGCTTTATACAAAGCTTTCTACCTACCCATCTCAAAATACATAGAAAGCACATTGTATTAAAAAAGTGCTCTATATAGGTTTGCTGAATAAGAAAACCCTTTAAGACGTTCCTTGTCCAGCCAGCGTTGCTCAGTGGTTGAGCATTGACCTATGAACCAGGAGAATGCCTCTGTAAAAGCAAAGAGATGGGATCTGAATTCACAGTTTGATTCCCAGTCAGGGCACATGCCCAGGTTGCAGGCTCGATCCCCAGTATGGGCTGTGCAGGAGGCAGCTGATCAATGATTCTCTCTCATCATTGATGTTTCTATCACTCTCTCCTTCTCCCTTCCTCTCTGAAATCAATAAAAACATATTTTAAAAAAAGATGTTTCTAAATATGTATACACACTTGTGAAATAAAAGTATTCTAAAGAGTTCTGCGATTAGTCAGATCTAATATCTTGGTCTATTTCCATAGGACAGTTGCCATATATTCCAACAGGTCTACAGCATACATACAAGGACTTTGGAGTCTAGAATATCTGGGTTTGGCTCTCATCTATGTTACTTATTAGCTACATGACTTTGGGCAAACTACTTAATCTCTCTGGGACTCAAGTTTTTATATCTGTAAAATAGGGATAATATAATCCCTACGCTGTGATGTTACTATGAGGACTGGAAACAATATACAAAATACTATATGAAAGCACCAAACATAGGATCAATCATGTTGTTTGTTTCCAATACTAGAAGTTACATTAAGACTGTTTTGTTCTCAAGGCAATAAGCTCCAGGAGGTTTTTATTTTCTCCCTGGCACCTACAAGAACTGAATGCACATCACCATGAGAATCAGCCTAGATTAGACTTATAAACTATTATTTCCGCCAAGCAGTGGTTTTAGGAGCCCCATCCCTGAATATGTGGTCTGTAAACAGTTCCCTACCCTAAGGCCTGAACTTCTAGGGGTTGTGCCATTGTGTTACCCAGACTGAGCCTCCCTTCTTTATCTTTCACTCTAGTTTCCTGCCAGAACTAGAGTCTAAAGTCCTGATCAATCCACATTCCTGGAGACTGGATCCTGCTTCCCATTGTCTCAATATTTCTAGGCCCTACCTATATCAGCTTCAACCTGGATGAATATTTAAACCACATCTACATCATTTACCAAGAGTGCCCCCAAATCTCGGTCTGGCTTTTATCACATCCCACCCGCACTCCTGTTAATTAACATCAGGTCAGATAAATCTGAATTCACTACTGCCCTATAGATGCTGTAATCTGCACTGGTAGCATAAGGGTCATCTTAGATGATTGTCAGGACACTTTTATGAGATTAATTCCATAAAGTTGCACTTATTCATTATCTCCATAGATCTCCCCAACAGCTACCTACCTAACACCAAAACTGAAGTGTGCAGAATCAAGGGGAAGGCAGTGTATTTCCTAAAACAGCTCCTGCTCCAAGA
Source organism: Myotis brandtii (assembly GCF_000412655.1). Taxonomy (NCBI): domain Eukaryota; kingdom Metazoa; phylum Chordata; class Mammalia; order Chiroptera; family Vespertilionidae; genus Myotis; species Myotis brandtii. The sequence goes on along the minus strand of NW_005370597.1, from coordinate 4,009,562 downwards.
CACATCAGCCATGCCAGGAGAATTGAGAAAGTGGTGGTAGTAGTAAAGATACAGGGAAAATGAGCTTGCTTAACTAGTGATTTTCTTATCATTTTCAGGAAGAGATAAGAGCTTATTATCTCCAAAGAAAATATGCTTGTTTTTAAAAATTAGTTGTACTTTTACTAATCAATACAATTGTAAGTAATAAATCAAAGTGGATAATAATGAAAATAATTTGATTCCCATGGACTTACTCTTCCAGGAACCAAAGGGATAGTAGCTTCAGCCTTGGTTCTCTCGGCTTCGTCATAACTGGGCAGTGTGGTAGCCACATTGTAAGATGGGGGCTTTGGAAACCCAGACTCGTCTTTGTAGTCAAAATACACTGCAGAATTAAAAGGAAGTCACAATTATCTGATGATTAGCTGAACGGAAGGAAAAAAAAGATTTCCACTAACTCCGGCAAATAAAAACCAGGCACTCCTCTAAGAGCACATGTACATAATTGAATCAAAAGATGTTTATAGATGAATATAAGAGTGGGAATGATTTTTAAATTTATCTACTTCTCACCCGGTTGCTGTGACTCAGTGGTTGAGTATCAACCTATGAAACAGGAGATCACCGCTGGGATTCCTGGTCAGGGCATATGACAGGGTATATGTAGGGGGCGTGCGAAAGGCAGCCAAACAGTGATTCTCTCTCATCATTAATGTTTCTATCTCTCTCTCCCTCTTCCTGCCTCTCTAAAATCAATAAAAATATGTTTAAACAAAAAGAAAGAAAAAACAACTTCAGGTGAAATGCAGATGTAAATGGGAAATATAAAATATTAAATCTTTTAGAAATAAATACAGGAAAACATGTTATTTAAACTAAATCTGCCACCTAAGAAACTTGGGTTTTTTTTCCCCAAGTCAAAATAACTATTTAACATACATACATAAATATACATATACTAGAGGCCCAGTGCACAGATTCGTGCACCGGTGGGATCCCTTGGCCTGACCTGCAGGGATTGAGCCGAATCCGGCAGTCCAACATCCCCGGAGGGGTCCCAGATTGCGAGAGGGCACAGGCCAGGTAAAGGGGCCCCCCCGGTGCATGAATCCGTGCACCAGGCCTCTAACATGCATATAAGATCTTCAGTTAATCTCTTCCCACGCTCCCCCCTCCTCTCTGAGATTCATCAGTCTGTTCCATGTTTCCATGCCTGTGGTTTCCACTCCTGCATTGAGGGTCTGCCCCTGGTGGTCAGCATCTTAGCTACCGCACGGTCAGCCGGTCACTTAGGCTTTTATATATATACTAGAGGCCCAGTGCAAAAAAATTTGTGCACGGGGGGGTGGGGGGGGTGAGTCCCTCAGCCTGGCCTGTGCCCTGTGCCCTCTGGCAGTCTGGGACCCCTCAGGGGATGACCACTTGCTGGCTTAGGCCCACTCCCCGGGGGATCGGGCCTAAGCTGGCAGTCAGACATCCCTCTGGCAGCCCAGGAGTCCTCGGGGGATGTCCACTTGCCAGCGGGGACCAGGCCTAAGCTGCAGTTGGACATCCTTAGCGCTGCTGAGGAGGCAGGAGAGGCTCCCGCCATCACTGCTGTGCTAGCAGCCGTCAGCCTGGCTTGTGGCTGAGCAGAGCTCCCGCTGTGGGAGCACACTGACCACCAGGGGACAGCTCCTGCATTGAG
>NW_005370597.1:3984738-4007413 GCF_000412655.1 Myotis brandtii | reverse complement strand
CCTGGGTGAGGGGCTGATGGCTGTTTGCAGGCTGGCCACGGCCCCCAGCCACCCAAGCTCCCAGTGGAGGCTGGCTGGAAGCAGGTATCTGGGATTTATTTATCTTCTATAATTGAAACTTTGTTGCCTTTAGCGGAGGCCACAGCCGGCCAGGGCAGGCGGGAAACTTGGCTTCCTCCATCGTCGGGGCAACCAAAGCCTCCTGCTTGCTCCAGATCCGTGGCTGCCGGCTGCCATCTTGGTTGGGTTCATTTGCATACAGTCACTCTGATTGGCTGCTGGGCGTGGCTTGGGGCGTAGCGAAGGTACGGTCAATTTGCGTGTTTCTCTTTTATTAGATTAGATAGATATACACATGTATACATATACACATGTGTACGTATATATTATAAAATATTCCATATAACTTCCTATCAAATTTCTTTTTACTTTTAATCAAATCATACTAAAGTCACATCACAAACAGAAATGTACAGTTTGAATTAGCCCACTGCCATAGTAATTTTTAATACAAAAATAAAACTGATATCTACTATTTAAGTTGAGGAAAAACAAGAACATTTTAATTTCCCTTATTTCGAAAGATTTTTTAAAAATAGAAGCCATCCATATAGATCTCATACAATTTTAAGTTTCCATGAAAAACTTGACAATCTTTTCAAGTTTATTTAATACCAAAAAATCCAGTATTTGTTACTGTTAAATTTTATATATCACAAATTAAAATAGGTAAAATGAATATACAAAACATTGATTTGTTATTTTTCCCCCCACCAAAATGGGTGTTGCATTCTGTTTCTTTTTTCACATAAATGGACTAATAAGTCCACACAGTTAACATTTATCTTAAAAATAAGCCATGTTAATTTAACAAAGGGTGGAAGGCCATTTAAGCCATTAATGAGGTTTCCTTAAAAAAAAAAAAAAAGAAAAGAAAAAAGAAAAACCCTAGTTCATAAGTAATAAAAAAATGAATGGTCTTGAGTAACTTATGATCTCTAAAAACCTATTTACCTAACCTGGAACTAAAAGAGTTCATAGAGACCTAGGAACTTAAGTGTTTGTTTTATTTTGTTTTTTAAGACCTTTGTAGTTGGATACAATGCCACAAAACCCAAAGACTTTATTCAAGAGAGATCTCTTCAGGCCTTATTCTACAGTTTCTTTCCTTTATACCCAATCTTAGAAACTTTTGTTATTTGCTATTGAGGCCCACAGCAAGATTAACAAAAACAAGAGAAAGAGGTAGAGGACCTCATGCTGAAAGCAAAAGGAGATGTTATCTGACAAACCAGAGGAATTTGGTTCTTGAGTCAAAAGTTCTACAAATCTCAATGAATAAAGGCATCACCACTATAGTATAGAACAGAATACCTTCCAGAGATTGTTTTCTGTTGTAATCCCTAAATCATAAAGAAATTTTTAAACAGCCCTAGTGGTTTGGCTCAGTGGATAGAGCATCAACCTGAGGACTGAGGGGTCCCAGGTTTGATTCCAGTCAAGGGCACATGCCCAGGTAGCGGGCTTGATCCCCAGTAGGGGGGGGGCGTGCACGAGGCAGCTGATCAATGATTCTCTCATCATTGATGTCTATCTCTCTCCCCATTTCCCTTTCTCTCTGAAATCAATAAAGATATATATTAAAAAAAAAAAAAAAGAATATGAAATGTCAGTGAATAAGGGAAAGAAGTGTTTGAGGAAGATTTCTATCTAAAATGGTTATGGGGGGAAATGGGAGACATCTATAATACTATCAACAATAAAAAAGTACATATATTAAAAAATTAAATAAAATAAAATGGTTATAAAAATTTACACAAAATAGAAACTAAGATATTCAGGAAAAATTACCTCCTATAAAAATGAAGGACTTTTATCATTAATAAACAGAAATCCAATTTCTTATTTATCAGTTGGAATTTTCATGAATGTATTTAATGGAAGACCAGTACTAATAATCTAGGCCAGCGGTCGCCAACCGGTGGTCCACGGACCACTGGTGGTCCACGAGGTCCAAAAGGTTGGTGACTGCTAGTCTAGGCAGAGATGACTGAATAAGGACTAGCATTGCAATTCTTTCCCAAGTCTTGCTGTTGTTGTCTTGTATTGATTCCGCAAGGCACCCTAGAATTCTTCTAAAACCATGTTAGCATTGTTAGTTTCAGAAACTTATAAATAAAAATATCTTAACTAATACAAAATGATGGGGTTCAGAATTTGAAGCCAGAGTAGAGGTGAGAAACTTTCTATGATCATCTAATTACAATGGCAGCCTTGGGCCACAGAGACTACCAAAAGATTTAATCTCACATCAACTGATGACAACTGCCTGAGGTGCTGTATTGAAAAGGATTCTGAGGCTGTTTGGTATGAATGCTGTCTTCAACTTGCCTATCCACCCTGGGAGTGGGTTGGGTTGAGTTGTGGCACCATGGGCCATGTACTTGCCTCAGTTCTATTTTAGAGAATATGGAAGAGGTTTCATTACAAGTGGTCAACTTTCAGCAATAAAAGCAGAACTGGTCATCAGCAAGCTCTAGTTACCTACCAAAAGTCCTCAACTAATGAGATTGTTTTCTTCCTCCCTATTCCTTCTATACATATACATGAAAATTAAAAAGATAATCTGACATAATGTGGGAAGATGAAAGGTTAATTAAGGAAGGTGGAAACTATGAGGAACATTTAAAACATGAGAAACAGAATGAAAGAGTTAGGAGACTTCTAGTTGTTTTGTTTTTAATTAAGAATTTACTAGCATAAAAGAATGTAACATACTATATTCTACACCATAGGTACTAGAGTCACAAAAAGCAAAATAGCTAATAAGGAAACTACAAAAAGAACAAAAATTAGGTAATGTACCTGGTTCCTAAATTTCTACTTCTTTTACATTAAGAGTCTGTTGGAATGAAATTGAGTTCCAAAATAAAATGGGGTTTGACCTATTTTTCAGAACAGTAACATTAGTTTTTTTCCACCTCAAGCTACGAACTAAATATAATTTCAAAGACTATTTAGGGGAAGCTGAAGAAAAGATAAACACCAATAAACACATACTAGACAAGTCTATGGCTCAGTGCACTTCAAGAGCTCAGTGGTCCTCTGGCCCATTACCTACCTACTGCACCCTCTGGAGAGATGCTGCTGTAAGGAGGAGGAGCGTCACATGCAACCTGTTCCAGCTGTACAGGCTCTTCCACATTCTGCAACTAAACAAAAAGTTCACATTTTAATTCAAGTATAAAGCCAGTAAGAGAGAGAAGAACCTGAAAACTGGAATAGCCTTTCTGTAAAGCTAGTTGGCAATTTGTTTCAAAGGTCTTAAATTGTGCAAATCCTTTACAAAGTATTCTACTCCCAGGAATTTATCCTAAGGAAATAATCAGACAGAGGCAAAAAGGTATATAAACAGGGTAGGGCAAAAGTAGGTTTACAGTTGTGAGTATGCAAAACACAAGAGTTTATTCTTGTATCATTATTTATTGTCTTATTTTCCATACAAACAACTATAAACCTACTTCTGCCCAACACTGTAAATGTCATTGGAGCAAAAATTAGAAACAACCTAAATTCCAATCATGGGAAACTTATTAAATAAATTACAGTTCATCTCACAAAAGTCTACTAAGCAGCTATAAAAATGAAAATAAAGAAAATTTGATGGCTCAAACAGATATTCACTCTAAATACTATTACATAAAAAAAAAAAAAAAACAACTAGCCCTGGCCGGTTTGGCTCAGTGGATAGAGCGTCGGCCTGCGGACTCAAGGGTCCCGGGTTCGATTCCGGTCAGGGGCATGTGCCTTGATTGCAGGCACCTCCCCAGTGCGGGGTGTGCAGGAGGCAGCTGATCGATGTTTCTCATCGATGTTTCTAACTCTCTGTACTCTCCCTTCCTCTCTGTAAACAATCAATAAAATATATTTTTAAAAAAACAAAAAACTAAATTTACCAAACAAACAGTATGCATCATACAATTTGGTATTGGAAGATATTTAATAGAAAGGAGGTCTAGAATGATAGACATCTACAGCTTACACTGTTTATCTCCAAGTGATGTGATCACAGGAATATTTTTTATACATACATCTAACTTTGTGTAATGAACATTTATCACTTGTGTAATTTTCTAAGTGACAAAAATAATCTAATAATAATAATCTGTTAAGACAAAGACAAATCACACAAACCAAGGTTTACCATTATATTCAGTTCGGGCATGGAAATTAGATCTTAAATTAAAACATAAAATTCTACCCAATTATACATATAACCTCTGTCAATTCATCTAAGCAACTTCCTCGTTAGTCAAATCTACAGCTGCAGTTACTTTAACTCACACTGAAAGTGTGTCTTCCTGCTATTGCCATATGGCTAGTCTATCCAATTCATCTTCATTGAACAAAGACATTTGTTTTAATTTTTCCAGTGTGACAATAGACTACAGCTCATTTAAAAGATAAACTGGCTGAGAATGGGAATCAATCTGTAAAGTAATAACAGAGTACTCACTGGGGGTTCTGCGTCCGGGCTGTATATCATCATAATACATACTGCCAACTAAGCCACTCGTAAAATAGCCTCTAAACCAACTGCTACAAAGAACTGTATCTTGAATTGAGAGAGAAAAACAGAGAGTCTGACCTGTCATAACATTTAGTAGAGCTCCCTAATTCATTAAATTTTAACTAACCATCTCAGTCTCTAATCCCTATACTATTCAAAATCAAAAGCCAACAAAACTTTTCTGATTAATTCTACAAAGCATTCAATTTCAAATGAATTCCTGTATCAAATTTCCATCAACATCTACCATCTGATCACATTTTTTAAACCCCTGTAATCTAATGGTAAACTTAGAGCATTCCCAAAGTAATTATATTGTAACCTAAGATGAATTTTCCTTTTAGAGGAAGACATATGGGCAAAATAGCTATAGTAATGCCAATATTTCTAGGACACCAAATCAGTAAATTCTTTAAATAGAGTTCCTGGGGCCATGGTTCACTTGTTATACTATCCCCGCCTCCCCTCACAGTGAGGAAGGGAGAGGGAGAAAGATAGAAACATCGATGATGAGAGAGAAGCACTGATCCGCTGCCTCCTGCACTCTCCCTAACTGGGGATCAAGCCTGCAACCCAGGCATGTGCTCTGACCGGGACTCTAATCATGATCACAGAGCCACAGGCCGGGCTCACTTGGAATACTTTTAACATTATCTGAAGCTCTACCAGGGTATTCTCAGCCTACTCCTAACCACACTTTGTGTCCTCAGAATGTTGCAAAAAGAAGCAAGAGTCTTGCCCTATTCAGTTTGGCTCAGTGGATAGAGCATTGGCCTTCGGACTGAAGGGTCCTGGGTTCAATTCCGGTCACAGGCACATGCTGGGGTTGTGAGCTTGATCCCCCCCCATGCAGGAAGCAGCCCATCGGTGGTTCCCTCTCATCATTAATGTTTCTATCTCTCTCCCCCTTTCCCTTCCTCTCTGAAATCAATAAAAGTATTATTTTTTAAAAATCAAGAGTCTGCTGCAAAAACAGAGGCAAACATGGACTTTTCAAGAATATTGCCTTAATATACTGTAGCTAGTAATGCTTTTTAAACCTAGTAATGTTCTTTAAACATAGCTTGGTATCTTTGATTGTTTTATACTTCCTGAGCTTGGTCAAATAATCATGTTGCCTCTGCATAATTTAGGTTTTAGAAAGGAAGCATGGCAATTCTAAGAAATTACAGAGGTCCAAAGAATAAAGAGGTCTAATACGCCAGTATCTATAAGATAGGTTGCCTGTTTCCTAGCAACCTGGAAATGAGAAATTTGATCATCCCACACCAGAGTAACAGATAACAGAGCAAAGAAATTCCAACCGTCACAGAAACCCCCATTTTCTCTTTGGTGAGCAAAAAAGAAACATTTATAGGTGACTTTTTTGCTCCATTAAGATTCACCACTTCAGAATCATATACTAATATTATTTCCAACTGAAAACAACAAAAAACACCCACTGTGACTACAGAGGCTCCCCATATTGGAGAGATCCAGGACTTAACTGTACCGACATGTTTTCGGTAATGCTGGTGATACATTTAGGCTCTGTCAAGAAATGTGTTTAAAATAAAATACTACAGTGTGGGAGGAAAAGAGACAACCACCTTCAACAAGTATTTAGTGACCACCATCTGGGGGAATAGTAACTTGCTAAACAACTGAATCCCTAAGTACACATCTTTTTAGACTTTGGGGGCATCTACAGCCATGAATTTACTCTGCCAGCTAAACAAGTCAGGCACACTAACGGGGCGGGGGCACATGTGCACTAGAACTAGAGTGGGACTTACCTCTAAGCCTTAGAGGTTCTCAACCTGTGGATTGCGACCATCGGAAAACACATATAGCATATCAGATATTTACATTACGATTCATAACAGTAGCAAAATTACAGTTATGAAGTAGCAATGAAAATAATTTTATGGTTGGGGGTCATCACAACATGAGGAACTGTATTAAAGGGTCGCGGCACATTAAGAAGGTTGAGAACCACTAAGGCTATAAAATTGGTTATTTGGTTCCAAAGTGTATTTTTAAGGTTCCCCTTTTCTGTCCCTGAGAACCCTTCCTTGTAGTCCTCCCTGCAACATCCCTAGAGCTCAGGGATCTTCAGGCTCTCCCCTGAGCCTCTCTCAGAAAATAAGCGTCATTGTCACTGTGGGGCTGGTGTTGGAAAGATACCCCGTCTCTTCTATCAACTGGGTCAGTGGAAGCCTGAGTACAACCTACTGTCACAGAATCCTGGTTTGTAGGAGATACTGCGAGAGGCAGGTTTGAAAAGTGGTGGGACCTTCTGCTCTCTCCCTGCTCTGTGTTACGGTTTGTAGGAGATACTGCGAGAGGCAGGTTTGAAAAGCTCTGTGTTATTGGGTGGGGGAGATCCTTATATTATGTAACGGTGAAAGATAATAACTACATGTTAAGGTTTGGATTCTTTTACGTCATATATTTTTTAAACAATTTTGATCAATTTTACTTATCTCTAAATAAGTAAAAATGGCTTTTTTCCCCCAAAAAGAGTTATACAAGTAACTAGATGCCATATAAAGCACTAAGCTTAGTACAAAACTACCTATAATTACCTATATCTCCATTGCTGAGATAGGAATAATCCAATGATCGTACAATTCAGATGGGCTTTCTCTTTGCCACACCCTAGACTGTGCCTCACTCCCACTTTCCTGATGCCCCTCTTTACTCTGAGCAGACTCTGTCATGGCTCCCCAGAAGAACCCTAAAACTTGTCCATGTTCCCACCTGAGATTTATCACAATCTGCTATTGTCTCTTGGCCTTGATCACCCTCAATTTCTTGTTTAATATTTACCTACAAATAGGTGGTAATAATGTTTTGCCCTTTAGATTTTGCCTATGAAATATATATAGCACATCTAAAATAATCAATGTTTTCCTCCTTACTACATTCCTCTGTATCCTACCTATACTGTTGCTATTAGAAATAAATATATGATGTTTTAGCTACACAACAGTTTAAAGAATCTCCTGTATAGAAATCATTCACAGCTCTAGTTACTAATAGAAGCAAACTTGAATTTAACAAGTTTAAAGACTCACAACCTACAGATTTAAATTCTTATTTGAGTTTCCACCCCAGCAAGAAGACTTCCTCACTACCCTCCCCTAAGTAGTTCTAAAGATAATCTTCAATTTAGAAATGAGCTATTTTTAGGCAATAGCAGAGCCAGGGCTAGGATTAGGCCTAAATAAGGAGCAAAATTTACTACTGTACCAGTGGCAGTACCTAAAGGCACTTAAAAGTCTTTAAATTAGATTCTCTCTATTCACTAAGAATGGGATGACAAAAAAACCCTACAAAACAACAAAGAGAAAAACAAAAAAGACATATACATAAATCCTTATACACAAGAAGTAGTATCAAAATATAGCACATACTAGTAATTCACATGAACACAAAAACCATGCGTAAAATAATGCTGAACTATCCAAAAATGCCGTGAAGTACAAGTATTTGCATACCGCTCACTTTTTTCTTGGTTGAGTCTTATTTAAACAGCAAGAAAATTATAAGATTTTTTTAAGTTGTCTTTTTATTTTAATTTATTGAGGTGACATTGGTTAATAAAACCATATAGGTTTCAAGTATACAAAATTCTCCTAAGTTTTAAATCCCTTCTTTAAGTGATTATCAGTAAATTTCAGAAAATCCTGGACCAATGCCTAAACTCTAGCTTTAAATGTTACTTACCACTTCTAATTTTAGAGTTAATTTATAAAACTTTTACCTTAAAATGCAATTTTTAAACCTCTCATTCCAACCCACTACTTCTGCATACTCTTTAAAATCCTACCAAATGAGACAGTATAATTACCAGAAAGTAAATAAGCACATTTCTTTAGCGCTGGCTCTGCTAGTGCATAAATAACTGCGTATACTATTTTACTGTTGTTCAGAAACAGCCAAAGTTCGTGAGGACTGTAAATTTCCTATTACATATAGACTGTAGATTTCTGATTGTACATTGACTATAAATTGTGTTATTCTAACCAAATTATTTACATTCAAGAACAGTTCTATATTATTAATTAGGGGATAACATTTATAATAAGGTAAATAATTCTGACAAAGAGAATCTCAATAATGGAAAGACAACCTAATTTTTAGAAGGGTACAAAATTTAATAGAAGATATATAAGTGGCCAGTATACACAAGATCTTCAATATCATTAGTCATCAGAGAAATGCAAATCAAAACCATGAGATACCACTTCACATCCACTAACATGGCCATGAAAAACTGAAAAAGAAAATAACAAGCACTGTTGAGTGTGTGTAGAAAGTGGGAACCCTTATACACTACTGGTGGGAACCCTACTTCACTAACAATTCAGAAAGGAGGAAAAAGGAGCTGTTGGAGGATTTGAGATGTAGACTATGAGCTCTTGTAGACTGGGACCTTTGCATGTTTTATGGCTGCATTCATTCACCCAGCACTTAACAGTGAGTGGCACATCATGTTCACAAAGCCCGATGTGGAGCTCTAACAGAAAACTACATGAAGAAATGGCAGCTAATCTTAACTACCAGTTCACATTTATTAAAAACAACCAAGTGGCATATGCAAAAAATGAAATAGTCTACACTAAAAAGACAGTGAAGTCAAATATATAGGCACTGAAAGTGACAAGGACATGCCTACAACCCAGGGACATGTGCTGGATGCATGCAGCCTGCTTGGCTATGCTAGCCCATGAGCTACTGAGCTCTCCGTCAGGCTGAGAAGTTCCAAAGCTATGCTTGCTTACGATGATGATGATAATGATACCGATGCCACCACAGCTACCTGGTGTCCAGCATGCCAGGGCAGAGATTATGGTGGGACAAGGTATTCTATTCAAAAGAGCCTGCCTTAATTTAGGCCTAATCATGAGGTCCCCTTCTCCTGCAAGAAGAGAGAGTCAAGAAGGAAATGTAGCAGGCATTTCATATTGTTCTCTCTACCCCATCATCACAGAACTTCCATTATACAAGTGTTTAACTGATACATTAACTTAACACCATTCAATGATCACACAGGCCAGGATGGCTGTGCAGTCTGAGGACACAACAGTGAACAAGACTAGTGTTTTTTACCTCACTAAGCCTGTCATTTAGTAAAAAAGGTCAATCAAAAGAAGTAATTACGATTATAATGTTCCAGTTAAAGATTAAACACACACATGTGCCTCTTATCCCTTCCAAAACCCTCTTAAATGTAAATGTTAAAATTGGCTCAGTGGATAGAGCATCAGCCTGCGGACTCAAGGGTCCCAGGTTTGATTCCGGTCAAGGGCATATACCTTGGTTGCAGGCACATCCCCGGTGGGGGGTGTGCAGGACGCGGCTGATCGATGTTTCTCTCTCAACGATGTTTCTAACTATCCCTCTCTGTAAAAAATCAATAAAAAAATATATTTTTAAAAAAATTGTTAATTTTAAGACAAAAGATAAGTAACAATGGTGGAAGCAGCAATAAAATCCTGAAAGCTAGAAGCAGTAACATAGTAGATCCAAGAAACGGAATCCTAAACCAGAAAGCAGAAAAACAACCTCTCTTGCACTATACTCTCAAGAATCAGTGGCACCACATGAAATACTATTCAGTTGCCAAAAAAAAAAAAACAGCATGGAGGGACCTGGAGAGTATTACGCCAAGCGAAATAGGCCAGTCAGAGGAAAACAAGTATCATACGATCTCACTCATATGTAGAATCTAATGAATAAAATAAACTGATGAACAAAATAGACCTAGAGACATAGAATCATGGAATATCCTGATGAATCTCAGAGGGAAGGCAGGGGTGGGTGGGGAGAGATTAGCCAAAGAACTTAGATGCATACTAGAGGCCCGAGCACGAAATTTGTGCAAGGGTAGGCTCTCACAGCTGCCCCGGGTGCTGCCTTGGCCCTCGCAGCCCGGGCTTCGTCCGGAAGGTCGTCCAGTAGGTGGCCTGGACGGTTGTTCTGCTGTTTGGTCTAATTATCATATTAGCTCTTTATTATATAGGATATGCATAACCCATGGACACAGACGATAGTGTGGTGAAGGCCTGGGTGGGAGAGGGGAGACATGGGTGCGGGAAGAAGGGGGTCAATATGGAAAAAAAGGGGACATCTGTAATACTGTCAACAATAAAGATAAATTTTAAAAAGAAAAAAGGAATGGGTAGCACCAGGTACTGGTGCAAGTAAGAGTGAAAATGAGATTTAAACGCAGAAAGAAAGGTTAGCGATACAGTTAAACACACACAGCTCCCAGAATCCCCATTAGAAGATTAGAGATTTATTCTCTGGTGAAAGTAAAGCAGAGATTTATGGGCTGGAGACACAGAGTTTTAGAAGAGTAGCATATCAGAAAAAAGCGAGTGAGAGATTTATGTACTAAATGTTGATATTCCCCAGCCTTTTCCCCCCAATCAGATCCCAGAATACTAGCAGCCAGGCCTATTCTTTGGGGAAATGACCAGCCGGAGTAAAGACCTGAAGCCACTATCACTCAAAGAAAAAGCCTAGTCAGGTCACGCTAATTACAGACCTCAATGAGAAGCTCCATCAAGCATACTGAGCAACTTCCAAACTGCTGTACAGACCATGCACTCTTAACCAAGCAGGCAAAGATCACCATGCACCAAAAGCAAGCTTCTAACATAAAAGGTCATAAAAGGTCAAAGCAAAGAGAGTAAATGCAATGCAGAGGAAACAACTATGCTGACGATGAAAACTTTTAAAAGAGAGGAAAAAAATTCAATACTCTCAGAAAAACAAGAGAAAAAAATAGAACCATATAACAAGGGTGCTATTTTAAAAAAGAAGAAGGGGAACAATTAGAGAAGAGTTTTGAAAATTCAACAGATTGGGATGATGAACACATAATAAACAGATGATATATTACAGAACCTAACAGCGGTTCTCAACCTGTGGGTCGCGACCATCGGAAAACACATATAGCATATCAGATATTTACATTACGATTCATAACAGTAGCAAAATTACAGTTATGAAGTAGCAACGAAAATAATTTCATGGTTAGGGGTCACCACAACATGAGGAACTGTATTAAAGGGTCGCAGCATTAGGAAGGTTGAGAACCACTGCATAATTTTGTTAACCAATGTCATGTCAATAAATTCAATAAAACTAAAGAGACAATTGGAGGGATTTTTGGATTAGACATAACTACAGAGATTCACTGTAGACTCAAGTAGGGTTGCAGATATACAGATTTACATATATATTCAATTGGCAAATATCAGAATTATTTTAATACTTACATACTCCAACAAATATGCATTAGAAATATGGTCATGAAATTAATGGGCCCACAGTGTCTCATCTCGAAGTATACTAGAAAGACTATCTTGGTAAAACATAAAATATCAAGTAAAGGAACTACTGACATTTTTAAAAAGACAGTAACCCAGCCGATGTGGCTCAATGGTTGAGCATAGACCTATGAACCAAGAAGTCACTAGTTTGATGCCCGGTTAGGGCATGTGCCTGGGGTTGTGGGCTCAATACCCAGTAGAGGGCATGCAGGAGGCAGCCAATTGATGATGTTTCTCTCTCATCAATGTTTCTATCTGTCTCCCTTCCTCTCTCTAAAAATCAATAAAAACATATTAAAAAATAAATAAATAGCAAAAAAAATTAAATGACAAAAGAAATTAAAATTGTACCAAAGAGAATATAAAATTGAGAATGGCTTAGAGAAAGTAGAGAAAAAGACAGAGGTGAAATATATAAGAGATTTTTATAATGTAAAGAATCCATACAAGAAGTCCAAATTGCAAAGAGAAAAGGGGAAAAAATAAAATCAAAGAAAAATCAAATACATACTTCAAAATTTTTTTCAGAACTGACAGACATGAGCTTCCAGACCAAAAATCCCCACTAAGTAACTGGCACAATGGATGAAAACAGATTTACACCAAGCTACAACATAGTGAAATTTAAGAACACTGAGGATAAAAGGAGGCTCCTAAGGGCTGAGAAAGTAGGCCACATCTAAGAATCAGTCATCATAATTGGCTTCAGGCTTCTTAATAGCAACAGTGGAACCTAGAAGGCAATTGAAGAAATGCCTTCAAAATTCTAGAGGAAAATGCTTCCAACACAGAAATCTAAGTAAGTGTGAAGATAAGTTAACCTCCCATGCATTCTTCCTCAGAAGGATACTGGAGGTGTGTTCCATGAAAATGAAGCAGTAAACCAAGAGAGAAATATGTGACTCAATGAAAGGCACTTCAATGAAAAGGATTGGGAAAGGAAATCCCCAGAATGACAACTGAAGAGCAACCTTCTAGGACAGGTCAGAGGACCAGGAAAGAGCTCCACACCCCCTAAATGAAGTCAAGAAAATATCTGATATGTTTGAACATAACAAAAAACTATTAAGATTATTAGGTGAGAGCCTGAGGATGAATTAGTACTATTGGCAAATTTATGATATGTACATAGAAATTTAAGCAAACAAAAAAATAACTTTAGGGAAAATCAAGTACTGTTCAAAGAATAGTAATCACAGTATACTACATATTTTCAACTACTGAAACGCTCATTATCAATCTAACCACATATAGATATAACTATATTAGAAAAATGGAGAAACAGGAAGTGTTGTGTGAGCGGTAAAAGAGAGCTAAATCCTTATATCCCAATACTGATGTCAATTTTAAAAATACAGAAAACCGCCCTAGGTGGTTTGGCTCAGTGGATACAGTGTTGGCCTGCAGATCAAAGGGTCCCAGGTTTGATTCCATCAAGGGCACGTACCTTGGTTGCAGGTTCCTCCCCGGCCAAGGCCCTGGTCTGTGTAGGAGGCAACCATCGATGTGTTTCTCTCACATCAATGTTTCTGTCTTTCCCTCTCTTCCACTCTAACTCTCTCTAAAAAATCAATGGAAAAATATCCTCAGGTGAGGATTAATCCCCACTCATCTCCCTCCCCCTCCCCCCCCTCCCCGGAAAAAAAGAGAAAACTGTCCAAGCCAGTGTGGCTCGGTTGGTTAGGCGGTTGGTTAAGTGTCGTTCCATACACCAAGAGGTCACCAGTTCAATTCCCAGTCAGGGCACATGCCGGGGTTGTGGGCTCCATCCCCAGTAGGGGGCATGCGGGAGGAAGCCAATTGATGTTTCTCTCTCCCTTTCTCTCCACCCCTCCCTCTTAAGTCAATAAAAATATTTATCATAAAATGCTGAAAACAGAAAAATTAAAACGCACACTGTAAATGTTATTTAACTACAAAGATAATCACAAAACAGCAAAAGAAACAGCTAAAAGAACTAAGGAGAAGGTGGGGTAAGCAGAAGACCGCTGCTGTTGTTAATAGCCTAAAAAATCTACTTGATTCTAACCTTTATGTGTGTACACCTTTGATATAAAAACAAAATAAAAAGTAAAAAGAAAAGATAAAAATATGATTACAAAATGTGTCACAAAAGGGGAATGCCGTGCTCAGGGGAAACTAATCTAATTTTTTTTTAATTTTGTTTTATTGCTTAAAGTACTACAAAGAGTAGTACATATGTCTCCTTTTTTCCTCCTTGACCTTCCCCCGGCCTCCCCTACCCCCCAGTGTCTTGTGTCCGGTTATGCTTACAAGTCCTTAGGGTGATCTCTTACCTCCCCACCCCAACAATCCCCAGCCTTCCCACTGTAATTTGACAGTCTGTTCAATGCTTCTCTGCCTCTGTATCTATCTTTTTGTTCATCAGGTTATAATGGTCTTTATTATCCATAAGTGAATGAGATCATGTGGTATTTTTCTTTCATTGACTGGCTTATTTCACTTAGCATAATGCTCTCCAGTTCCATCCATGCTGTTGCAGAAACTAATCTAATTAAGGGAAGGAGAAGATACTCAAACTCCCCTTAGGACGGACTACCAAAATTAAGGGGGGGGCTAGGGGAGAGGGGCCATTCCAGGTAGAGGAAATAGAGTGCAGAGGGTCTCCGGGCCAGAGAGGCTGATGCATTATAGGAACTGAACAAGTGACCCGTGGCAAACAGATCACGAGAATCCACCATTTCCCCCAAAAGTCCTTGTCTCCCTCATGTCCATCTTACCCATCCTTCAAGGTCAGGCTCAAGTTTCATCTCAGAAGCTTCCCAGTAGTTTCTGGAACCAAGTGACTTCTTCTATCTCAAAATGATACCTTTTATCTGCTATCCCATTCCCTAAATTATCAACTATCTCATTCTCTGAATTACTATAATTAATATTAAATAATACTATAATATAGTCTCATTGATTAGTCACTCAACAGGAA
The DNA here is from genome assembly GCF_000412655.1 of Myotis brandtii. NCBI lineage: Eukaryota > Metazoa > Chordata > Mammalia > Chiroptera > Vespertilionidae > Myotis > Myotis brandtii. The sequence continues at coordinate 3,992,571 of NW_005370597.1, read as the reverse complement.
TTTAGTGAGTACTTAATATGTGCATAAAATTGTGCAGGGTACTATTAAGTAAGGGAAAGAAGAAGAAAAAAGAGAGAAAAAGAAAAGAAAAAAGGGGAGGGAGGAAAAGGCAGAAAGACAACAAACAAAGCAGCAGTCCACGGGTACTTAGTAAACTTATAACCAGGAAGGCCTGTGGCGCATCCTTGTGCATTCCATAACATTTAAACATGTAACCTGGCACTTCATAAATGCCACTTAAATTACAAATGAAAAATCTTTGGTGAATGGTAGCTTGACATTTTGAAAACCAAGATACAAATTGTGGGAGAAATATACATTGTACTCTAGACATATTCTAAGACAAGCACAAAAATAACATTTTTACAATCATGAAAAAAGAACAGAGGATTTTTTAAAATACTTTTTTCTTCTTGATTAAAAATGTGTACTTTCACAAGGAGAAAACCTGATAAACATACAGAGAAGAAAATAAAAATAACAATGATCCCATCTTTCAGATATCCTTCTAGCCTTTGGGGGGAATAAAAATAATCTATAACCTTTTTACTCACTATATGGTGGAATTCTCCTTCATCATTAACTATTCTTTGGTACTATCACTGCATTAGAAAGTCAGTCCATTTTTTTTTTTTTTAAAAAGAGTTCATTTCTCAGAAATAACTAAAGCATCAACTAGGGACAGCTAAATAATAATTTAAGCAACCTAATGCTGCTCCTAAACATGCATGACTGAGAACTGACTGTAAGCACACTTTAAAATACTGTATATCTGAAAATGCAATTCAGCAACATAAGGACAAGTGCTGAAAACAATCTCCTATCAACCTTCTTCAACCATGTATAAGATCTCTGAGGCTGCAGATAACTCTATCGTACTTCTTATGTTGTTTCTAGAGTAATATAAGCAGGTTTTCAAAACTTCTGAAAATGCAACTACTAAAAGCAACGAATAAGAATACTAGAAATCAAAGAGCCAGCTTCTTTTTTAAAAAGTTAAACTTTTAAAATTAATATTTCCTTGCTTTTAAAAGATTGACTTTATTGTGAACTAAAATTGCTCTAAAAATAATTTATTTGAACATTTTAAAATTTATTAATTTTTCTGATTTATAAAAGCATTATTATTTTTTTGCCATGATATACAATGTTTGTTTGAGGCTGACCAGAAGGCTAAGACAAACAGAATGTTTTTACTACTGCAAAATTACAAAACAGTATTCTGTATTTTTATCAGTGACTCATTCTTTTAAAATGTACTATTAAGAAGATATTTTCTGTATCTTTAAATCATGCATAACTTCTTTCTTTTGGCATAAACTCACCTATCTGCTTTTAAAAATAATTATGTATTACAAAAGAAATTTCCTAAATCATCAATAGTGGTGTCTCTCTGCCACCAGTTTCTACACACACACCACACTTTAAAGCTGCAAATAGTCAAAATTATCTAGTCCAACTACCTCATTTTACATAAGAAAATGAAGGCTAGAAGGAGGTTAAAGTTCTTGCCCACAGTCACACAACCACTTACTTCATAACATGGACTATTGGTGATTAAATGTTTTAATAAAGTCCTTTTATGTTCTCCCGAATCAGCCTCTACTTAGGGCCCCAGGTGAACCTTCTAGATACTGAAGTCTACATTACAAGCTTCAAAACTGCTTACTAATACAAAGCTATATGAAAAGTTTGGATGCTATAACATAAAGCTCCTAAAATGAAAGCTTGAGAATACTAAGGAAACTATATACCTGACTCCCTAATCTACAGAATTTCATCTAAATGTAATGAGGACAAAGTAAATTAAAAATAATTGAATAACAAAGTAAATAGCAAAATAAGCACTGAATCCTATAGAAAAAGGATTATGGTGGGTAAAAGGACTTAGATTTTACTTGTAATTCATTCAATTTTTATAGGATTGTATCCATTGGTAAGCAAACCTTAATGTTTAAGATAAATCTGGGCAATAGATATGGGTGTTATTTTATACTGTTCTTGAAATTTTCTGTAAACTTGAAATTATTTCCATTCAAGTTTTCAAAAAGGAATATTTAATAGAAAAATTGGAAAATAAAAAAGGGCTCACGTCAACCATTTTTCTTAAAAAGTATTGTTTAAAATGCAAGGAAAAAAATGATGCTATGCATTTGTCAAAACCTACAGAACTTTACAGCACAAAGAATGAACTCGAATGTATGCAAAATTTTTAAAAACACCATTTAAGTTGGTGGTAGTTTCCGGTATGGTTTGCAGAATGTGACAAAACAATTAAAATGCATTATAAATGTATGATACAACCCCATGGAAGAATGTGGGGGAAAGTAAGTACCTAAACCACTTTGGAAATGAGTAGTCTGTATGACTAAAGGCAAAAGAATCTGTAACTATTACACCCTGTCCTCTGGCTGATAAAACTATTTTCCATAGGGGTGTGGGGTTAAAAATTCTGACACTGCTACACATGTATATTAGAATTAAAGAATTAGGTAAGTGGATAGTGGATTGTGGGAGCAGGATTTCTCACTGTTGGACTGGGAGTTTACAGGAAAGGGAGGGGAGGGGACTAGAGAGATCTATGTAGTAACAGATTAGAGTCAGCTAGTTTAATATAGATGGTTACATATAGAAAAATTTTAAAGATACATATACACACATATATTTCTTTACTCTGTCAGCTTAGAAGGCCTACAAGCAATGATACCCTAGTAGCAGTGAGCTCAGACCTTGGTTTCTAATAAATGCAACCAGGGCTCCTTGAGAAATGGCTGATTCTAGGAGGCACAGGAAATATACATGATGAGCCTCCTGCCAAAAAGTAAGGAAGTGCTTTAAAACAACACCAATGATGGAGCTTTGTCAAAGAGACACAGGTGCCAACTGAAAGAGTTCCCAATGGCCAAAGGTGGAACAGTTTGAGCAAGAAAATAAAGTAGTATTGTATTGTAACCCAAAGGATAAAATAAACGAGTCCATACTGATATCATCCTATATAATCCTATATAATAAAAGGCTAATATGCAAATCAACCGAACAGCAGAATGACTGGTCGCTATGACGCGCACTGACCACCAGGGGGCAGGTGCTCGATGCAGGAGCTGCCCTCTGGTGGTCAGTGTGCTCCCACAGCGGGGGCGCCACTCAGCCAGAAGCTCTGAGCCGGGCTCACAGCTGGCAAGCACAGCGGCGGTGGCAGGAGCCTCTTCTACCTCCACAGCAGCACTAAAGATGTCTGACTGCCGTGGGGAGCAGGCCTAAGCCATCAGTCAGACATCCCCCAAGGGCTCCTGGACTGCGAGAGGGCACAGGCTGGGCTGAGGTACCCACCCAAGTGCACAAATTCCGTGCACTGGGCCTCTAGTTGAATAAATAAATGGAGGAGACAAATGTCCCATGCAGAAAATTTCCAAATAATTTACACAGATACTCTGCACTCAATGAGGTAGCAGAGTATAACTCCCCAATCCTTAAGGGTGGGTTGTGCATAGTGGGTTGGACTTTCTTCCAAAGAGTACAGCATGAAAAGGTGGGGGGAGGGAGACTAATTTCACAGTAGAGAAACCTGACAAACACTACTTCAATCTAGTGATCAAGGTCAAATCAACAGTGATAAGTCATGTTGATAGTATGCATTCTTGATATAATGTGATGAAAACAGCACTTTGATTATATGGTCTTCTTCCCCCAAAATCCATAACCCCAATCTAATCATGAGAAAAGCATCAGACAAATCCCAATTGAGGGACACTCAATAAATACATGGCCAATACTCCTATAAACTGTCATCAAAAACAAGGAAATTTTGAGAAACTATCACAGCCAAGAGGAACCTAAAGAGACATGATAATCAAATGTAATGTGGTAACCTGTGCGGGATCCTGAACAGGAAAAGGAGGTTAGATAAACCAAACATCTAAATAAAGCATGGACTTTAGTTAATAACTAGAGGCCTGGTGCACAAATTCCCAATCAGGATGGAGTAGGCCAACCGGGGGTAGGGGCCACAGGTGGTTGGCCAGCCGGCCCCACCCCACCCCCTGGTCAAACTCCCGGTCGAGGGGACAATTTGCATATTAGCCTTTTATTATATAGGATAATACATCAATATTGGTTCATTAATTGTCTCAAATGTACCATATGAACGTAAAATGTTAACAGAAGAAACTGGGGTCTGGGGATATATGAAAACTGTATTATCTTCTCAATGTTTCTGAAATTCTAAAAATGTTACAAAAAGTACAGCTCAGCCCTGGCCGATGTGGCTCAGAGCACAGAGTGTTGGCCTGCCGACCGAAGGGCCCCAGGTTCGATTCCAGTCAAGGGCATATGCCCGGGTTGTGGGCTTGATCCCCAAGAGGGGCCATGCATCAGGCAGGCGATCAATGATTCTCTCACATCATTGATGTTTCTGTCTTTCTCTCTCCCTCTCCCTTCCTCTCTGAAATCAATAAAAACATATTAAAAAAAAAAAAAATATGCCCTAGCTGGCTTGGCTCGGTGGATAGAGCGTCAGCCTGCGGACTGAAGGGTCCCAGGTTTGATTCCAGCCAAGGGCACATGGCTGGGCTCGATCCCCAGTAGGGGGCGTGCAGGAGACAGCCGATCAATGATTCCCTCTCATCATTGATGTTTCTATCTCTCTCTTCCTCTCTAAAATCAATAAAATATATTTTTTTTAAAAAGGAAAGCTTATTTTTTTAAAAATGTAAATACATTTTTAAAGCAAATGAAAAATAAGAAAAAAGCCTGAAGAATGCACACCAAACTTGAGGTAAGGGAAATCAAGTTTTCCTTTACAAAGTTACTGTTGGACTCTAATATATGAAGAATGTATCTGTGTACTACTGTACAACAAGAAATGTTTAATTTTAAATACCACAGTTAAGCACTGAATAAATTAAACAGAATCCACTTCCTAACCCCTTGTGCTGTAATTCTATTCATAAACTATCCTACCTCCAGAAAGACCTCCAAATCACATTCTAGCCTCTGATTCCTAATATTACTGTAATACATGAACTTAAAAGAAAAGCTGTCAAAGATTATACTAAATTGCTGGGGGGTGGTATATACACAAATATGCATGTGAAAGGAACTTCTTTAATCAGTAAGGAAATATTCCACTAGAAACATTCTTAAAGTCTATCAGTATTTAGAGCTAGTATTTAGAATTTTTAACATAAATTGTGCTATTCAGAAAGTCAGGTTAACTTAACAACAGGATGTACTACACTCGCTTGGTGCACAGCTGCCCTGGCTGGTTGCTCAGTGGTTAGAGCGTCATCCCTCAGACCAAAGTGTCACAGGTGGATTCCCAGTCAAGGGCCCAGGTTGCAGTTTCCCCAGCCCTGGTGGGGGCACGTGTAGGAGGCAATCAATCGATGTACTAGTCTCTCTCACATGGATGTTTCTCTTCTCCCTCCCTCTCACCCTCCCTCCCTGCCAGCCTCCCTCCCTTCCCCTTCTTCCTCCCTTCTACTCTCTAGAAATCAACTAAAAAAATATCCTCTCTGGTGAGGATTTAAATAAATAAATAAATAAATAAATGAATGAATGAATGAGGTGGTGCACTGCTATGGAAAACAGTATAGCAGGCTCTCAAAAAATTAATAGCATATGAACCAGCAATTCCACTTCTGAGTATATATCCAAAAGACTTTAAAGCAGGCACTCAAGAGATAACTAACTGTATGCCCATATTCACAGCAGCATTGTTTACAATGATCAAAAGGTGAAAGCCCCCCAGTGTCCATCTGTGGAAGAATGGATAAACAAAATATGACATATACATACAACAGAATATTATTCAGCCTTAAAACAGAAGGAAATTCTGATATAGGTGACAATATGGATCAACCTTGAGAACATTATGCTAAATGAAATAAGCAGTCACAAAAGGACAAATACTTATACATGAGGTACTCAGAGTAATAAATTCATAGACAGAAAATAGAATGATGGCTGTCAGGGGTTGGAGAAAGAAATGGGGAGTTAATATTTAATGTGTATGGAGTTTCAGTTGGGAAAGATGAAAAAGTTCTGGAAATGGATGATGGTTATGGTTGCCCAACAATGTGAATGTATTTAATGCTACTAAACAGACTATACCCTTAAAAATGGTTAAAATTGTAAATTTTATATCTCAAAATATTTTAGAAAGCATTTGGCAAAATTCATGATATAGGCAAAGCTCTATTCCAGTGACGCAAAGAGGGCTTGGAATGGATTAACAGGAATAAATGCAATACTTAACAGGTTATCTCAACAATTGTCCTACCCTAGACCTTTCTCAAACAGTGCTTCAGAATGTTTGGACACACAATCTCAGTTTTAAAATGCAAAAAAAGGCAGAGAGGGATAAAGCTGCTAGGAAGCTATGAGCCCAGTCTTTCTGGATAGTCTGTCATGATGCTAAATTCACGTTGTGCATATACTGCATGACCTTTAAAGGCAAAATTGTGTTTGCATTTATGAAATAATCACATGGTTTTCATTACATTTACTTCAATAGAAGACAAGCTCAATTTGATTAAACAGATCAAACAGAAGTCAGAATGGCCTTTTGTAGCAACCAAAGAGTATCATGCTCATATCAAGTTGCCTGGATAATTCACCAACATTCTATAATTCAGAAGTCTTTTAAATATGCATATTCTCTGACCAAACATTTCCACATCTAGAAACTTATACCAAGGAAATAGATGAAGATGCACATAAAAGAAACTTCAATGAATGAAAAATTTAAACATCCTTAGTGACCAACAATGAGCAACTGGTTAAATTATGGTGCAGCCATACAATTACATGCTATACACACATAAAAATGTGAACTCATCTTATTATATAGCTATATTGCGTGCCTTTGCATGCATGTGCATGTGTACATGTACATGAATATACATGCAAATTTGCTAATGCACATGCAAATTTGCTAATGCACATGTGTCTTTGAACATGATACACACATGTGCATATGGGTATATAAACACATACATGTGTACATATGTACAAAGTGTGTGTAAAGTATAATCAGTAAAATTGCACTTGTGTGTACAAAGTTGTGCCTGTATATGTATGTATGGGTGCATATGCCTATATTTGGACCATGAGCCTGTGTTTTAAGTAGGTGAGTATGTGTTTATCCTTGTAATCACTACTTAGAAGCTGTGACCTTGAGCAAGTTACTGAGCCTCTTGCAGTCTTCATTGTCATCTATACCAGCGGTCGCCAACCTTTTGGACCTCACGGACCACCAGTGGTCCGCCGACCACCGGCTGGCAACCACTGATACATTACCAAACCCTGCCTCATAGGGGTTTTGTGAGGATTAAGTGAAAAAATGGATGTAAAGCAGTTAGTGCAGTGATTGAAGCATAGTAAATGCTCATAGTAAATCAATATTAGCTTTCTTTATCTATACACATATACACTGATCTATACACTTGTATTTGCATAGCTATAAATCCAGAGATACACATCAAAATATTAACTTTGGTTATCTATGGGTGATAGGTTTTTGTTGTGGGGTGGTTGTTTTTCTTGGCTTTCATATTTTCCAATTTTTCTAAGGAGATCATTTCTCTTTTTCACTCTCTTTTGAAGCTTATTTCTTCAAAATAATGATGGGCTCTCCCTAACATACCTCAATTTTGTGTATTTAAAGCTATTAAATACTACACCAAGGAATGCATAATTTTTATACTCCACCAATTTTTTTGTATTCTAGCAGTATGCGAGCACTACCTAATAGCTCAAGAAGATGGCAGTACAAAGAAAAGCCACAGCATTTTGCTCGCTTGCCTTATCCAAGGCAAGATGAAAAGAATGAAT
>NW_005370597.1:3983422-3984708 GCF_000412655.1 Myotis brandtii | reverse complement strand
GGCGGGTGTACAGGTGATTTGCAAACATCTTGGTGACAGTTAAGTGACGCCTGCCATTGGTATTTTATTCGCGGAGAGGAACCCAGAGCCTTGCCCAAGGTCATACAAAAAAGCATGTGCCAGACCCCAGGCTGTGAGGGATCGAAGGACCAGACTGCTTTGCCACAATTTGGGCGTGTTTATGAAACCAAGCAGCTAAATTCTCAACCAGTCATTTCAGGAGTGCGGCTGCAGGAAGGAGGAAATTACAACACCGGGCAGATGACAGCAAAACAGAAGTCAGTAACTGGCCACACCAGGGTCACTTCGAATGTAATTAATCGTCTTGGTTTTCCTTTATTTCGAAAATACAGACAGAACAGTTCATTTCGTCGAAGCACGACCGACATTTTACGCAAATTATACGGAAAGCATTCGAAACACGACCAAACGCAAGCAGTTACTTGCTGTCCCGATCACCACCAGTGACCACCCGGCTGGATTCCCGGTGGCGACGAGTTAAATCCCTCTAAACCCCTCGCCTCCCCGGATTTCTGGGAGAAACCCGGCCACGGAGAAGGGTGCCTGAGACAAACAGCTTTCCCCCGGGGCCTCAACTCACAAATCACACCCTAGATAATAGCCCAGTCACCCCGTACATGCCCTCCCGGCTACGCTATTCCACCTCGGGAAACGTCATTGCCGAGCAGTGGTTCTCAACCTTCTGGCCCTTTAAATACAGTTCCTCATGTTGTGACCCAACCATAAAATTATTTTCGCTGCTACTTCATAACTGTAATGTTGCTACTGTTATGAATCGTAATGTAAATATCTGATATGCAGGATGGTCTTAGGCGACCCCTGTGAAAAGCTCGTTAGACCGCCAAAGGGGTCGCGACCCACCGGTTGAGAACCGCATTAAAACACACCCGGGCACACGCCCCGCAGCCTTCCCCGCAGCTCGATATTTTGGGATACCATCCGAGCTCACCAGCGCCTTTTCCAGATTTACTGCAAAACGCAGGCTCGCGTCTCGCCTCGGCTTTTGCTTGGTTTGTTGTTTGTTTGCTTTTTACTGGTGTCTCAAAGCGGAGGCGTGGGGGATGGGTTCCGCCACGGACCCGGCTCCGGACCCCGGATAATCGCGCCCCGCACGGGGGGCGGCGGCGGCGGCGACGTTAATCTCTCTCCGCCTCGTTTCCTTCCATTTCACGCCTGCTCTCCCCTCCCCATGACATCGAACCCGCGCTGCGAAAGGGAACCCCAAGGCCTCCAGGTCCCGGGCTCCGGGCGGGGGCAGGTTCCGA
>NW_005370597.1:3965436-3982647 GCF_000412655.1 Myotis brandtii | reverse complement strand
CTCCCCGCCCCGCCCGGCCCAGCCCAGCCCGCCGAGCCCGAACCTGATCTCAAAGCCTATTTAGGGGTGATGATAATAACATCCTGTAAGTATTCTAACAACCTCGTCCATGGATGTAGACACGATCCTTTTCTGAACCAAAGCTCTCTGAGGAGCTGATAAGAAAGCAAAACCTTCAGAGTGAGCCAGCTCCAAGCTTTCCCGGTGCAGGGACAAGGGCAGAGGTGGGGCGGGAAGTGAGAGCTCGCCTGTGGAGGAGCTGAAAGGAGGCAGGAGACCTGGCATATGAGAGATCGTCCTTAACTGTTTCACAGATGAAGAAATTACGCCGAAAAGATTAAATATTTGACCCAATAACACAGAGCTAGTAAGGGGGTAAAGCTGGAATGTAAAAGCTTTTAAAACCATTGTTATGCAGATAAATTATAAACGTTGTGGACAAGAGTAGTGTGTGTCTTTTAAGTATTTCGATATCTCCCATAGCATGTAGCACAATATAGCTCATCTAGCATGCATTTGAGGTGTCTTGTTTCTTTCTGTCACACCCAGCCATCTGGGATTGCTTCCACCCATATTATCCAACACAGAAGAAAACTTGATCTTTCAGGCTTGTTGAGTTTCTTCCTGATTTCCTTTCCACGTTGGTAGTCTAGGGTTGGCATTAATATTATTGCCAACTTCTAATTTTAACTTCTAATTTTCAAATTTACTTACAATATTACACATATAGCTGTGTTTTGAAACTACCCTGAGGTTTCTGTACACAGGCGCCAACTGTAATCAATAAAAATTCTAGATGTTTAGCTTCCTCATTTTGAGTTCTCTGCTAGTATCCCAACTCCTACATGTCTGTCCCTTTTCCAGCAACATGCCAATCTGAGAGTCTTTAAATGGTATGCCTCTTACTCTGTCCTTCAGTTGTTTTTAATCCAGAAAAAGAAAACTTTAATATATATTTTTATTGATTTCAGAGAGGAAGGGAGAGGAAAAGAGAAACATCAATGGTGAGAGAGAATCATCGATTGGCTGCCTTCTACACACCTTCCATTGGGGATCGAGCCTGAGCATGTGCCCTGGCCAGGAATTGAACCGTGATCTCCTGGTTCATAGGTTGATGCTCAACCACTAAGCCACACTGGCCGGGCCAGAAAAAGAAAACTTTAAATGTAATACAGTATAATGAATTATCTCAAACATAATGCCCTACCTTGTGGTCTTATATATGGGGGGAAGGGGGGAATCTAAGTTGAAATTTTTAAAAATCTCATCAATAGAAAGTAGAAATCCAGATTTCTTTGCTCATATTCTAAACTTACATGTAAGAAGGAGTGAAAATGAAGTGTCTGTGCTGCCACATATGGCTATTGGAACTACAGCCGCCATCTTCATGCATGTCAGCCGCACTGTGGCTTTTGTGGAAAAGTTGTTATCCTTCTCATCTACTTCTTTCCTAAGCTACTTTCCTTTCAATAGCTATACACTCCCTGCATATGGACATAAATATTTATCACACTATAAATACTGGGCTTTCTTACAGGAATATTTCCTCTCGAAAGAAAAAAAAATTGATCTCCAGTTTCCAATCTCCCTTTCCTTCTTTTCTCTTTTTTCATACTGTAAGAGAAAGTTTATTTAGAAAGTCACTGAGGTAGAAGAAGTGAGTGGTAGAAGAAATGGGCTCAGGAAACAAGTTACAGAAGCAAAAGAAGGGCCTTTGGAGCTTAGGAGAGAGAAGGGTAAAGGCAGCACAGCTTGAGGGAAGAGGGCGAGGGGAGGGGAGGGGAGGGGAGGGGCTCCGGCAAGCTCCAGAAAGGGAGAGCATCACTCCTTTTCTGATGTCCTGCACCCAAATGTTTTGTGATAACAGTAAAGACTAAGCCTTTTTTTTTTCCTTCTGTGATTTTCTCCCAAAGCCTTTCATAAGTAAATTGAGATGATTTGTGTTGATTCAATGGATGGATATATTGGGGACTGAGAAATTGAGGCTCCACTGTATATGGTCTCCAGTTGGCAAGCAAACTGTACAGGGAAAGGGAAAAGCTCTGAATCTCTGACTCATGGACCCATGCCTGCTGCAAGCCAAGCAGACAGAGAAGATGATCCAAGGCTGTAAAAACTGCACTCCTTGGCTTCGTCTCGAGATGTTGTCAGGACAGTTTCCACAGAGAAAGTTATTCATTGCAGATTGCTGCCTTATAAACTTATTTCCCTGCAGAATAACAGTAATAATTTCCATGCCCAATACTTTTTATGTGAATTGCTGACTCTGAATCATCCATCCTGAGAGAGAAGAGAAATATTATGGACAAGTAAGAGCACAGCTCACGTCTGTTTTTCCTTATTCCCCCAGTTGAGAGAAAAAATTCCTCCGCGGTGGATGAGGTCTTCTTTCACATCCACCTGAGTCCTACGCAGCCCTGAGCTCAATGAGTAACCAAGAAGGGTTTGTTAAATTTTAAACAAAGGCTCACTGGCCTAATATCTCATTTCAGGCCTTAATGTCTCCAGCTAATCTTTACAGGCCTCCAGCTGAATCATGGAATTCCGTTTTTACTGACTTACTACTAGTTTCATTAAGGGCAAAAGGTAATATCTTCATATTACAAATAAAGGAAGTGTCCACTGGTGATTACTACTGTTTGTGGAGCACCTCCTGGGCCTTCGACCCATGTTTTAAAGTTTAATACATCATCTCCTTAGTCCTCATGACAAATCCATTCTGCAGATGAAGAGACTAAGGATATGTACATACCTTGCTCAGCTAGTGAGTGGTCAAACCACAATTCAAACTCAGATCTGTTTGACTACAAATCTTGAGCACTGCTCTGGGTGTGGAGGGAAATACGGGACATAAAAGGACCAGGTCCATCTGAGGAGAAAAAGGCTTTGTTGTGATGGAAAAAAGGGAAGGCATACCAAGTCATGATTATGCTTGTATGAAAACCCAGAAAAGGGTCAGCAAACTTTTATATAAAGAGGTAAACAGTAAATATTTTGGACTCTGTGGACCACAGCTCTCTGTCACAACTACTCCATTTTGCCATTGTAAGCACAGCTATAAACAATACCAAACAAATTGGCATAGTTGTGTTCCAGTAAAACTTTTTTTAAGGGAACCGAAATTTGGATTTCCTATTATTTTCACATGTCATGAAATATTATTATTTTGATTTTTTTAAACTATTTAAAAATGTTAAAACTATTCTTAACTCTCAGATCATACAAAAACTGCTGGGGTCCAACCCCAGCAGGTCCAGGGGTCCCCAAAGGTGTGGACAGAGTCGGTGAAGAAGGAATGACATGACTGGGTTCGTCGGTTCATCAGCATAGCGAGGTTCTCCCTCCAGGATCTCCATACACCAGATCCCTTGAAACATATGCTGTGCAGACGTTTCTTCTCTGCAGCGACTGTGTCAAGCAGCAAGGATGGACCGGCTCCCGGCAAAAAACAGGCAGTGGGCTGGATTTGGTGCCCAGGCAGTAGTCTGCCAACCCCTTAGCTTAGTAACAGGGGACAAAAAAAGTTTATGTGTTAAGAGATTGGTAGGAAGTTTAAACCACAAAGTAATGCAGAAGGCCGAAGGGAAAGGGAAGGGGAAAAAGAGAAGAGGATGAGACTTTATCAAAGATCTTAAAACATAAATGCAAATGCAAAAGTGTGAGAGGATAAGGATTAGCTAAGTAGGAATTCAACATGGACTCCTGATTCCTTGGTTTATCTTCTTGCCACTGGAACACCATTCATTCATTCAACAAATATTAATTTAGCACCAATATGGGCAAGCAGAATATGAGACCAAGAAGCTGAAACTATAAAAGAATAGTTTCTCATATAAGAAATGCTAAGAAATAAAATTAAGAAATGCTAAGGGTGGTTATTTACTAAGTGTAGTTGCTATCACAAGTTTTGGTATGCTATGTCTTTATTTTCACTCATCTCAAAGTATTTTCTAATTTCCCTTATAATTTCTTTTTTTGACTGACTGGTTATTTAGCAGTGCGTGATTTAATTTCCACATATCTGTGCATTTCCAAAAGTTTTGGGACTCTCCCCAGCCAGGAATGATGCTACAGCTGCCCATGTATTGACTGCCACATTTGGTTGTGCAATTGTGCACTGCCACACTCCAGGAATAGCCTCCCATTACAATCTATGCAAATGACACCCCCCACCCTGTATGTTGCCTCTTAGAGATGGTGACCCCATAAAATCTTCGAATGATTCCTCAATACACTTAGGGGTATTGTGTGTGGCGAAGGAATGAGGAGCAGCTAAGTGTCCACAAGGAAATCAGTTGTCTGATCCTCATCTTTGAACACAATGTACCAGCCAATTGTGATAACTAATTGCGTTGAAAAAAAGAACAAGGTGAGTAGGGAAAGCTCTTCACTCTCGAACCCTCGGGCAGATTTGTGAGGTAAGAAAGGGTTTCTCACATTTCCCAGGATGGCAGTTTTCTCTGTGTGTTTAGGGAGTATCATAGGAAACACAATTACACCGGGGAAATACTAAAGCAGGGAGCTCTGCACTGCTGATGGTGTGTCAGGGGAGAAACAATGTGCGCTGATGTCGGCTTCAACTCAGCAGCAGCTTGAGGGCAGAAGGCTGGGTCCTGCAGGTCTTCAGGGAACTCGCCCAGGGGGACCAAGAGCAGGCCTCAGGCAACGTTGAAGAGAGAATCTCCAGTTCTAAAGAAGATTATAAGAGGACCGGGAAATAAATAATGCCTACGTTTTTAAGCAAAAATCCTGGCCAAATTATTCAAGCACTCCTCTCTAACATGATCCTGTGTGGGGTTCTCCCTCATCACATCTTCAGTATCTAAAGCCCACAGATGGGAAGACAGGCCCCCTTCCTGCCAGATGCCTCCCCTGGAGTCTGGGGAGTGGTACAGGGTGGGATGGCACCCTGGGAACAAAGCCTTTCTAGAGTTGAGTGAGATAAAGCAGGTCACAAAAACTCAGATTTCAATTTTAAATGGCACAATAGGCTAAGTGGCTGAAAGGAAGCCGATCTGGGCTCTTCAAACATCCTCTTGCCCTGCGGGGAAATGCTAAAGCAGGGAGCTCTGCACTGCTGATGGTGTGTCAGGGGAGAAACAATGTGCGCTGATGTCGGCTTCAACTCAGCAGCAGCTTGAGGGCAGAAGGCTGGGTCCTGCAGGTCTTCAGGGAACTCGCCCGGGGGGACCAAGAGCAGGCCTCAGGCAACGTTCAAGAGAGAATCTCCAAGAAGACCGAGGACCGGGAAATAAATAATACCTACGTTTTTAAGCAAAAATCCTAGCCAAATTATTCAAGAACTCCTCTCTAACATGATCCTGTGTGGGGCTCTCCCTCATCACATCTTCAGTATCTAAACCCCACAGATGGGAAGACAGGCCCCCTTCCTGCCAGATGCCTCCCCTGGAGTCTGGGGAGTGGTACAGGGTGGGATGGCACCCTGGGAACAAAGCCTTTCTAGAGTTGAGTGAGATAAAGCAGGTCACAAAAACTCAGATTTCAATTTTAAATGGCACAATAGGCTAAGTGGCTGAAAGGAAGCCGATCTGGGCTCTTCAAACATCCTCTTGCCCTGTCTTTCCATTTCCTGTTAAGCCAGTATCACTTCACAGTGATCATGGTCAATATACTAGTCGGCAAAACATCCAGAACACCAGCTTACGTCCCCACTGATGTTCTTCACCATAAAAATTGTAAGGCACACTTGTTCACTGCCCTAACAAAGGTGCTCTGCTGTCCCTGGCCCCAAGAACACTACTTTAATAACTCAATGTATTGAGTACTTACCTTATGCCAGGGCCTGTGCCAAGCAATTTACAATTATTATCTTTTTTACCGCTTGCAATAAACACATGAAGTGGAGTCTATTTCTATTTCTATTCTGTGGATGAGGGAACAAGTGGCTTGGAGGCTAATGGTCTTGCCTGTGTCTGTGTGGCGTAGAAAATAGGGCTAAAGGGGCTTTAGAAATCATTTGATGATTCTTCACCTTAGAGCTGAGGAAACGGAGCTCAGAGAGGTTAAGTCACGTGCCCAGGTTCACATTGCCAGGAAGAGGCAGAGCTGATACCTAAACACAAGGTTCATTTCATCCTTGAACCATACAATTTACCACTTTGGGTTAGCACACATCATCCCGGCCTCCTGTTCTCTGAGTCCATGCTCAGTCATTTATGATTTGCAGATGTGTGCCAACCCCAAGTCCGCGGCCATCATGCCATCAAACTATGATTCAAAGGGTGGAGGGAGCATCCTGCTCGCTCTGCATCAGATTAGTAATGACGTCAAACTTCATGACTCAGAACGCGCAGAAGCGCTCTGGCCCTTACAACTTTCCCCACAGGAAACCCACCAGGTGCTTGGTTACCTTTTGAGTTTTTTGTGGGTGGCAAAGAATGCATCTAAAAATAGGTCTGTCCCCAGCTCTCCCAGAAGAGGCTTGCAGCCTAAAAATGTCAGTCCCTCCTCCTTTCCAAAACACAGACATCACTTCCTGGAGCGAAGCCCTTCCCTCCCAAACCAGCAGCTGCTTAAGGAGAGGCCTTTCTCCCACCTGGAGACGAGGCTTCCTTCTTGGGAAGGGAGAGGAGTATCTCTTGGCAGCAGAAAAGAAACCTTGCTCGTGAACTTTGGCAAGAATTGCTCTTTAAAAGCCAGCTGACTTCAAGGAAGAAGGCGTGGGTCTCTGACCTAGTCGTTTACCTTCTAAATGGGACAATGTATGTAAAAGTGCTTTGTAAATTGCAAATACCAGGAACTAACTATCACGTGCCTCTGCGCATGTTTCTGCCTCTTCAAAACAGCAGCAAGCAGAAGGGATGACTTCTCTTGTGACACCTCGGGTAACACAGATTTTCCAACCACAGAGACCCAGGGAGTTTTCCTGGCCTGGGCTTTCCGTGAGTAACTCCGCGGGTGCTGAGATAAGGCCATGGCAAAAAAGAAATTCTGAGGCTGTACTCATGCCGGCTAAAACGGGGTGCAGGTGCTGGAAGGAGTCATAATGAATTTCAACCAGCCCACAAATGGAGAAGAGGGCCTTGGTCAGCCACGGGAGGACCTCCCAATTGAGTCTCTGGCACTGTGTTAACCTGGAGTTGTTCTCAAGACAAAGACAAGCTTGCCAGCTTCTTGCCAGGGGCATGTGATGCTTGAGCTCCATAGAACACTTTGTCATGTTAGGGGTGCTTTCAGTTCTTTTATTTTATTCCTGCACTCATTTATTTCAGTAAATAATATTTAATTATCACTCCAAGGGCAGCCTTCTCTGTTTAAAAAACTCCTCTGTTTTCTGCCCACATAAAAGCCCACACACCGTGAGTACAGCTTGAAGGTAAGCAGGCTTTGTTTACATACAAGAAGCAAAGATGTGCCACTTTCCATTGCATCGACTCCCTGCCACCTTTCTTGACCTTCACCATAAACCAGAGGGCACTTTTGGGATATTTTCTATTCCTGGGAACCATTGTGTTCC
This sequence comes from Myotis brandtii, assembly GCF_000412655.1. Lineage (NCBI taxonomy): Eukaryota > Metazoa > Chordata > Mammalia > Chiroptera > Vespertilionidae > Myotis > Myotis brandtii. The sequence continues at coordinate 3,975,170 of NW_005370597.1, read as the reverse complement.
TGGAAAGCACTGTTTTCAGAGTGCCATTGTACTCTTTTTATAGTGTTATTACAGTGTTTATTGGGCACTCTAATGCCTAGCTCCATGAGAGATTCTGAGGGAATATAACAAAGCAATAACAACACAAATGGCATCCATTATAAGTACCTAAAGTCAAGTGAAGGCGAATACTCAAATAGTTCATGCCCAAAGGCAGGGGACATGCATATATATCCTTGCCCAGGACCGACAGCAATAATCGATCATAGCACTCCCATTGACAGCAGAGGCCCCTAAGAATCCTTCTCAACACAGTGCCCTGAGCACTCGTTACCAGTTGTCTAGAGTTGACAGGTAAAACACAAGCCATCCATCTCCTCTTTCCATCCATGTATTTTTGACCAAGTTAAACAGTTCAGAAAAGGAAGAAATGGCCACATGCGCTGGAGTGGCTGGGAAAGATGCCCCCGGGAAGGGTAATTTTAGTGGTATCCTGAAGGAGCAATCAAATTTGGGTAGAGCTGGTAAATAGAGAAGAGGAGGGAGGGAGAATAGTATTTACCGTAAAATGAAGCATTTTGCATTCTAAAAATAGATAGTCAAATTTGTTTCTCTTTCTTATTTTAATGATGACTTGGCTTTCATTTAGGGAGTTCTTCCTCACCCCCAAGATCAAGAAAAAACATTCGCCTATATTTTCTACTAATAATTTTATAGTTTTCTTTTGTACATGAATATATTTGATCAAGTTGCAATTTATTTTGGGGTAAGGAATATGGTAGGAGTCCAGCTTTAAAACAAAGGGTAGGTAGATCTCATACCATTTGCTAAATACACATTTTGAAAGTCTCCTTTATCATGTAAAAATCTTTGTATATACTGTGCTTGTTTCTGGCTCCCTGATGCTTTTTCACTCCTCTGCTCATTTGTATTATTGGAAGCCCAGCTTTCTAGAAAACTGAATTCACAAAAACCCCAATATACAAATTGATAAACCTAGAGATAGAATTCTTTAAGCTGCAAATGGGCAATTCCCTAATTACCCCTGAAGTGAGTCAATTTTTTAAAAGCTTAAATTTAGCCCTAACCAGTTTGGCTCAGTGGATAGAGCGTCAGCCTGCGGACTCAAGGGTCCCAGGTTCGAGTCAGGTCAAGGGCATGTACCTTGGTTGCGGGCACATCCCCAGTAGGGAGTGTGCAGGAGGCAGCTGATTGATGTTTCTCTCACTCTCTATCCCTCCCCCTTCCTCTCTGTAAAAAAAAAAAAAAAAATCAATAAAATATATTTTAAAAAAATAAAAATCATCATTCTCCCCTTCCTTAAAAAAAATAAAAGCTTAAATTTATACATGTCTTTTTAAATAACAACTTTATTGGCATATAATTCTCATGCCACACAATTCATTGATTTAAAATGTACAATTCAGTGTTTTCAGTATATTTGCAATATGCAACCTTCACCACAATAAATTTAGAATATTTGCATCACTCCTAAAAGAAACCCCATATTCACTAACAGTCACTTCCCATTTCCTCCCAACCCCCTCCAACCCTAGGCAACCACTAATCTACTTCTTATCTGTATAGATTTACCTCTTCTGGACATTTCATATAAATGAAATCATACAATACATGGCCTTTTGGCTTCTTTCACTTAACTTGATGTTTTCAAAGTTCATCCATAATTTAACATGGATTTGTACATTCTTTTTTAAAATTTAGATAAGATTCATATAACATGAAATTAACTATTTAAAAGTGTACAGTTCGGTCCTGGCTGGTGGGCTCAGTTGGTTGAGCGTTGTCCCATGCACCGAGAGGTCACCAGTTTCATTACTGGTCAGGGCACATGTCCAGGTTTTGGGCTGTATCCCCAGCAGGAGTCGTGCAGGAGGCAGTGATTGATGTTTCTCTCTCTCCTTCTCCCTTCCTCTCTCTCTCTCTCAAAACAATAAAAACATATTTAAAATTGTGTACAGTTCAGTGGCAGTTTGTACTCCAGTAAGTGGTGCAACCATCACCTCTATCTAGTTCTAAAACATTTCACCACCCCATAAGGAAACCTCACGCTCATTAAGCAGTCACTCCCTCTTTCCCCCCTACCCCCAGCCCCTGGCAACCACCAATTAACTTCTGTCTTTATGGATTTGCCTGTTCTGGACATTTCATATAAATAGAATCATATAACATGTGACCTTTTGTGTCCGGCTTCTTTCACTTAGTAATGTTTTCAAAGTTCATCCCTTTTAAAGTATGTGTATCTATACTTAATTTCTTTTTATTGTTGAATATTCCATGGTATGGATATACCACACTTTGTTTATCCATTCATCAGTTGATGGACATTTTGGTCATTTCAAATTTCTGGCTATTATGAATAACACTGCTATGAACACTCATGTACATGTTTTATGTGGACTATACACTTCTTTTAAAAGAATTATCTTTTGCATAGTCATATATACTTTGCAATACCAGTCTTATGAGCCATCTTTTCAGGATGATTTCAAAGTTTATATGTTCATAGCCTTGTTTCTTTAAAGCCAAACGTAATATTTGTGGAGGCCTTAATCCTATTAGTCTGTGCTACAATGAAGTAAAGTCAATTAAGAAATGAAGAAATTAATTACATGAACAAAATAGGCCCAGAGGCATAGAAGCATAGAACAAACTGTGGAATTTCAGAGGGAAGGCAGGGGAGGGCGTGTGAGTGGGACGTGATCAACCAAAGGCCTTATATGCACATATGCATAACCCATGGACACAGACAATAGAGTGGTGAAGGCTTGGGGTGGGGAGTGGGGAGAGCTAGAAGGGGTCAGTGGGGGGAAAAGAAGAGGATATATGTAGTACTTTCAACAATAAAGATTGGGGAAAAAAGCAATTTAGAAAAACTGCAATGTAGTGAAGGTCACGAGTAGGTGGGTGCTCTAAAGAAGGATCTGTGATAATGATGGAGGTGGTGGTTACGTACAATGAAGTACCAGAGTCTCTAATTACACTCTTTAAGTTCTTTTCTTTGCAAATAGGATCCCGGTAATTTCATCCATTTGTTTTGGGGCTAGAGTTTCCATTTTTAAACTAGCTTAAACATTTAATAGGTTTTGCCTCTTAATCCTGCCATTAAAAGGACTGCCACAGACAAGGTTCAATGAAGGAAATCAAAGAAGCAAAACAAAGAGTTTTTAAACAGGTCCAACTCCCCCACTACACTCAGTTCTTTTTTCTTTTTTAAACTTTTTACTGAATGTATTGGGGTGACACTGGTTAATAAAATTATATAGGTTTCAAGTGTACCATTCTATTAATACTTCATCTGTATATTGTATTGTGTGTTCACCACCCAAAATCAAGCCCCTTCGTTCACCATTTAGCTCCCCACTTACTCTCTTCTACCTCACCCTACCAGACTCCGAGTTTTTCAGAACAAGAACTGGATCTTGTTTGTGGTGGACAGACTATATGTGTAATGTATTTGTTAAATAAAATATAGAAGTCTAACCATTGCCCCACCCACCCCTCCTATCCCATTGTTCATGCTCTCCCACAGACCCCATCCTCACTGGTTCTAATGACAAGATGGGCAGATTCTCAAATTGTGCTCTATCTAAGGCAGGTGGGGCTGGAAGGTTGTCTTTAGTGCTTTGGGGACAGAAGGGTGTAGCATCAACAGCAGAAAACCAAATAATCCCATTCAGTCATATCCTTCATCTGCCAAATATGGGGGGAGGGGAGTAATTTCTTCATATTTCTAGAGTTTGGGCCAAGAAACAAAAATCAAAGAGTTTAAATACTAAACCAAACTTGACCAAACCCCAAAGGTGGCCGTGGGGGTGAACAGACGCAGCATTGTAAACCTCTCACCCTCCTCCCCGTGTCCTCTCACTGCAGCTCTGGGAGAAGCAGAATACGCCAACCAGTCAATGCTGCTATTTTAAGCTCTGAGTCTGTTCTCGGCCGCTGGCAGCAGACACTGGGCTTTGTGCTGGAAGCACCTTCCCGGACCGCACAGCCATGCACTTACTCCCCAGACCCAGTGAAGACAGACTGCAGGGAGGTCCAAAAAGCCCCCTTTGGGGAAAGGCCTCTTTGCCCCTTGCTAGCTAGGCCTTGGCAGACATGCCTGGCCAGAGGTGACATGCTCCATCAGTAGGTGCCTGAAAAATCCCACGGAAGACTCGGCCCCCAGCAGAAAGCAGCGGTTGTGGAAGTGTGAGTGGCTGGCTCCTTTTGTGCTACGTACTTGGTCATCAGTTCAGCTGCCACCTCCTCAGAGCCCACTACCCTGGCACCTCGCAAAGCCCTCGAGACCCTAAAGATGAATTGCTATCCGTCTCAGTCAGCACAAAGCCCTCGTCCTGCCTCCCCCTTAGTCACAGAGGCTCTGCAAGGGTGGGGGGTGACGAGGCCACCATCTGCAAGGGGGTGGTGGTCCTTTCGATGAGTTGGCACTCAGTTTTTCTCTGGTCTCAGCGCCTATTCTCATGAAATGATTGTGATTTTCACCCTGTCCCAGAACAAACAGAGCTGTCTCCTAGTGTTCCCTGCTAATTTCATGCACCATCAGGTTTCCTGTTCTCTGGAGTTTCCATTAGAGCTTGTTTCCCCCTCTGGGGTGTGGGAACATTGTGGGGAGCACATTGTGATGTGCTGGCGCACTGGGGGGCAGGGGAGGTCACAATCACCCTGGGGAAAACTTGTCCCTTGGTGACACCCACCCCCACGAAGCTTGCTCCCCAGGCTCCCTCCCTGCACACCCAGGGCGGCCATGGCTCACCAACCACAGCTAAGCCCGGAAAAGGCCTCTGGGGCCTTCTCAGCAGCACTCCAGGCAGCCACCACCAACTGAACTTAACGGGCACTATTTGGCAGTCCTGCTTGATTTAGTACAATAACTGAAAGACAAAAAAATAAATCTGTCCCCCTAACTGGATTTGTTTTACACTGTTGCTCCGATCGTGTTTCCTGTACATATAGTACCGTTTTACGACTTTTCCCATCAAAAGTCTGTAAGGTGAGAGGGCCCTTTGTTCCTTTAGAGAGGAAGGAAATCTCTCTGAAAACATCTTTTAAAAATAAGTCTTGCCTTGGACAGTGTGGCTCAGTTGGTGGAGCATCATCCTGTGCATCGAAAGGTTGCTGGTTCAATTCCCGCGTATCCCCCGTCGGGACTCGTACTGGGAGGCAACTGATCATGTTTCTCTCGCACATCGATGTTTCTCTCTCTCCCTCTCCCTCTCCTTTCCTCTATCTCTAAAATCAATTTTTAAAAATATGTTTTAAAATGTCTTAACATTTTTTAAGCATGAAGAAATACAGAGAAGAACACATTTAATGGCCCATGTTCTCATTGGCTAGATCACCGCTGTTGATATTAGAGATGAGATAACAATTATAACATTAATTCTAATAGTCACTACAATTGCTGTGAAGCAGCCATGTTTTTCCTGTCACCAAGGTGCCTTCGGAGTCGGAACCTCTAAGTATATATATTTTAAAGTACATTGTAAAAGCTTTGAAATTTTAAACACTAAAAATCTACAATAATAAGTGATGACTTCTGTTCCTGCCCCTCCTAAAGGTAACAATTATTCATTGGTAATAGTTATGGGTCCTTCCAGAAAAAGTATATATTTACATATGTATGTATGTTTATGTATTTATACACATATATGTGTGTACATGCATCTACATATATATATTCTTTTTAAATTTACAAAGAAACTGGGAGAGGGATCGTGTTCTACAACTTGAATAATACATCCTGGCATTCTTTCTTGACCCACTTCCTTCATTTTATCAGCACATGATTTATCCAACATACGGATGTGTCAATTTCTTTAACCAGTACCCTATTAATGGCAAAACATCTTTAAAGACTTCAGTGTGCGTCTTGGCAGTTGATATGCTATTCATCCATAAGAGAAGAGGGACCTCTATTTCATTCATTCATTCAAAATCCTGCGGCTGCAAAAATTAGTCAGCTTGGTCCACAACATCTGGCAAATACAAGTACAAAGCAAAGCATCCGCAGAGCTGGGGGTGGGGTATGGAATGAAAAGTCGTTTACAATCCACCAGAATGAACATCACTTGCAATGATCATTAACGGTAAACACTGAGAGTCCAGGAAGACTCAGTCACGTGATGGGGCCAGGTGGTATTGCCCTGGGTGATGTCAGCTCAGCATTGCTTCAAACAAAGACTTCAGATTAACAATATCTCAGAAGGCTTACAGCATTGAAAATGCTTTATTTTAATCATAAACGGTATATTCACTACAGCTCTTGAGTTTACTAAATCAGCTGTGCTTCCTTATCATCAAGGTGCCTTGATAGTAGGACCATCTTTGCTTTGTCCAGTTGTCCAGTTCTAATTCCACCAAGAAATTGAAACTAGCCTCATTTACCACTTGTTAACTGTGTGTCCTTAGGTATGTCACCAAGCCATTCTAAGCCTGTAAAATGCTCCCACTGTGTATTTAAACACGTATCTAATATGTTAGCCTGCAAAGAGAGATGTCTAGGAAGATGTTTATAAAAATGTTAACTTTGGTTTTCTCTGGGAGTAGAATTTCTGGAGATTCTATTTTTTTAAATATATATTTTATTGATTTTTTACAGAGAGGAAGGGAGAGGGACAGAGAGTTAGAAACGTCAATGAGAGAGAAACATCGATCAGCTGCCTCCTGCACACTCCCTACTAGGGATGTGCCCGCAACCAAGGTACATGCCAATGACCAGAATCGAACCTGGGACCCTTGAGTCCGCAGGCTGACGCTCTATCCCCTGAGCCAAACCGGTTATGGCTAGAGATTTTATTTTTTATTTTATTTTTCCATATTGTTTGAGTTTGTTTGTTTGAGAGATTAAAAATATTTTTACAATGATTATAAATAATTTTTACAAAATACAAAGTCATTTTCAAAATCAAGTAATGCATATAAAGAAAATCACACACAATAAGTGCTCAATCAATGGTAGATGTTATTACTATGAAAACCTATCAAGAAAAGATGGCTAGTGCCTGGAACATAGATATATCTTAGTATATATCTGTTGATGAGATCCAATCTTCTTCCTAATAAGAGGGATTAGAAATTGAAAATCTGTCACAGAACATGGACTATGATAGAAAGATACTTCATTCATCTGTAAAGTTCTTCAAATCATGCCTGGCACACAAGAAGCATGTTATAAATATTTTGTAAGTAGATATAATCCTAACAAATGTTTTTGAATGCCTACAATACTGTCCTACATGCTGGAATGAACAAGATAGTGTTCATGCTCTTATGGTACTTTCATTTTAGAAAGAGCAGGAGGTGATGAACAATAAGCAAATAGATGAATTAATAAGAAATTGTCATGAACATAAAAGAGAATGGTGTGATGGAGACACCAGAGCTCCTTGGGCAGCATATTTAGGGAAGGCCTCTTGGAGGTGGTGACATTGAAGGTAAGACCTGATGCATAAGAAGGAGCCGACTCTAGAAAGGTCTGTGGAAAGAACATTGCAGGCAGAGGGAGGCTGATCAAAGCCCTGAGGTAGGAATGAGTTTGGGGTTACGGAGGGACAGTCTTCCAGAAACCACCCAAGGTTTGCATTTGCATTTGCAACCACAGAAAGAAATGCACACGCAGGGCAAATCCACATTTCATGTGGCCGGAAACGTATACAATTTGGAGGACACTCTTTGAGAAAAATAAGACAAAAGTACAAATACAAAATGAAGTTCTGGAAGGGGACTTTGCAAGAAGGAGGCTCTGAAGCTTAAGCTCTATAAACTTCATGGAAAATTTATTCCTGTTTAGACCTGAGGTGATAAAGAGAAGCAGGTTTCAAGTATGAATTACTCAGATTCCCATTTGAGTTAGATGAAGTGAAAGAAGTTGGCATTTATGATAAGGATTCAGGACAACTCACAGGACCCAAGGATGAGACTCGAGCTGGGCCAAATACATATTGCAGCCAGAGACACAAACACCAGCAGGACTCCCCGGGTTTCATCTCTTCCTCTCCAAACCTACACATGTGCTTTGTTCTTATCTTTCCCTTTGCACATCAGCTCCCTCTGCTTTTCTGACCCACGAAGCAGAACACCCTGGCCCCCCAGAGCATTCTAGTTTATATGTTACAGCTCCAACCAGTGTCCAATCCAACTTCCCCTGGAAGCACTCTGGTTGACAGACTAAAGTCGGGTGTCCAGCCTCGGGGCCGGGGAGCAAACCCAAGAGGAGTCTGCCTCGCCCGTCAGTCTCTGACTGCAGAGCAGCACTGCCTAATAACATAATGCGAGACACACATGTGAGCCACGTGTCCCTTAATTTCTAGCAGACGCAGTAAAGAAGTACAAAGAAACAGATGGGATTAAATTTAATAATATATTTCAGTTTGCCCAATAGATCCAAAATATGATCACTTTAACATGTACTCGGTACAAAATGGTTTACATTCTCTTTTATACACAAAGTCTTCGCCACCCAGTGTGTGTTTTACACTTAAAGCACATCTGTTTGTACTCGACACCTTTCAAGTGCTCAATAGCCACATGGGCCTAATGGCTGCTAGAGCGGACTTCCAGGTCTAGATTTCTGGGCCGAGATCAGATCGATCTTATCCTCCTCACGCCCGTCATAGCAGGCCCAAGCCTGTAGTGATCAAACACGATGTTCTCTTGCCGGATGCAATTGCGTGTCTGCTCTTGGGCTCAGATAAATGCGCAGGATTGATCATCACTGGCTTTCAGAGGGCACACAGCCCAAGCACATTGGCTGCCAAATTGCAATTACGGAGCCCTTTCTTTGATGGATTCAGAGTTAATGTCTTTGCACTTCCTTTATTCCAGAAATGAAATGAAAGCCACTCACTCTCACGTACACAAAAGGCCCACGGAAACCTGCAGCTCTATCAGCAAATCGTTCAGCCTTGGTAGGAAGGTCATTACACTGGTTTTATATAGAGCCCATAAAGCATCAGGAAAACAGATAAATGTCAAAATCCTGGTTGCTCAGCTGCACTTCAGCTCAGCCTCCCAAAGGTAATAAATGCATCTCTCCAAAGTGTGTCTGCGTTCTCTTCAGTTTGCTGCATCCAGGTAAATAAGTTCTACAAGGCGTACTCCTTTTTCATCACCTGTATAGTTCCCCCCCACCCCCCCAAGTTTTAGCCAGCACAGATGTATATAGGGCAGATGGGCTGCATCTCACTTGGAGAGCCTGGTTTCTATTCTATAGGTTTTTCAGGTGAGTTTTGTTGGAAAGATCAGATCTGACTGACTGGTTTAGATGTCACTTAATTTTCTGTCTGGAGGGCAATAGTTGTGTAATAGTTGCCTAATAATTTCATAGCAACTGTACATCAAGCACTGACTATGTGACAGACAATGTGCTAAGTGCTTACAGACATTATGTCATTTTATTTTGGTTTTGTCATTTTATTTTTGTAACAATGCCATAGGTGAGTACTATTATCAACACCCCCATTTTATACAGGAGGAAACTGAGGTCTGGGAAAGGTTAAATAAATGACTTGCCTGAAGTCTTACGGCCACTAACCAACAAAAGCCAAGATTTGAACCCAAGATGCCTGATTCTCCAAAGCTCTAGTTGTTGATGTAGCATAATTTCTGAAATGGAAGGCCATTAGGCCTCACTTCCAGGGCCAGCACTTTCACCAGGGCGCTTCTTGGAGATAAGAAGACAGTCAACAGGAGGTCACAAGTGGACAGAGCTAGAAGGTGGCAAATGGAGCTGT
>NW_005370597.1:3930937-3965128 GCF_000412655.1 Myotis brandtii | reverse complement strand
GGGGGGCAAAGAGGGGGTTTGACCAATCCTGGCAAAGAAGGGCGGGACTCCATCTGTCACCATTGTGAACAGGCTCTGGCCTTACTCAGCGGCCTTGAACCAACCACTTGGCTTTCAGTGATGTAAAGATAATGGCTCTGCCAGGCCTCCCTAAGGACCTATATGGCTTAACTAGTTAATGGTTATATAGTAGTTTGAGTAGGCAAAGGGCCCAATAAAATTCCTACCAGGGCCTTTTTAGCACAGAACCGAGCCCCTGTTAATGATAAATGTTAAAGGAAGATCAAGCCTCTTCAGTTTTATTGCTTTAATTGAACCATTTGGCAGTACTAGGCCAGACAAGAAAATAATAGCATACCCACATTAATTAGGCAACTTGACTCGGAGAGATAACACCAATAATGTTCTTAGAACCTGAATTTAATGTTGGTAACCTCAAGTAGAGGGCAGGCATTGGATACATATTTGTTGAATGACTAAATGCAAGAACTCGACATTTACTCAAGTACCTACTATGCACCGGACAGTGGATTACAAACATCACGGCTTTAAAAAGCCACCTCTCTGATGTCAGTATTTGGCCTGGAGATCGGCAAAATCACTCTGAATGTGGATTTCTCCATCAATGAGTGCACAACCAGCAGTAAAGCAAACTTTCAACCAATCCTGTTAGATAGCAAATGAGCAAGCAATTTCTCCCACAAGGAGATACACAGTAGCTCTTGGCAGGGAGGCCCTGGAAGACTGAAATCTCCATTTGCCAGGCACAGCATAAATAAGAGAATTTTCAGGAGCTATTCTGATAACAAATATAAATTTTAAAATATGCAGAATATTTTATCCTTTAAAGGACCACATATAGTCAGATTTCCACAAGGCCAGAGTAAGTAAATTATGAGTTAGGGGTGAAAGTCATACCTCAATCACATAATGCTCCACAGCTTGTAACTGTTTGGAAAAATGTGAAATGTGCAAGTTTCCAGAGAAATAACCGAGCAATAGTCCAGCTGGTTTCAAAAGGGCTAGCACTTAATGCTAATCATTTAATGCCTTACCTCATGCGAGAAACACAGGAAAGTCATTGCCAGGCTACAGTATTTTCTCAAACCATTTTTATTCATTCATTCTTTTATTTATTCAACTAAAATAAATTCAGGGCCTACTACATGCCAGTCTCAGTTCTAGGCATCAGTGACACATGAAGCAAACAAAGACCACCTGTTGTCATAGAATTTACATTTTAGCAACTACTTTCAATTCACCAATAGAAAGAACCCAAGTACACTTTAGTTTGCAGTTTAACAGAATGAAATACCCTTTTGGGCTAGTACTCAGATTTTCCTGTGTTGATCCATGCTCTCGGCAAATATTTACTGCGTAACTACTGGGCTACTCTGGAATAATACAAGTGTGGGAAGATGGGGATCATGCCTTCATGGAGCTCACTGTGTAGTTGGAAACAAAACATTTATAGAAAAAAACACAATTCTGCAAGGCATTAAATGCCATGAGCAAGGCAAACAGAATGCTGTGAAAGTTCAGCTTTGTGGAGGAGGTAACTAGGTGGCACTTGAATTAGGACTTAAAGGACTGAGTATGATTTGCACATGTAAATGAGAAGAGGGCAGGCATACTAGGATGTTGGACAGTCTGTAACTGATCAAGAGTAACTGATCTCATTTTCTAATATACATGTTGGTAAAACAAGGTTATGAAAGCTGCTGAGGACCGTGTCTCCCCAATTATCATATGTAGAAGTTCTAATCCCCAGAGAGATGGTATTCGGAGGTGGGGCTCTGGGGAAGTAATGAGGGTGGAGACCTCATATTGTGATTGGTGCCCTTATAAGAGTCATGAGAAAGATTCTCTCCACCACGTGAGGATACAGCAAGAAGACAACATCTATAAACCAAGTGAAGGGCTCTCATCAGAACCCTGATCTTGGACTTACAGCCTCCAGAACTGTAAGAAATAAATGTTTGTTGTTTATGCCACCCAGTCTGTGGTATCTTGTTATGCAGCTCAGATGACCCAAGACAAAAGCAAAGACTTCAACTTGCTTTAAAACTTCTTTATCTAAATGAAGCTTTAGAGTAGCTATCGTTCTCACCTGAACTGAACACTCAAGGTCAAACTACAATGAAAAGTCAAAAGAGTGAAAATTCCTTTTATTTCACATGCCCACTGTGGAACTGGCTGCTAGAATTGTTGTGTTGCAAATAATTCTGAGACTGCATTAAGGTTCAGCAGGAAAGGGCCAGGATTCAGAAGTGGTGGTTGATTTATCCACCATTCCTGCGTTCAGGTCCCATATCTCTGAATTGCAGAGTGAGGAATGATCCATCTTAGGGGTTGTGAAACTGGGCATGATCCCATGCACCAAAAGGTTGCTGGTTTGATTCCCCATCAGGGCACATGCTCAGGTTTTGGGCTCAATCCCTGGTGCGGAGGTGTGCAGGAGGCAGCTGATCCATGTTTCTCTCTCTCCTGCTCCCTTCCTTTCTCTCTAAAAATCAATTTAAAAATCTTAAAATTAAATAAAGAATGGACCCTTCTCACTCATCATGAGGCACTTGGAGCACAGCCTGAAACATCACTGCGTTATGAGACGATGGCTTTCTGTGTTGCAAGAACAGCATGTAATAATTTATTCATATTAAATTCCATAAGAGGGATGATCGCAGAAACTGAGATCCAAAGAGGTTAAGGGCTAAGCCCCAGGTTCATGGCAGATGGTATGTGATGAAGTCAAGAACCAGAAGCCAGGCTCTAACCAGTTTGGCTCAGTGGATAGAGCGTCAGTCTGCAGACTGAAGGGTTCCAGGTTTGATTCCGGTCAAGGGCATGTACTTTGGTTGTGGGCACATCCCCAGTAGGGGGTGTGTAGGAGGCAGCTGATCGATGTTTCTAACTCTCTATCCCTCTCCCTTCCTCTCTGTAAAAAATCAATAAAATATATTTTTTTAAAAAGAGCCAGAAGCCAGGCCTCCTCCCTCTTACTTGGGTGTTACCCGTCTCTAACTCTGCAGCTCCATCAGAGCTCGTCATGCCCTGAACACCGGGGACTTCCAATGAAGAGAGCTGAGGTGCGTTGAAATAAACTCAAGGAAGCGGGGGAGTGCTGCCTCTCTGTCTGAAACTCTGCCTTCAGCTACGTATCATTTCCACAAGCCCTTTGTCACTGACACATTAGAGGCCTGCAACCCTGAGCAGCTGAGGGCTCCTGCTCGGACTCAAGTTTCCTTCTTACTTTATGAGCAGTAGCAACCTGAGCTTGCCCCCAGCTCCTCTTTCCACAGCTACGTCCAAGGAGAGCCTGCCAGCTCTGCCTGCCTGGAGCATGGGTGGAGTTACAAAGGCTGACACAGGCTGGTCACAATGAGTCCCTATGTAAGGAATTTACAAATCACAAAGCATGTCTATCGTCCCACCAAGCCCATCCCGCACATCACCACCATCACTTCTAGCCTGAACCACAGCGGCTGCCTCCCCTCCCACTCTGGCTTCACCGTGATCCCTTCCATTTTCCACACTGTAGGCAGAGATCTTTTAATAATGCAAATCTGCCCGGCTGGTGTGGCTCGGTGGTTGAGTATTGACTCATGAACCAGGAGGTCCCTGGTTTGATTCCTGGCCAGGAAACATGCCTGGGTTTCTGGCTTGATCCCCAGTAGGGGGGGTGCAGGAGGCAGCCAATCGATGATGTTTCTCTCTCATCAATGTTTATATCTCTCTATCCCTCTCCCTTCCTCTCTCTCTAAAAAAATAAAAATATATTTTAAAAAAATAATAATTCAAATCTGATTGGGTCACTCCTTTGCTTAAAACCTTCAATAGCTTCCCATTGTTGTTAGTGTGCTAGGGGCAGGGGCCTGGCAGAGAAGAATTACTGAGTGGGCTGAGGGGCAGGGACCATGGGAGAGAAAAATTGCTAATTATCTCGCTAGAAAAGCAATGTGTTATGATTACACCCAGCCAGGTGTGACCTTGCTTTCCTCCCGTTTGTACTTGTAAACTTTATGTGAACTTTTACCCAGCCAGTATCAGAAACGGCTAATGAACCGCTTTGCAGTGTGTTTTTTTTCTTTTTTAGAAATACTTTGTAGTGTTGCAGATAAAAGGCTTTGCTGTACTCTCGGTCAGCACTGCAAGCTGCGATGCTCCTACGGGAGGGACGCACTGTAGTCAGCTGGCCAGCTTAATAAAGGCTCTTAAAATTTAAATTTTGAGTCGGTGGTCTATCTTGCTGATTGAACCCATAACAGTTAGCACTTGCTTGTGAGAAAAGGTGTGGGTGTGTGCGCATACACTCTCACAAAGGAGGGTTACAGTATTTAAACTGGCACGTGACATTAGTACAGGCTCCACCTGATCCACAGAAGGGCGTATTTATTTATTCCTTTACATTTATGTAGGTTCTGCCTCACTCCACAAAGGAATTGGAGTGGCTGTGTAGATTTATGTTTCCTGGGGAGGCAACAACAGGAAGCTTTCTCAGCTATTTTCTGGAAACTTCAATCCCATGGTATGAGCCAACTACAGTATAGAATAATAATAAATGAGTGTTTTATTATCCTAAAACCCCCAAAAGGAAACTAAGGGACGAGATGCCTGCAGAGGTGCTCTGTGGCAGCATCAGGATGACTTCTGGATCACCGAAAGGGCCTTCCGAGGTGCCTTAGGAGAAACTGAGTCATCACCTAAGCTTACGTGTCAATATCATAGCCGTGGCGCCTAGATCCCTAAATCAAGGGAAAGTCCCCCAACCATGTTGTTAGAATTTAGAAAAGGGCCCTTTCTAATAGAGTTCCCTTGGTGGCCTAGTCTTATTTTTTATTTTTAAAAAAGTACTTATTTTAAATTATGCAACACACATTTCAAAATTCCAAGGGTACGGAGTGCCTATAATAAAGGCTCCACCCCATCCCTATCTTCTAGCCACCATGTTGCTCTCTCCAGAAGCAATCACTGTTACTAGGTCCTGGAAACATGCATACATAAGTCTGCATGGTCACAGTTTTATTTTCATTCAAATAGTGGAATTCTTTTCACAATGTCCTGTGCCTTGCTTCCCTCCCCCACCCTCCACCTTGCTTTTTCAGTCACCGGTTTATCTTGAGACCCAGCCCATTACCCGTGACGATCGGGAACTGTGACGGGGCTAAATGCTCCTGATTTTTCAGGGGCATGAGAGACTTGGCTGCAGCTAAACTGCACCTTGGGGCTGGGGAGCTGGGCTGACCTTGGAGCGCATCACGTGGAGAAGGGCAGCTCTGGCGCCAACAGGGCAGGGTGGGCTGACCTGGGGTCAGACAATCGGCCTGAGCCTCCCTCTGCACATCACTCAGGGACGCCCTTATTTTTAGAGCTTTTAAATCATTTTTAATGACACAGGAAACACACAAATATATTCCCGCTGGGGGAAAAAGGTCAAACAATACAGTTGAAGTAAAAGCCCATTTGACTCCCCAAACCCACATCCACTCTACCCAGAAGTATCCACTGTGGCCAATTTGGTATTTTGTGTGTTTTGAGCCTTTTTTTTTTTTTTTTTTTTTTTTTGTGGGGAAGGTTGTTTTTGTTCTGTTTTCCTACATAGGGTCATATTCAATGTACTCCACAGCTTACTTCCCTCATTTAATATTTTGTCTTGGCCTTATTTCCATTGCAGGGTATGTAGATCTACTCATTCTTTGTAACCACCACATTATGATTCTATTGTAGGGATGTGGCATTGTTTATGTAAGGACTAGAGGCCCGGTGCACGAATTTGTGCACGGGTGGGGTCCTGATGGGGCTGCGGGAGTGGAAGGGGGGTCTGGGACGTGATCGGCTCTCTGGGCGGGCGGTGGGACACCCTTGCTGGCTCGGGATCCAGATCTGTCCCGCTGACATTCCAGCCAGTTGTCAGGAGCCACCTGGCCACCGCTTTTATATCCTTTCTTCCTTGTGGAGCGTCTAGGGAGGGGAAGTGGCTCGAGGCCAACTTCCAGGAGGCCGGTGGTGCTGTCAGGATCGTGCCAGCGGCGCTGGTCCGTTGGTGCCTGGCCTGTTCTCTGGAGATTGGACCTGCAGGACTACTGAGGGAGTGAGTGGCTGCTGATGGGCTGGTGGGCCACTGGGACAGGTCTGTCAGCTGAGTGCTCCCACTATGGGTGCACACTGACCACCAGGGGGCAGCTCCTGCATTGAGCATCTGCCCCCCCGTGGTCAGTGTGTGTCATAGCGACCGGTCATTCCGGTCGTTCCTGTTGTTCCAGTCATTCCGGTCATAATGGTTGCTTAGGCTTTTATATATATAGATTTCCTCTTGATGGACATTTAAGTTGTTCCTAATTTTTTGTTCTTTCACCAGTGCTATATATAAAAACTTTGCACAGGAGAAATAATTTCTCTAAAATAGAGAAGAGTAATGTTGCAAGTAAAGGGTATGCACATTTAAAATTTGAAGATACTTCCAATTTACCCTCCAAAAAGAAAGCTCCGGGTCTCCACTAGGCAGTGACACCGTGAGTTGTACAAGGTTGCTGTTTTATCCATGGAGACTGTGATTTGAAACTGATGTAGGGTCACAAGCACAAAGAGGCATGCAAACCCACAGGACAACGCAAACGCTAAAAAAATAAACAAAGCACCACTTGCACTGTCATCAGGATCAGGGGCAGAGAACGGCCAACATACAGGGGGAGAGCAGCCCCCTCCTCGCTCCTCTCTCCTCCTCTCTGGGTGAATAAAGCAATATGGAAACATGGGAGGAAGGGAGGCAGGACTTCAGATGGAGTGATGCAGGCATAATGAATATTTGCTCTAAGACTTCAGGAGGGAGGCTGCCATCAACAGACCCTTTGAGCAAACTGCCGATGGCTGACTGTACTGACCCAGACAGAATTTTTCATTCCATGGGGCTTCTTTCTGGGGGTGCTGTGCTCCTCAGATTGTGATGCAATTAAATCATGAGTGGTCTGATTTCCTCAAGTTCTCCAGTCTTCACCCATTGCCCATCCTTCAACATCCAAATAAAATGGCTTCTTTCCCCATTTCACATCCCGTGGCAAGGCCAGCTCCCTCCCGAGGACTGCTGCACATCCCAGGGTAGCTTATGTACCACCCTGTTTATTGCCTTCCCAGTCTCTCTGTTCATATGTGTACTGTCTGATCACTTTCTGTTCCTGTCCTGTTCTTTTTATTTTTAATATATTTTTATTGATTTCAGAGAGAACGAGAGGGAAAGAGAGATAGAAACATCAATGATGAGAGAGAATCACTGATCAGCTGCCTCCTGCACGCCCCACACAAGGAACCAAGTTCAGAGGTTGACACTCAACCACTGAGCTACGCTGGCCAGGCCCTGTCCTGTTCTTGAATGTGCTATCGGCCTCTCTGTTCTCACCTCTGGGACATGCTCATCATTGCCGCCGCTATTCCTTCTTTAGTTTCCCAAACACCAACGATTTTACTGAGGGTTGTGGGTAAAGGAGAGGGGTCGTAGCACAGTGTGGAATGAGAAACAGATTACAAGTCCTAGGCAGCACTCTTCTGAAAACTCCCTGATCACTGTATCCTGGCAGGGGCCACTGGCTGAGCTTCTCATGGTAACTTGCCAGGTCACCTCCTCTCTCCCAAGGGCCTTCTGCCATCTCCCCAAACCTTTCCCAATTCCACTGTCCAGGGGACAGCTTCTATTATTTATTCTTATTTGTGCCAGCAATTGAACTCTCTTGGTTTTGCAGAGTGGTTAACAGGCTTCATGAAACCTTTCCCAATTCCACTGTCCAGGGGACAGCTTCTGTTATTTATTCTTATTTGTGCCAGCAATTGAACTCTTGGTTTTGCAGAGTGGTTAACAGGCTTCATATGTTCAAATCCAGGCTCTGCCACATGCTTCCTGTGTGATCTTTGGCAAGTTACTTAGCTTCTCTGAGCTCCAGTTTCTTAATATGTAGAAGGGGTTACCTTAGAATGTGTTTAAAGTACCCGATATGTTAGTTCCTATCATGTCCAAGAGGATATCGTTCATGCTGGGAAAGACCCCTCAAGGTGTCCACCTCTCAAAAGAACAGCTATTGCCCTAAGTGAGTTCTGCCACCACCCTAAGACACCCAGCAGCTGGCTTTTAAAATGATTATTTTCTTCCCCATGAGTGTGTTGTAAGAAAGCTTCCTTTTAGCTTAACTCCTCAGAAGTGTTGCTTACAAAATGCTTTAGCCCTCAGCGCTGTCATGATGGCCATGAAAGAGGCTCTGAAACAACGTAAATAAGCTCCACCCAGGCTGCAGAGCTGAGATTTCGTGCAGTTGCTCCCCTTCGCACCCTCGGACACTTAGGAGTCATCCTTTCACTTTCCTCCCACCCACAGTCCCCAGCCAGCCCTTTGGGGTTTACCTGCAAATTCTCTATCTCCATCCCCATGTCCCAGGCCAGGCCACCATCAGCTCCTACCTGGGCACTGTACCAGTCTCCTCGCTGGTCCCCCTGCCTCCACTCTCACTTCCCTACAGCCCATCGTCCACCAGACCAGCAGAGTCATGCAAAAACATGTCAGGTCACTTCCCTCTCCTGCTTAAAACCTGTCAGTGCTTCCTGTTGCCTTCAGAGTAGCATGCAGGCTCCATGGCAAGGCCAAAGGGGTTCTGTCTGATCCCTGCTGCTTCTGCAGCTCCCTCCTCTGCTGCCCTCACAACTCACCTCCGTTCTCCTCCTCTAAACGCCAGGCCCCACCCGTGTGAGCCTTTGCACTGGCTCTTCCCTGGAACAGTCCTCACTCCCGGAGCAACTCCACGGCTGCTTCTCAGCTTGCCAGTCTCCGTGCAGAAAGACTTCCCTGCCACTCACTCTAAGCGGCCCACCGCCGCCAATTTCCCTGGATAATACCACCCTGCTTATTGCCTTCCCAGTTTCTATTCACATGTGTACCGTCTGCACCCCACAAAGCAGTGAGCTCTGTGCCGGCAGGCGCTATGTCTGTCTTATTCCCTGTTCTGGCCCTAGAACCTTGCACAGCAGCTACACAGTATACACTTGTTAAATGAATGAACGAACAAATGAATACATCAACAAGGAAAATGAAGAGGAAATGCCCAGAGCAACTTGTGATCGAAGGAGATGCTCCAAGGGAGGGTCCCAAGGAAGCTACCTGTCCATAGAGGAGCCTGGTCCTCATGGTGAGACAGGAGTAGAGGGAGCCAGGAGTGACAGCCCTGAGGTCCCAGGGCTTCCCCTTGGCCTCCTGAGATGGCAGAGGGAACGTCTCCTCATCACTCAGAAATGCCATGAGCACCACAGCAAAGGGACAGAGCTGCTGCTTCCAACGCTGAATTCCACGCAGCCACTGCCTTCTTCCTCCCGCCAGAGAGCCCACCGAGTTGCCATAGCAACAAAGGACTGCGCCAGAGTCCAAATAGGGATGTCTGTATCTCCCAGCACTTCTGGGGAGGGCAGAGGGCAGGAGGGGGGTTGGCCCATAGCTGTGTCCTTGCTCTGTCTGCCTCGGGCCTGCCTGCTCTCTCTGAGCAGAGCGCCCTCCCCTGCTCCTCCTCCCCTCACTGAACATCTGAGGGAGCAGCACTCCCTTCAGAGTCTTCTCCATTGTTTTCTCTCTCCTGCTGTGGAAGGAGAGGAGCCGGTGGCCTCATCTTTGTATCCTGTCCAGGCCCACAGATTGGCCAGAAGAACAAAGGAGAAGGATTCTCTGATGGCTTACAGCTCTCAAGACTGCCTTACAAATGTTTTCTCTCTGAACACCGCATTGTTAATCTAACTGGCCAGCTCCTGGAGTTTTTTAGTCTCTGTTGGCTGCCTTTTTGGTCCCCCTAAATTTAGCAAAACATGGCTTTCCTCCCCAGAAGCTGAACCCTTTGAGGAAGCAGCTATGAAACAGTTGTGTTATTTGTCAAAACAATGACAATAGCAACTAGCACTCACTGAGTGTGTGGCATGTATCACTTCTCATAATCCTTTCAACTGCCTGGGGGAAATGTTTTCATGGTCCCTCCGTACATGTAAGGAAACACGCTCCATCGTTCCTGGGGTCACAGAGTGGCTCAGAGGCCACGCTACCATTTGAACACTGCACCCTCAGACTTGGACACCCACGCCATGGCCACCGCTCTACATTGGGAGGCACAAACAGCTACAGGGAATGACACCTGTAACTTCCCCAGCCCAGCCAGCCCCTTGGTCCTCATGTGGTCCATTCTGGGTCATGGTGGCCAGCAGTTGGCTCTGGCCCCATGTCGCATCATCTCCACAGGGATCTGACAGCAACTCCCTCAGTGAAGGAACAAAGGCATCTCTTTTAGCCCCTTCTTTAGAAACCTTGACTTCTTGCTGCATAAGCAGCTGCTTGGATTGGCTGCTACCATGGCAACTGACTGCTGATCTCTGTCCAATTATGTCAGCCCAGACCGAAGGGCCTCTGTATCCATTTCCTGCCCCAGCTTGCCAACCCAGCCCTTCTGACCTCCAGGCAGCTTTGATTGCCTAGGCTTTCTAATTACAGCTGCTTTTCAGTTCCCTGGTCCTGCCTGAAACCTTTGTAATCTGCATTGAACTTCTCCTCCCAACAGCCCATTTGTCCCACCAGGGCCCCTTGCTCTTTATCTGTGGTTTCTGAAGCACTGGTTGTGTATCCAGGCTTGCCCCCAGTATACTTTCGCACCCTGGTCGGCAGATAGCTTGGACACAAAAATTTCAAGCGTCCTGGGATTAGTATTTGGCACTGTGATCTTTCTGCTGCAATTGTGACCTTATAGGGGGTCTACAGTGCCCTAATTTCAAGCCTGATTTCTTCATTCATACATTTATTCATTCACTGATTCATGAGCACCTGCTATGTCACAGGCTCTAGGGTTACCACAGTAAATAAGAAAGTGGAACTTTGCATTTTCCTGGGGAAGAAGGGTAAACAGATCAGCAAACAAATATATATAATTTTGGTAGTGGTAAGTGTGAAGATACAGGACCTAAGAAGCTTTAATCCTCGGGATGGCCTTTCCCTCTGTCCTCGTCTAAGCTCCCCACCTCCAGAGGGAGGGGTATACAGATGACGGGGATGAGGAGATGGTGTATGGTGTCCAGGGGTCACTCTTAGATGCAAAGGGCAGAGACCAAACTTAGGAAAGAGGGTTCTTTAGGCAATGCTGCTGCTGGGGGCCTGAGGCCCGGAAGTCATCAGGACACCCTCACCATCTCCTCCCTCTCTCAGGCCACCAGCTTCCTTCTCCTAGTTGTGGCTTTCCCTACCAAATGGAAAGTGTGGCTGCTGACAGACTCTATAAGCTTTACTTTCCACAGCCTCAGTCATGGAAGGCAGCCTGACCCCAAGCATTCCTCCATTCCAAGACCAAAACTCCAAGGGAAGAGACGAGTTGGCCCTGATCAGAGGTCCCCAGGCCTGGGCTAATGAGTGACGGCCAAGGATGGGTCAGAGTTCTAACAAGAAGGCTCCCTATCAGTTCGCTCCCTATGGTTGGGAAGGTGGGTGAGACCCATCCAGGTGTGTGCCCCTCAGTCCCCCCCCTCCCCCGACCCCTACTCCTACTTCCCCACTTTCATGGTCTCCATTCTGTGCCTGAGAGGCAGCTTTGTGCCAGTGCCCCAGTTTATTCCCAATTCTTAAGGTCACCTTCTGTTCTGGGGGCTTCTACCCACTCTATGCATGACCTCAAGTCACCACCACCACTAGCTGTTGTGTACAGCAGGTTTTTCTGAAGGCTTGGGGGTGACAGATAGGGAACACCCTGTCGCTCAGAACTAACTTGAACTCCATCCATAGAATCGATTCTCACTGTCTTCTATCCTTAGTGCTCAGACTGATATCACATTGTTTCCTTCTCTCCTTGACCGCTCCCCCAGTACTGGCAGCAGGCACCTTGAAATTCCTGTTTATTTCCCATGTAGAGCTATTCCGCTTTCCGCTTCCACTCGAATCAAATTCCTGAACCTACCCTGGCCTAAAAACACACTTAGATGCTTTGCTAAGCCAAAGACTCTTATATCCGAGCCTACAAAGGACAGGAGCTTTGGAAATGAAGTTACTGGTCTAACTTATCCACTATCAAATTCTCAGGGCTCCCCTTTACACCAAGCAGAGCAAGGGCAGGAGGTGAGAGTGGATGGGGTCATGCATTTTATCAGATTTGGCTGCAGGATAAAGTGCTGTCACCTCAATGCTGAGCTCTTGCAGGGGCGACTGGAAAACATACACGTGGTATATCCCCTTTGAGATTAGATGGGGTTGCATGCTTGGATCCCTTGGACTTCCTTTGAAGGGTAGACTCAGCAAGTCATACACTAACCCAACACTTTGAGGGTGATACAGAGGAAGAAAGAACAGCTATCCAACTGTAGAGGTCAGGGATGCCTCAGCAAGGAACACAAAATCTATTTCAGAGAAGAGAAAGAGTAGCAGGACCCCTCCCTCCCACTGTCAGTTATATTTTCCAGCTGAAAAAGTTCAAGTCCGTGCCTGCATGTCCAATGCCTGCCCTTTTCACTCTCAGTGCTGTGGGGATCAGCAAATGCTAGAATTCTAACCGAGTTATTTCTTCTAAACCTAGCTATTGGGTTGGTGAAGATTCGAGGTGAAGGCCTCTGGAAAGCTGTGCCCTTACATGTTTCCAGCTGCCTGCAGCTATTTCTGTGAACAATCAGAGCTCTCTTTGTGGCCTTGAAAAACCTGTTTGGGGGCAGACTGCCCACAAGGACACTCCTGCACAGTTCTAGCGTCTTGTTGTCAAGGCCATTTTTAACTTTAGGGAGGGATGGCAGGCAGTGGTGGGAGAGACAAACTGCCCATTCTGCTCTGTCCTCTTTTCCCCAACGATTTCATATGAGAATTACCAAAACCTCGGTGCTCATTCCTTAGGAGTCTGGTTCCTTCTCATTAACTCAGGGTTCCTGGAGTCTGGACTTAGTAATGGACTCCTTCTGACCTTGCGTTTATGAGCAAACTGCAGACTGCTTCTGCAAATAATTTGACTTTGGATCTAGGGACTGGGCTACATGGTTGTTGAGATCCCTTCCCCTTCTTATAAGAGGGAAGTAACCAGTGTAGGGGCATGAGAATGGGCCAGGAACCAGGTAACTTTGGGGATCTAGTCCTAGCTCTGATGAAGTCCAACTCTGAGCAAATCCCTCACATCTCAGAACCTTGCTCTTCTTATCTGTTAGCTATATTGTTTGACAGGGGTAGTTTCCTAACCCATCACTCATCTCTACCATATGTTTTGTCATACCTGTACTGTTATATAATGTTTGTTTTTTTATTGAATTGCCTTTTCAACTTGGCTTTATGCTAAGCAATATATCCACAGAATCACATAATAATGTGCTAGTTTTGTTTCTCTACTATTTGTTAAAACAAACAGTTATTTGTAATCATACTCATCTATAAAACTCCTGAGACCATCCTGAGTACCATCCGTATGTACCACCCTTTGGGAAATAGTGGGTTAGAGCATCACTTCGGCTCCCAAATATTTCTTCACTCCTACTGTGGAATTCTAATAATCCCAAGAGGTAAAGCAATTTCAGATAAATATATATATATATATATTTCCTGAGCCAACAGCCAGCATGAAGCTTGAAACAAAATGGTTGTGTTTTGACTTTTTCTCTTCCATCAACTTCCAGACCCAATTCTGACCCCAATTTCCCACCCAATTTCCCTCAGCATCTCAGAATTCCACATGGTCTACTGAAGGCCTCATCCCAAACTACCCTAGGCCTGCACCTGTATCAGACTGTCAAACCTCAGAGGGAAGGCAGGGGAAGGTAGGAGGATGGATAAGAGATCAACCAAAGGACTTATATGCATGCATAGTAGCAAAACCAATGGACATAGACAGTAGGGGGATAAGGGTATGTGCTGGGGGGTGGGAGTGGCCGGGGAGAGGTCAATGGGGGAAAAAGGATACCTATGTAATGCTTTAAACAATAAAGAATTTAATTTTAAAAAAATCACCCAATGATATTCTGAAGATCTGTGCATTGCACTGTACATAAATTTTACCTAAGTTAAAAAAAATACAAAACTAAAAAAGATATGTTCTAGCCCCACCCCATTCCTACTGAATCAGAATCTCCAGTGGTAGAATCTGAAAAAGCCCCCACCTTCTTCTGACACACAGCCAGGGTGGGGAACCTTTGGCTCCTAAGAAAGCTTTAGCTGACTCCCTCATAGTTTACCAGATTTAAGAAAATTATAAGGCGGCTACTAGAAAGAAAGATTATGTAACAGCTATTGCTTATTGAACACTTATTCTGTTCTCAAATTCTTCCAATAACCCAGCTAAGTAGGTACTATTTTCTACACTTGACAGATTTTTTAAAAAACTGAGAGTACAACACTTGCCCAAATCAGACAGCTGGGAAGTAGCAAAAGTCCTTAGCCCAAGCCTTCTATACTACAACTATCTCATTCTTTCCACCATGCATTCGTTTCTTTCATTCGTTCATTTGTTCATTCATTCATTCATTGAAACAATCAAAAACAATTAAGAATTGCCTGTCTTCTTGGAGCCTGGCCCAGGGAGCAGGCCCTCTGCTGGGCGTTTTGCCACACCACCTCCCTGAGAAGACGGAGGAGTGATGGGCGAGGGAGATGAAGTCTGTGAGGCAGCATTTTCCTTTGCTTTGTAGACTTGGGGAGGAAATGGGATCCCAGGCCTCTTTTGATTTTAATTATTCAGGTGGCTCGGGGAAAGGGAGGAGGTTTATGGTTATATAAGCATAACTAAAGGAAGCCTCTGTTGCTTACTTTGGGAACTTTCCAGAAGCTAACACCAATAGCAAATCATGTTAAAAATGGGTTAAAATCATTATCAGATTATGAATAATTCACAAGGCACCCCCTGTTACCCATTACATTTGCTCTACATAATTGCTTCCTGGAAATCTGCTCCCAGTGCAGAGAATTGGGACTATGCATGAAACGGAATATTTCTGCCCTTGACAAGGAAATTCAAACAAAATTGTGAATTAGTTTCAGTCCATTGCTGCCTATCCCCTTTGAGTTGCTAAGACTGGTCCTTTGCTCCAGAAAAATAACTGAGCAAGCAAAAAAGGGTCTCGTTCCTAGGAAAGGGAGGTCAGCCCCAGCTCCTATCCATACCAGGCAGTGCCCATGCTCTAGATGTTGTGGAGGGTTCAGGGCTAGAGGAGGGATGCCTGTGGGAGAACCAGAGTCAAAATGTACTCTGGATGGTACAATATAAAGATGGGAATGACCAGACAATGAGAGTAATCTTTAAAAAAAAGTCAGATGTAATCCATGCCCCCAAAATTCATCCCTTTTAATGTATACAAGTCACTTTCCCCCAGCCCATTCATCTACTTCTGTTTGCCTTTTATGGGTGTTTCACACAAACAGAATCATGCAATTTGTTGCCTTTTGTGACTGGCATTTAGCATCATATTTTCAAAGTTCATCCATGTTGTAGCATGAATGAGAATTGCACTCCTTTCTATTGTTGAATAATATTCCATTGCATGGATACACCATATTTTGCTGACTCATTCATCAGTTAACGGAAATGGGGTTGCTTCCCTTTTTTCACTATTATGAATAATACTGCTATCAACATTTGTGTATGGGTTTTGTGTGGACATATGTTTTCAGTTCTCTAAGGTTTCAATTCCACCTAGGAGTGGAATTGCTGGGTCATAAGGCATCTGTTCAATTTTTTGAGGAGGTGTCAAATTGTTTTCCACAGTGGCTGCGCCATCTCACATCCCCACCAGCAATGCACCAGGGTTCTGCCCTTTTCTAGCAATATCTCGTTTCTCTAGCAATACCCTTCCTTGCTTTATCTCCTCAAAATGTATCTGTTCTCTGTACTATTCACAGCTAATCTGGCTTCATGTGTCATCCCTCTGGACAACACATTCACAATTTAAGAAGAGCTTCCTGGAGATACACTAATACATTATTCAGGACACTTTCAAATTCTAACTGTCTGAAGAAAAAGAGGAGTTATTTACTTACGTAGCTGAGAAGATAGTGGGGTAGTTTACAGATCTAAGGGGGAGATTATGGGAACCAAGGCTTCAAGGTGAATCTCTTGCCCTCTCACTCTCACCACCCCCACCCTTCCGAATTTCCCTCTTGTTTCTTTTTTTTTTATTTTTATTAAATCTTTATTGTTCAGACTATTACATTTGTTCCTCTTTTTTCCCCCCCATAACTCCCTTCCTTCCAGTTCCCGCCCCACCCTCCACCCTCACTCCCCACCCACTGTCCTCATCCATAGGTGCACGATTTTTGTCCAGTCTCTTCCCGCATCTCCCACACCCTTCCCCCCCCCCCAAGAAAAGTCAGTCCATTCCCTTTCTATGTCCCTGATTCTATTATAATCAACAGTTCATTCTGTTCATCAGATTATTTATTCACTTGATTCTTAGATTCACTTGTTGATAGATGCATATTTGTTGTTCATAATTTGTATCTTTACTACCTTTTTCTTCTTCTTCCTCTTCTTAAAGGATACCTTTCAGCATTTCGTCTAATACTGGTTTGGTGGTGATGAACTCCTTTAGCTTTTCCTTATCTGTGAAGCTCTTTATCTGACCTTCAATTCTGAATGATAGCTTTGCTGGATAAAGTAATCTTGGTTGTAGGTTCTTGGCATTCATCACTTTGAATATTTCTTGCCACTCCCTTCTGGCCTGCAAAGTTTCTGTTGAGAAATCAGCTGACAGTCGTATGGGTACTCCCTTGTAGGTAACTGAGTTTCCTTCTCTTGCTGCTTTTAAGATTCTTTGTCTTTTGCTCTTGGCCTTTTAATTATGATGTGTCTTGGTGTGGTCCTCTTTGGATTCTTTTTGTTTGGGGTTCTCTGCGCTTCCTGGAGTTGTAAGTCCATTTCTTTCACCAGGAAGGGGAAGTTTTCTGTCATTTCTTCAAATAGGTTTTCAATATCTTGCTCACTCTCATCTTCTGGCAACCCTATAATTCTGATGTTGGTACGCTTGAAGCTGTCCCAGAGGCTCCTTACACTATCTTCGTATTTTCGGATTCTTTTTTCATTTTGCTTTTCCGGTTGGGTGTTTTTTGCTTCTTCGCATTTCAAATCTTTGACTTGATTCTTGCGCTCCTCTGGTCTGCTGTTGGGAGTCTGTATAATATTCTTTATTTCAGTCCGTGTATGCTTAATTTCTAGTTGGTTCTTTATCACAACATCGAGGGTCTCATTAGATTCCTTGTAGATCTCAATAAGTTTATCGGCGGCTTCTAGACAGTCCCTCTTGTTTCTTTTCTTTGGTGCCCTCTTTCCACGATACTCTCTCCATCTCTCATCTCTGTAGCCTCTACTGGGCCTCATTTAACATCAGGTTCTTTCCAAGTGCAAGAATATGGCTACCAGCAGCTCAGACTGACATCCTCCCAGCTTAATGGCTTAGGTCTAGGGACAGGAACCCTCGCTGTCCCAGCATCAGGTATGTCATGCCCATTCCTGAGTCAATCACATGTTCAGGAAAACAAAGTCCAATGGTGGGTCCACACTGGCTCTCAGAAGAAGGGAATGGATGTACAAGGCCAGGGGGTGGGAGGGACATGCTAGGCAACGGAACATAATCATATTTCAAAGGGGAAGTTCTAGCCCGGCTAGTGTGGTTCAGTGGCTGAGTGTCAACCTATGAACCAGGAGGTCACGGTTCGATTCCCAGTCAGGGCACATGCCTGGGTTGCGGGCTCGATCCCCAGTGGGGTCCATGCAGGAGGCAGCCAATCTATGATTCTCTCTCATCGTTGATGTTTCTATCTCTCTCTCTCTCCCTTCTTCTCTGAAATCAATAAAAACATTTTTTCTAAAACACACACAAAGGGAAAGCTCTAGCGTTTGAGATTTCCATCATCACGGCAGACACATAGAAGGATACAGTGGGGCAAGAGGGACCTGAAAAAGACCCCATAGCTTTCTCTGTCTGTGTCTGGAGCCAGCCCTCTCTGGACAGTTTCCTGGGGTAACAGAAGATACCGAGTCCCTGGGAAACTGACAGGCGTGTCACACACTGTAAGGCCACACGCATCACTGCAGCACACATGGAGGCCGGGCAGGCCCACGCCTGGCCTGATGACTGCCTCCTTCGTCATTTCACTGTGTGCAATTTTAATTTTTCTAAATGAGTGGAACTGAATCTTTCTCAGAAAACGGAGAAACAACTTCAGTAACTGAAAGCATTTTCTATTTTACTTTCAGTGGCTTCTAAAATTTGAGAAGGACTCTCAAGGGACTTTCAAAACTTCTCCAACAAGGTTAAACAAACAGCTATTAGAACCTACACGTTAAAAAGAAGAAAATGAGCTGAATCCTCAGATGTCAGAGCAGAAGGAGCGTGTGGGACCACCTGGCCCCCCACTCATTTTACAGAGGGAGCAACTGAGGCCCAGAGGTTGCAGGACCTATCTGGTCATGTAGATAAGAGCAGGGCTGGCCCAGATAGGCGTGGCTCAATGGTTGGGCATCGACCCAGGAACCAAGAGGTCACTGGTTCTATTCCGGATCAGGGCACATGCCCGGGTTGCGGGCTGGAGGCCCGTAGGAGGCAGCTGATTGATGTTTCTCTCCCAATGGTGTTTCTATCTCTCTCTCGTCCTCTCCCTTCCTCTCTGAAATCAATTAAAAAAAATTTTTTTAAAGAGGCAGGCTGGCACTAAATCCAGACCTCCCAGCCCATGCCCTTTCTTCTTGACCAGGCTTCTTGTCTGCACAAACTTTGATTTAAAAAATACAGTTCCAGATGCATAGTAAGGGCATAGAAGGAGGTGTCGTACGGATGCAAATACTCCAGTTTTGACTCGCTCCTTGGGCACTGCAGGATCCCGCTCTGCGCCTTGGGGAGGATTCTTGCTGAAATCAGCACTGTTTGGGCCATAACAAGCTGTGAGTCACACACTGCACAGGAAGCATCTTAATGAGGTTTCTGAGTGAGAGAGAATTCTTAAGGGGGCGGAACAGAAAAAGGTGCAGACATTTTTAGAACTGAAATAAAGAGCTGAAATCAACAGATTCGATCTGAGTACTGACAATGTGTAATGTTCTGTGGGCAGTACAAAGACATTTCAGACACAATCTTCTTCTTGCCCATTTACAATCCAAGTTACCCAGGAGAGGACACATACTCCTGGAACGTGTTTAAGAGCCTATTTTTAAAATATATATATATTTCTTTATTGATTTCAGAGAGGAGGGGAGAGGGAGAGATAGAAATATCAATGATAAAAGAGAATCATTGATTGGCTGCCTCCTCCACACCCCCTACTGGTGATCGAGCCCGCAACCCAGGCATGTGCCCTTGGCCGGAATCAAACCTGGGACCCTTCAGTCTGAAGGCCAACACTCTATCTACTGAGCCAAACTGGCTGGTTAAGGCTTTTTTTTTTTTTTTTTTTTGCATTCAATTGAAAGGGCATTCGACACGAGTTTAGTTCTTGTCTGTCTTATAAATTGTAAATATTTCTCTCCAGCTTTCAGCTTTTAAAAAAATATTTTTTATTGATTTCAGAGAGGAAGGGAGAGGGAGAGGTAGAAACATCAATAAGAGAGAATCACTGATTGGCTGCCTCCTGCTGGGGATTGAGCCCACAACCTGAGCATGTATTCTTGATTGGAATCGAACCCGGGACCCTTCAGTTCGTAGGCTGATGCTCTATCCACTGAGCCAAACCAACTAGGGCCAGCTTTCATCTATTGACTTGTTTTCCTCTTCTGAAGTTTTTAATTTTCCTGTGATCATATCTATCAATTATTTCCTTTGTGTTGCTTAAGCTTTGATGTCATGATTCAATATTCTTTTCTACTAGAGAATATCATTTATTATAAAACCACAAACCTCCCCTTAAAAGCTCGAGTTTGCAATAACTTGAACATGACAGAATCAAGAACAGTTGCTCCCAGAGTTTTTAAGGGTCACGTCTGCGAGCCAGGATTCCCGGGACTGGTGGGGGTTGGGTCAGGGAGTGAAGGTGGCACCATGCAAGGCCGGCTGCTGGTGGGAAGAGCTGGCTGTGGGGATTTCTAATGTGCCTCTGCCAGCTTACTCATACTTTAAACCTACAGATCCAGAGACAAAGACGGGAGCCTGAAGGCATCATCGAGAGTGACTGGAATGAGATTGCTGACAGCCTTAATGACAGGGACCTCTCCGAGCTCCTCCCCAGTGGCACCTCCACCTGTGATTTTGAAAAACCCTCTGCCATCCAGCAGCAAGCCATTTTTCCTGGTATCAAGGATACAGAAGGTAGTCACGGCTTTAGGAGATTACATGGGTGCCTCCTGCCATGCCTGCTTTGGGGTACCAACATGCATGCTGAGGTGCAGAAGCTGCAGACGGAAGTTCCCCGTATCATCATCGGAACCCCAGGCCGTGTTTGATACGCTTACCCGCTTAACCGCAGATACCCGTCTCCCAAATACATCAAGATGTTTGTCCTGGATGAAGCTGAAAAAATGTTAAACCGTGGATTCAAGGACCAGATCTATGACACATTCCGAAAGCTCAACAGCAACACCCAGGGGCGATGCTCGCCCGAGACTTCACCGTCTGCCATGCACGGAGATAGGGACCAGAGGAAGGAGACGTGATTATGAGAGAGTTCCGCTCTGGCTCTAGCAGAGTACTTACCACCACTGACCTGCTGGCCAGAGGCATTGATGTGCAGCAGGTTTCTTTCGTCATCAACTATGACCTTCCCACCAACAGGGAAAACTATGTCCATAGAATCAGTCAGGGGTGGACGTTTTGGCTGTAAGGGTGTGGCTATTAATATGGTGACAGAAGAAGACAAGAGGACTCTTCGAGACATCGAGACCTTCTATGACACCTCCATCGAGGAGATGCCCCTCAGTGTTGCTGACCTCCTCTGAGAGGGGCTGGCCTGCCTCCTCACTCCAGCCAGGGTTCAGTCGTTGGGGGACTGAGGAGGAGCAGGAGGGAGTAGGGAAGGGAGCCAAGGGATAGACATCTTGTCATTTTATTTCTTTTGTCTTTTCCTTTGACTAAATGCCACTTTTTGAGGCAAAGAAGGAACAGTGAACATTTTAGATATTCTTTTCTTTGGGGTAGACTCAGCACCATCTCTTCTCTTAAAAACACTAATCTACTTCCTTGACTTAGTAAACCCCCAAACTCCACAGGCTCTCCCTGCTCCAGCCAACTTCCTCTGAAAATGATCCAAGGGGCCATAATGTCACTCAACCTCATTTACCAGACCAAATCTGGAGGGAGAACCCCTGAGTTAGGTGGCGCAAGGGGATGTACCCAAGTGTGGGGAGGAACAGGGAGAAAAATAGTAGCTATTTTTACATTTTTTGTATAGTGTTCATTGATTTAGAAACAAACTCAAAATTCTGAATAAAATTACTTGGAAACTGAAAAAAAAAAAGATGAACAGCTGGCCCCATATCTATTCTACTTCAATTTCATCTGAATTTTCTTCTAATACCTTTGTACACTCAAATATTAAACCATATGGAATTTATGTTGGTGTACAATGTGAGGTAGGGATCTAAGTTTCTGTTGTTTTGTTATTTTTTCCAAATGGTTAATCAGTTATCACAATAACTTAATGGCTAATAGTCCTCTTCACTCCCAGTAATATTTTATAGAGGTGCAGACTGGGAAAAAGTAGGCTGGGTTGTTGTTTTAAAATATGTGCATAATCCATGGCACTTCCCTTTAAAAGGTGGGATCTAATCCCCTCCCTTGAGTGTCGACTGGACTTAATAACTTCTAGTGAATACCTAAGAGTGATTAAATGATGGCATATCCATAAAATGGAACATTATTTAGCTTTGAAAAAACTATGCTGTAGATGAATACTCACAGATATGAAAAGATGGTGATGGTAAATTATTTAGAAAAAAATTATTGTAGTATGTATAATACCATTAGTATGCACACTGATGGATGGATATACATATATATCAAACACTAACAGTAGTTGACTTGAGATTGTGGGTATTTTTTTTTCTTCATTTTGTCTATATGTATGTTCTACACATCAGCTAGGTGGGTATCTGTTACCTTGTAAAGAGAAAACAATGGTAAGAATTATTTTCAATTCAAAACGTGACTGCCTCTCTACTAGATGGCTGAAATAAAAAAGACTACGATACTAAGCGCTGGTAAGAATGTGGAGCCACTGGGACCTCATCTATGGCAGAAAGGACGTAAATTGTTACAACTGCTTTGGAAAACAGGGTGGGCAGTATTACCAAAGCAAAACATACTCTATCCCATGGCCCAGGGTCATGGCATATACCCAGTTCCTTTCCCGAGTGTATACCAATAGAAATGAGTGTTTATGTACATACACCAAAATACATGTACGAAAGCATTCATTATTGCCTTACTAACAAGAGTCCAACACTGGAAAAACACCAGTGTTCATCAGCAACTGAATGGGGAAAATAAATTGTTACCACAGAATATCACAGAGCAGTGAAAAAGAACAAATGACTACAACATGCTATAATATGGATGAATTTCACAGATTTAACATTGAGTGAAAAAAAGTCTAATACAAAAAAAGCACACACTATATTATTCCATCTACATAAAGGTCAAAAGCAGGCCAAGTGAACTGTGGTAGGCAGTTCGACAGACATGAGCAGAACAAGGACGACGGGCCAGGTACAAAAGGTCACCAGGGCAGAAAGCCGCAGGTGCCTAGCCAGGGACAACTGCAGGGTGGGACCTCATCCCCAGGGTGACATTTCCTCCCCTAGGATATGGATGGTCATGGGTTTGAAGCCCTGACTTTTCCTCCCTAGAGATAACATCTAGGCCTCAGTTGTATTTCAGCTCCAGGCCCAGAAAAGCAGCAAAACCAGACAAGCAATACCAAGGCTGACCTCAGGACCAACTGCATTGAATAATGACCCCTGCCCTGGCCCTCTGCCCTGTCACCGACCAATCAATCAGTGGAGATCGGACTCTGAAAGGACACACCCGGAAAGCTGCTGAATAGTCTATTGAGATCTTCCCCTAGGACCTCCCCTAAAATCTCCACCCTTAAACCCCTTAGGATGCGGACCCAGCACACGCCAGTGCCTTTCCCTTCCCCGCCTTCTCCCCCTGGCACATAACCATTACCTTCCTCACTCCCAAGCTCCACGGGCCCTTCTTTTGCCTCTACAACTTGTTTCCTCAGCCCATTGCTTCTAAAAATTACTCTACCTTTGTGATTTTCCAAATAAATGTTCTCTTATAGTTTGAGTCTTGGCTCTGAATTCTTTCCTACGCAGAACTCAAGTACCAAGGTTGCCGAACCCAGGTCCGAATTGACCCCACCGGTCTAACACCTGGTGCTCTTCCCACCGCCCACAACAAGCCTAGGATGGCAGAGATCAGAATAGAGGTCACCTTTAGGGATGGTACTGATGGGAAAGGAACATGAGGGAGCCTTCAGGGTGCTGGGAATGCTCTATACCAGCACTGTCCAAAAGAAATATAATGCAAGCTGCACATGTCATTTAAAATTTCCTAGTAGCCATTTAAAAACCTAAAGAGAAACAGGTGAAATTAAGTTTAACGATATGTTTTCATTGAATGCAATAAACCCAAAATATATGTATATTTATGTATTTATTTTTTATATATTTTTATTGATTTTTTACAGAGAGGAAGGGAGAGGGATAGAGAGTTAGAAAGATCCATCAGCTGCCTCCTGCACACCTCCTACTGGGGATGTGCCTGCAACCAAGGTACATGCCCTTGACCGGAATCGAACCTAGGACCTTTCAGTCCGCAGGCCAATGCTCTATCCACTGAGCCAAACCGGTTAGGGCAATATATGTATATTTAATCATTATTTTAAAATTATCAATGAATGCTTCCTTTTATTTTTTGTACTAAGTTGTCAGGAGTGTATTTTACACTTACAGCACACCTCAGTTCCAACTAGCCACACTGCAATTGCCTGGGAGCTATACGGTGGCTGGAAGCTACTGTACTGAGCAGCACAGTATCTTGATCTGAGTGGTGTATACTTACATAAAAATTCATCAAGCTGTACATTTAAGATCTAAAAGTTATACATCAATACAAGAAATGTAAAACAAATTTTTAGCCCTGGTGGATGTGGTTCAGTTGGTTGAGCACCTTTCCATGCATCAAAGGTCACTGGCTCAATTCCCCGTCGGAGCACATGCCCATGCCCAGGTTGTGGGCTCGGTCCCCACTAGGGGGTGTGCAGGAGTCAGCTGATTGATGCTTCTCGCATCAATGTTTCTCTCTCCCTTCCTTTCTCTCTAAAAATCAATACAAACATATTTTTAAGAAGTTTTTAAATAGACATTTTTATCAAAAGGGCTAGGAGACATATCAATTAAAGAAAAGCCGCCTGTGGCTCTTCAGCTCAGCTGACAAGCTGCTTTGGAGCAGAGGACACTGTTCAGAGTCTCAAGGTCACCTCTCAAGTCAGCTGACTTGCCTGCACTTCAGAGTCTTGCCCCGGGGTGTGGCGGAGCAGAGTGCAACCAGCTCCGCTGAAAGGAGGAGAAACAGAAACTTGAGGAGGATATGCAAGTGCTAATAGGAGTGTGGAGTGATTTTAAAAGTTAAAACACAGCGCCTTCTAACTGTGTTTGCCCCCACTGAAGAGAATGCTCTGGGACTCACGCAGAAGGCAGGCAGGTGAGATCCCAACCCCCTGCCAAAAAGTCCTCACGGCCCCAGCTGACCTGTGTTCCACTCAAGCCTGAGAATCGCCTCCGTAAATTTACTCTGAGCACCATAATTTAGGCCTGTGTTCCGAGGTGGGGCACATGTACCTGATGGTTTCAGTATACGCCAGTGTATCTTCCTTGAAAAAATGTGTATCTAAGTCCGTTGCTAGTGTCTGAGTTTGAATGGGTCTTTGTTGTTGAGTTTGTAGCAAGGTGTTGACCCGCATTGATTCCTTTCTTCCCAAATGCCCCAGAGCCTCCTCTTCATCCCCCAGCCAGGCACAGACTCAGGCCCTGCCTCCTCTGTGGGCAACACCAAGGCAGACGGGATTGGTAAATGAAACCTGCAATAGTAGTAGAGTCAGAAATAAACAAACGCAGAAAGGAGGGAGGGGAAGGTCAGCCAAGAGGGTAAACAAACAGGCTGTACTTCTCTCAATCCAGTCCACACTAAATTAGATACAAAAACTCAGTGCCTCAAGTCCAAATGTGAAGTGATTTGTATGAATTCCATCACTGAACTTCACAAGGGGAATGGGTCTTTGTGCGGAGTGACATACAAAGGAGCATCTCTCTGCCTCCCCCACAATGGAGCAGCAGCAGCCAAGGCCAGAAGAAATAAGAAGAGTGAGGGGACTGGAAAGATGGTAGGTCCTGAGCAAGTAGCCTTCTGGGAGCAGAAACGTGTCTGGGGTGGGGAGAAGCAGGAAGAGTGATTCCTCTCCCGTCACATTCCCCAGAGGTGGAGTCTTAGCACAATCATGTAATAGTAAGATGGTGTTAATAAGTCAAGTGCATTCAGGATGAAAGTTATGGAGGGAAGACATGTGAGAACAAACTCAGGAACCCCCCTAAAAAGACAGCCATCCATGAGGTACTTTTAAAAAATATATATTTTTATTTATTTTAGAGAGAAAGGGAGAGGGAGAGAGAGAGAGAGAGAAACATCAATGATGAGAGAGAATCATTGATCAGGTGCCTTTTGCATGCCCCACCCTGGGGATCAAGCCTGCAACCCCACATATGCCCTGACTGGGAATCGAACTATGACCTCCTGTTTCAAAGGTCGATGCTCAACCACTGAGCAATGCCGGCTGGGCTCAAGAGGCACTTTTAAACCAGACTTTCTTCCTCCCCTGACAGTGACTCCAGCCCTGCCCCTGACTCCTTCCCAACATCTTATATAATAAAAGCCTAATATGCAAATCGACCAAACCACAGAAAGACCAGTTGCTATCATGCGCACTGATCACCAGAAGCAGATGCTCAACGCAGGAGCTGCCCCCAGCCCACAAGCCCCAACCGGCGGTGGCGATGGGGGGCGGGGACAGCAAGCGGGTGGTGCTGGGCCAGCCAAGGTGGGTGCCAACGGGGGCCCCCCCGATCACCCTGCTGGTTGCCCTACAGATCAGCCCTGATAGCTGGCTAGGCCTAGGGACCCTACCCATGCACGAATTTCATGCACTGGGCCTCTAGTACTAGAATAAGACTATAGCTCTTCACCAGGAAATGCTAAATGCAGGTTCATGGTCACTATCTCCAGAGATATGGCCTCAGCAGGCCTGGGGTGGGGGCCAGGAATCTGCATTTTGACCCAGCTGCCCACGATGGCAGTGATGCAATGGCTGGAGCCCACACTCTGAGCCCTTCTGACTACCTTCAGTGGCAGAGACTCCCTTGGGCTCTCCCCAAATTCCTCTCCAACCTCCTCCCTAAATTCCTGAGATTATGAACAGAAAAGTTGCGGGGGGGGGGGGGGGTGACATTTACCCCATGACAACATGATTCTTCCTTTCCCAAAATAATTTGCTAAGAAATGCTTTTATTTTTTTTAGGTGCTTGTCTTTATGTGTTTGTTTGCCACACTAAGCATATGGGAGAGGTTTGGCAGATGGCATTCAGGGGAGAGATGGAGAGTCTTTTAAAGGCACTGGCAAACTGAACATCCCTGAGCAATGAAGGTAAAGGAGAACTGGAAGCTAAAGTTACAGAGAGAATAGGATTTGATTTACATACTTTTCAAGAACACTTCCTTTTATAACTGCAATAATGACTCATGAGACTCATGAACCAGGCCCTGTGCTGAGTGCTTTCTTCCTTAATTCATTAAAAATATATTTACACATGAGCCAAACCGGTTTGGCTCAGTGGATAGAGCATCAGCCTGCGGACTCAAGGGTCCCAGGTTCGATTCCGGTCAAGGGCATGTACCTTGGTTGCGGGCACATCCCCAGTGGGGAGTGTGGAGGAGGCAGCTGATCGGTGTTTCTCTCTCATCGATGTTTCTGACTCTCTATCCCTCTCCCTTCCTCTCTGTAAAAAAAATATATTTACATATGAACAAGTACATAAATAAACAAGTACAAAAATATAATCAGAGGCCGCATCTATAGATGGCAGATCAGTCAAGCAGTGTAGCCTTGTGGTTTAGCACAGGAGCTGTAGACAGCCTCAAGTTCAAGTCTGGCTCTGTCATTCATCAACTGTGTGACCTTAGCAAGAAACATCCCTGGGCGGGCCTCAGTTTTCTCATTTGTCAAATAAGGGAGCATGTAGCTCATGGAGCTGTTTTGTGGATTAAATGAGATGATACATACAGAGTTCTTAGCACAGTCCTACATATAGTAAAACTGCTAACGAGTGTTTTCAATGGTTGTTATTATTACTGTCAGAGTAGAAGGTGAGTCCTCTGTCCTGAAGTGGGGTGAGTTGGTTCTATAGCCACTTCTGACTTCACACGTCCCTACAAAGATCCAAAGAAATCAGGGGTGGGGTTGGGGGTCGGGGCAGGCAGCTGCCAGGCCAGCATAATCACTGAGGTGTCATCCAGAGCTGGGAGCAACCTGCCTCCAGCATTCATTATGCTGGCTGACTCTCCTGCACAGAGAGTATGTCCTAGAAACTGCAAAGATTTATAAAATAGGCATGAGGTCATTTTAAGAATTAAATGAGGTCATAGACAAACAGTACCTGGCTCATGGCCAGTATTCAATCATTATTAGGCATCATTATTATCTATAATTTTATAAGACATTTGCTGTAGTGTCTCTAAAAATATGGCCTCATTCTATATAATAAAAGGGTAATATGCAAATAGACTGAACAGCAGAACAACCGAACAACCAATCAACGTGTAATATGCTAATGATATGCTAAGGCTGCTCAACTGCTTGCTATGACATGCACTGACCACCAGGGGGAAGATGCTCCGACCGGTAGGTTAGCTTGCTGATGGGGTCTGGCCGATCGGGACTGAGGGAGATGGGCTGGACACTCCCTGGAGCCCACCCGTGGTCCTTCCCCAGCCCGATGGTGCACCAGCAGGGTCCCTCAGCCTGGCCTGCACCCCCTCGTAATCTAGGACCCCTCAGAGATGTCGGAGAGCCGGTTTCAGTCTGATCCTGCAGGCCACTCCCCTTGGGAAGGTGACAGACGCAGGGCTCATAGCTGCGAGCGCTGCTGTGGCAGCCCGAGCCTCTCCCAATCGGGACTGATTGGGCGTGAGTCCGCAGCAGGCACAGTGAGGCTGGGATAAGCGGAAGCGGCTGGTAGGAGCTGCAGGCGGCGTTGGACTGCGGGTTTCAGACCAATCCCTGCAGGCCACCCAGAGGGACCCCACCTGTGCAGGAATTAGTGCACCAGGCCTCTAGTCTATAATAATAAAAGTGTAATATATAGCCCTAACCAGTTTGAACAGTCAACCACAACAATAGCCACATGGTGTGAATGAATAAAAATTATATCTTTTGCCCTAGCTGATTTGGCTCAGTGGATAGAGAGTCAGCCTGCGGACTGCAGGGTCCCAGGTTCGATTCCGGTCAAGGGCATGTACCTTGGTTGCGGGCACATCCCCAGTAGGGAGTGTGCAGGAGGCAGCTGATCGGTGTTTCTCTCTCATCGATGTTTCTGACTCTCTATCCCTCTCCCTTCCTCTCTGTAAAAAATCAATAAAATATATATTTTTTAAAAAGTGTAATATGTTAATTAGACTGGACAGCCGAATGACCTTCCGGACGAAGTGTGGCAGTGGCAGGGGCTGAGGTAGAGGCAGTTAGGGGTGATCAGGCAGGCAGGCGAGTGGTTAGGGGCAATCAGGCAGGCAGGCAGGCCAGCGGTTAGGAGGCAGCAGTCCCAAATTGCGAGAAGGATGTCCGACTGCCAGTTTAGGCCCGATCCCATCAGGCCTAAACCGACAGTCGGACATCCCCTGAGAAGTCC
This sequence comes from Myotis brandtii, assembly GCF_000412655.1. Lineage (NCBI taxonomy): Eukaryota > Metazoa > Chordata > Mammalia > Chiroptera > Vespertilionidae > Myotis > Myotis brandtii. Next base: position 3,936,239 of record NW_005370597.1, on the reverse strand, counting down.
TGATTGTGAGAGGCTGCAGGCCAGGCTGAGGGACCTCCCCTCTCCCCGTGCATGAATTTCATGCACCAGGCCTGTAGTTAATAATAATTAGCATTAATTGAGCACCGCTCCAAGAGCCATCTCTTGGGTCTGGGTGCCCAATACTTTCACCTTTTCCTGATGGCAGCAGTCTTCTTTCCTTTGGGGAACTTCAGCCCTCCAGCCTATGACCTGGCAGTGCTGCCAATCACAGACTTCTAATCCAGCCCCTGGCAGTCCCGTTAAAGCCTAATTAGCCAGAGGCCACCATGGCCAAGCCTGCAGTCTGGAGTCCGATCTGGACTTGATATAGCGAGGCGGGGCATTCCAGAGGACCCATGGAAGGAGGGCAGCTCTTTTGTAAATTTTGGGTTCCAGCTCAAGAACTGAGTGGGGTCTCAGTGAAACAGCAATCACTTCTGGTCTGGCTGCTCTTTGGAGGGGGGATTGAGAAAAACAGAGATTAACTACAGATGGAGTGTCGCCATGAGGTGAGGACAGCTGAGCAGTTGGTATCCCAGTGGATAGATGAGAACAGCAAAGCAGGCCTTTGCTTTTGTCCTAGATCAGAAAGCAGTAGTCACCCAAACGGGGGTCCTCGTGACATTCACAGCTGCTGCATGGCTTCGGGAGAACGTCAGTTATGTACGTGTTCATATGTTTCCTGTGGCTTTGCAGCTGGCTTTAACTTCCCTCTCCTCCAAGCTGGCTTTTTTCTTTTGCAGTCCAAGCTAACTTCCACTTCTGGTCCCAGACTGGGTTGGGCTCTTTCAGCCCCAATTGTAACTTTGTACAAAGATACCCTTCTTCAAGACACTTGACTATTATTTGCTAAAAAACTGTCGTAATGAAATTTCCAACCTCTGATGACCTTGACATAAAGGTACCACTCCCATCACCCCACCCTAGAGTTGTGCAAAGCCCAGCCTGTAATTATAGGCAGCACCCTACCACACATGCCCTGAGCTGGGGCAATTAGGTGGGAGACAAAGGTCAGAGCAGGGACATCGAAGGCACAGTGCCAGGGGAGCCAGAGCGAAAGGCCAAAGGCATGGTGCTGAGATGCCTCCTGGCCTCTTCACCACGCCTCCCGGAGGACCCATTGATGAGCTGTTCTGAGAGCTATCCCAATGTTTTTCCAGTACACCAAGCCACTCAATTTCTGCTGCTTGTTACCCCAGAACTCTAAGTGCCATATCTCTTTCTGCAGGCCTTGTATTGGCGGCTGGGGAGGAGAGGAATATGATGCAGGCCTGCCTGAACGTACTCACTACTTGTGATTAAAGGGAGTGATTAGTCTCATGACAAAAAAGATTCTTCCCTTTGCAGAATAATTTACTCCTTGGTCCTCATTTCCTTTCCCAGCCCCTCATTCTGTAAACTGGGGCTGAGGCAGAGGCAGTTAGGGGCGATCAGGCAGGCAGGGGAGTGGTTAGGGGCAATCAGGCAGGCAGGCAGGCCAGCGGTTAGGAGGCAGCAGTCCCAGATTGCGAGAAGGATGTCCGACTGCCGGTTTAGGCCCGATCCCATCAGGCCTAAACCAGCAGTCGGACATCCCCTGAGAAGTCCTGATTGTGAGAGGCTGCAGGCCAGGCTGAGGGACCTCCCCTCTCCCCGTGCATGAATTTCATGCACCAAGAATAATTTACTCCTTGGTCCTCATTTCCTTTCCCAGCCCCTCATTCTGTAAACTCCACGATAGCTCACCCCACCCCAGCGCCTGGCCCACAATAAGCCCTCAACACTCACTGAATGAATGAATGAATGAATGGATGAATGAATGGTATGATCATCTCCATTTCTCCAGATAAGAAAACTGAGCCTCAAGAGGCTTATACTGTAGTTAGCCTCGCACATGCTATCAACAGAGATTCAAAACCAGGTCAGCCTGTATGTTCTCTCTACTACACCACACCATGTTTCTTTTATGTGCCTTAGAAAGGAACACTCCTTTTCTTAGATAGGAGAAAGCCAAGGTGCCAAAGAAAGATTCCAATGTCAAAATATCACATTCCAATTTGGTGGGTCCTCAAAAGTTAAACACAGAATTACCATATGACCCAGCAATTCCACTCCTCGGTATGTATCTCAATGACGTGGAAACAGGTACTCAAGCAAGTACATGCACATGCATATTCACAGCAGCATTTTGGCAAAAGCCAAGAGGTGGAAACAGCCCAAAATGTCCACCATTGCATGAATGATAAACACACTGTGGTATATGCATGCAATGGAATGTTATTCAGCCATAAAAAGCAAAATAGTACTGATATACGTTACAATGTGAATAAACCTCAAAAACACTATACTAAGTGCAAGAAGCCAGACACAAAGGAATCATATTGTATGGTTCCATTTATATGAAATATCCAGAATAGGTAGGTCCAGAAGCAGAACACAGATTTGGTTACCAGGGGTTGGATGGAAGAGGAAGTGGAGAAACTGCTTCCTGGGTAGGGAGTCTCCTTATGGAGCGATGAAAGCTTTGAATTAAATAGAGATGGCGTCACACAGCATCGTGAGTGTACTAAATGCCCCTCACTTTTTCAGTTTGAGATGGTTATTTTTGTCATGTGAATTTCATCTCCATTTTAAATAACACATTCCAGGAGCGCTGTGGGCACTCAGAAACACCAAATGTCCTTGACACCTCTCCCAGCCCCAGGCACACAGTAGGTATGCAATGAATGCTTGCTGTTTTTCATTGGTTTTGAGGCTGTGCTAGAGAAGCTCTCTTTTGGAGAGAATACGATCAAATGCCTAGAAGTACAGACAGCTCGGGTTCAAACCCCAGATTGGCCACTGCCATGATGTTGGGTGAATTCTGTCTGCTAGTTTTCTCATCAGTAAAACTGGAATAACTGTGCCTATCTCAGAGTGTTGTTCTAAGCACGGAGATTATTATGCATGCAAAGCACTTGAACAGCCCCTAGGACACAATACATAGTCAGTATTTGCTGCTATAATAATGGTGATTATCTGCTACAGTGGGTTCCACCGCTCTCAGCCCCTCTATTTTCAAAAGTTTTTGTCATACTATCTCCCTGTAGTACATTTTGTTCTGCAGAGATCTGTTTTGCTGGGAAAGAAGCTATTATATTCAAAGTGGACTGACTTGCAAATGAGGAGACCTCCAGCGATGAAATTTCAAGGACACTCTGGAGGACCCTTCTTGGTTTTTATTTCTCTTAGCAGCAGAGAGCTCCCGGGAACTGAACTCAATGCAGAGTAGCTTAGAGTGGTTCCTGTTCCCTTCGGCTGCTTGTGCAATTTAGTGCATTTCTTGTGAGGTCTGTTTCTCCGTTATTTGCTATGTGGGGCGGCATTGCTCCCCTCACAGCCCCAGGCTATTTCCTGTGCCCTGTGATGTGGAGGAGACTTGAGATGTGGGAAACATTCTGCACAGCTGGCCGGCCAGCCTCAGAGGCCCACCCTGTTGCAGAAGGGTCACCGGCTCAGAAATCATCCTGCCCCAGCCGCCGCCCCCTTCCAGGGAAATCCATGAAGGTAAAGCCCAAAGGAAATGAGAAGCACCATGAAGAGCCTAAATTATTGAAATATAGAAAGGGAAGTAACATGAGTCCTGAGATTAAAGGAAGTAAAAAAATTAAGAGTCGAAGGATGTAAAAGGAGTTTGAATGAAGCCTAGAAGAGCTAAAAATAAATCATTAAACATAAGGGTCAAGTGTTATGTAAACCAGAAACAGGCCATTGAGATAGCATTAGATCATTAAAGGCTAGAATCACAGTTTATGGGGATCAGAAGAGAAAGAAACAGGGTATAATTTTAAAACTAGAAACAAAGTAAGATGGGAACAAAGACTGGGTTTGGGCACGTACTTCTTTTTTTTTTTAAATATATATTTTATTGATTTTTTTACAGAGAAGAAGGGAGAGGGATAGAGAGTCAGAAACATCGATGAGAGAGGTCGACCAGCTGCCTCCTGCATGCCCCCCAGTGGGGATGTGCCTGCAACCAAGGTACACGCCCCTGACCGGAATCGAACCTGGGACCCTTGAGTCCGCAGGCCGATGCTCTATCCACTGAGCCAAACCAGTTCGGCAAGCTTGTACTTCTTGTCACTGCCCAGTTCACACATTGGATTTTTATTATTTATTTATTTATTTATTTATTTATTTTTTATTATTATTTTTGGGGTTAATCCTCACCCGAGAATATTTTTCCATTGATCTTTTTAGAGAGAATGGAAGAGAGAGGGAAAGACAGAGAGAAACATTGATGATGTGAGAGATTGGTTGCCTCATGCACAAGCCCTGACCAGAGCCCAGGCCAGGGAGGAGCCTGCAACCGAGGTACATGCCCTTGACCAGAATCAAACCTGGTCCGCAGGCCAATGCTCTATCCACTGAGCCAAACCGGCTAGGGCCACACATTGGATTTTTAAAAATCATGTTTTAAAATAATTAAACTTGTTTAGTATAGGCAATGCATTCACAAAGGATGTAGTGGAGAGAAGACACAGGCTGACCTGGTTTGAGTCTCTGTTGATAAGTGTGCATAGGCTGGTTGCAAGCCTCTTTAAGGCTGTTTCCTTATCCATGCCGTGTAAGGGAAGGTTCTTTCTGCTCCCCGTCCCCAAAGAGATCATCACAACTGTTTCTTGAATATCCTTCCAGAGATGGTTTATGCATATGGGAAAAAATACTTGTTTCTACTTCCATGACCCCATGCAAAGTTTAGAATAAATGATACTATACATGGAGTTCTGCATCTCGCTTTTTTAAAACCTACCTATCTACTAGTTCACAGAGCTCTGACTCCTTTTTAATGGCTATGTTTTATTCCATTTCATAGGCACAAAACTATATCAAACCAGCTCATGACTGATGGATATTTAGGCTGTTGCCAATGTTTCTATTTAACAAGCAGGGCTACAATGACTGCACTTCCTTCTGCTAGGGGTGGGGCTTCCTCCCTTTCCCCTTGCACTTCCCCACAGGGGCGCCTATATATACAGGACGTGTCCTGTATTTTGTCCTGCATTTTGTACTGACTACTAGTTTGTATTCAGCTGCTGCCCCCCCCACCAAAAAAAATTACAAAAATGCATCCGAGCAATTTCCTCCACAGGAATTGGTACTTAGTCACTTACCTAGCAACACTAGCTGAAAAGCATTTCTGCACAAATAAAGACCTAGACCAGTGGTTCTCAACCTTCCTAATGCCACGGCCCTTTAATACAGTTCCTCATGTTGTGGTGACCCCCAATTTCATTGTTACAAATTGAACATAATTAAAGCATAGTGATTAATCACAAAAACA
>NW_005370597.1:3902115-3911780 GCF_000412655.1 Myotis brandtii | reverse complement strand
GAGAGAGAGAGAGAGAGAAATATCAGTGATGAAAGAATCATAGATTGGCTGCCTCCTGCAGGCCCCCAACTGGGGATCGGGCCTGCAGCCATGTGCCCTTGACTGGAATTGAACCCCGGACCCTTCAGTCTGCAGGCTGATGCTCTATCCACTGAGCCAAACCGGCTAGGGCCACACATTGGATTTTTAAAAATCATGTTTTAAAATAATTAAACTTGTTTAGTATAGGCAATGCATTCACAAAGGATGTAGTGGAGAGAAGACACAGGCTGACCTGGTTTGAGTCTCTGTTGATAAGTGTGCATAGGCTGGTTGCAAGCCTCTTTAAGGCTGTTTCCTTATCCATGCCGTGTAAGGGAAGGTTCTTTCTGCTCCCCGTCCCCAAAGAGATCATCACAACTGCTTCTTGAATATCCTTCCAGAGATGGTTTATGCATATGGGAACAAATACTTGTTCCTACTTCCATGACCCCATGCAAACTTTAGAATAAATGATACTATACATGGAGTTCTGCATCTCGCTTTTTTAAAACCTATCTACTAGTTCACAAAGCTCTGACTCCTTTTTAATGGCTATGTTTTATTGCATTTCATAAGCACAAAACTATATCAAACCAGCTCATGACTGATGGCTCCTTCGGGTTTGGCGAAGGGAAGTACAAAAGGGGAGACTGGGAATTAAAGGGACTTATTTTCATATTCAAGAAAGGAAAACACTGTTCTTTGACCAAGTTCTGAACAGCAACCACCCTTAGTTAATAAGAAATAACTTACGATTTTTGTTCTGAAAATCAGCCAATCAGCAATACTCTCACCCTAGTTAATGCTTCTGAAAGTGAGCAAATCCATGGCAGAACCTAGTTAATACAGTTCCTCATGTTGTGGTGACCCCCAACCATAAACTTATTTTTGTTGCTACTTCATAACTGTAATTTTGCTACTGTTATGAATCGTAATGTAAATATCTGATATGCAGGATGTATTTTCATTGTTACAAATTGAACATAATTAAAGCATAGTGATTAATCACAAAAACAATATGTAATTATATATGTGTTTTCCGATGGTCTTAGGCGACCCCTGTGAAAGGGTCGTTCGACCCCCAAAGGGGTCGCGACCCACATGTTGAGAACCGCTGACCTACACGATTCCTTATGGTTTCCTTCGGGTTTGGCGAAGGGAAGTACAAAAGGGGAGAATGGGAATTAAAGGGACTTACTTTCATATTCAAGAAAGGAAAACACTGTTCTTTGGCCAAGTTCTGAACAGTAACCACCCTTAGTTAATAAGAAATAACTTACGGTTTTTGTTCTGAAAATCAGCCAATCAGCAATACTCTCACCCTAGTTAATGCTTCTGAAAGTGAGCAAATCCATGGCAGAACCTAGTTTCTGACAGTCAGCCAATCAGTGACAGCCCCCACATCTAGACACAGCCAATCAGCAAGTGCCTCACTCCAGGACTGTGCTTGAAGTCAGCCAGTTAAAGGCAGCCTTGCTCCAGAGCTGCACTAACACAGCTGAAAGGCCTTACATCCCTTAAATACTTCTGAAAGTCCACCAGCCCCTGCGCCGGGCCCAGGCTTCCCCAAACATTGCCTTAAACCAGTTCTGGCTTTGTGGGGGAGACTTTGCCTTAAAAGTACAGTTCTCGCTTTCAGACAAACAGGAAGTTCACCTTCTTTGCATCAGATGTCAAGTTCAATTTAATGAATTTGGAGCCCTTTCAACAATTATGAGTTCAGACTTGTGATAGATGCACTGTTGCCATTGTGAGATTATCAAATTCAATCTCTTTGATCCTTTCAGTGGTTTCTATTATATATTTAGTGTATATTTGAAGCCCAAATACTAAAAAGCAAGCAAAAATTTCATGCTGAATTTTCTGAGCAGCGAACATTAAATGAGGAAAAATTCCATTTGAAGCTTTCTATAGTATGCAATTGTTCATTTAACGTAAAAGATGGAAAATCAGATATAAACCAGCATACGATGCATGAGTTAAGCATAAAGGATGCATGAGTTCCTCAAGAAGTTCTAAGAAAAGTGATAACCTAACACTTTTTTGGATGAAGAGAAATTCAGATTAAGAATATAAAATAATTGTAGCAGAAATGTAATGGACTTCCCCACTCTATATCATCCTCAGTCTTTCAGCTCAAATAACTGTTTGGCTCAGCTGGTGTGGCTCAGTGGTTGAGCGTTGACTTATGAACCAGGAGGTCACAGTTTGGTTCCCAGTCAGGGCACATGTCCAGGATGCAGGCTCAGTCCCCAGTGGGGGGCGTACAGGAGGCAACCAACCAATGATTCTCTCTCATCACTGATGTTTCTATCTCTCTATTCCTCTCCTTTCCTCTCTGAAATCAGTAACAATATATTAAAATAAAATAACTATTTGAATGTACTACTACCAGAAGTGTTTTCTGGCTCCAAAATTGCAAGCACATTTTCAAAAACGTAATAGCTCCATTTATTATTACAAAGATTATCAAAGATCTAAATGTCTCACCTTTTTATGGCATAGCCACAATGCAGGTAATCACAATGCAGAAACAACTCTTCCTTTGTGCAGTATTTTTCTTTGTCTTTTTTTATAATATATTTTTATCGATCTCAGAGAGGAAGGACACAGAGATAGAAACATCAATGATGAGAGAGAAACAGTGATTGGCTGCTTCCTGCATGCTCCCCACTGGGGATTGAGCTGGCAACTCTGCATGTGACCTCCTGACTCATAGGTCGATGCTCAACCACTGAACCACACCGGCTGGGCTGTGCAATATTTTTCTTATGAAAAACGTTTGCTTATGAGGCTATTGGGAGTAGAATTTTTTCCAGATGAAACTTCAGAAACAGTAGCAAATTTTTGCAGAAACTCTGTTATTACTTGTTAATGATAAACACACGCCAAAAACAAAAGGACACAAAACACTTTTGGAGATGATGTATGTCTATCTTGATTGTGGTGACGGTTCACAGATGTATGCATATGCCCAAACTTAATCCAATTACACATTAAATATATGCAGTTTGCATATATAAAAAAGAGTTAATTTGAAATTTTTTACTACTTAGTTGGAGATAATACTTTTTAAAAAAATATATTTTATTGATTTTTTTACAGAGAAGAAAGGAGAGGGACAGAGAGCCAGAAACATTGATGAGAGAGATCGATCAGCTGCCTCCTGCACGCCCCCCACTGGGGATGTGCCCGCAACCAGGGCTCACGCCCCCGACCGGAATCAAACCCGGGACCCCTGAGTCTGCAGGCTGACGCTCCATCCACTGAGCCAAACCGGTTCGGCGATAATACAACTTTTGATGAATGTCTGCATAAGGGTACAATGTTCATTCAAAGTTGAAGCAAAGCATGGATAACTATGGAAGGTGTTGCTTGTTCTGCCTACATTCTGCATAATGCTGCTCAATAGTATCTGATTGTGGCGAGCCAGCACAGCCATGGCATACTCAGCCCCAGGGCACCTTATGTGCCGTGCCAGCTCAGCCAGGTTCGGTGAGCCTGAGAGGCGGTGGTGAAGGATTAAGAAAGGACAGACAAGAGAATAAAAGCTGGGTCTGGGTGGGACGCCGTCCTCTCTGATGGAGAGCCTCTTTGATGGAGAGCTAGCGACAGCGCCACGGACTACAAGCTGTGTCTTTATTTTATAGCCAGATTCCACGAGGCAAAGTAAGGGCGTGGTCAAGATGTTTACAACATTCTCGTGGGTTTCGATTCTATTCAACTACATACACCTGAACTCTATCAAGCCCATATTACTCAGACACTTGGGGCCACGTGTTTGGACCATAGGTTCTAGCTTACACTATAGCTGTTGGCTATAATTGTGCTGGGAGGGCTCTGCCCTCCAAGCTAGCACTTGCACGTGTCCATGAGAGGACTGTGCTCTCTCATTAGTCCAAGGCTTGAACCTGTCCAAACACTGTAGCCGCTCTCCACATCTGCTATCTTTTCTCTTGAGACTGAAGTAACTGTCATGAAACTGTTCTCCTACTTCAGCATTTACACTGTTCTAACTGAGCAATGTAAGGATTTTGGTGGTTTTGGTGGTGTTCAGTATTCTTCATTTCCCTCATATTCAAAGGCCATTGACTCTCTTTAACAAATGTCATCGGCTCTGGCCCGGTAGCTCAGTTGGTTAGGGCATCATCCCAATATACCACGATTGCGGGTTCAATCCCGGATCAGGGCACATACAAGAATCAACTATGCCCTGATCAGTGTGGTTCAGTTGGTTGGAGCATCGACCCAGACATTGAAAGGTTGCAGGTTTGATTCCAGGTCAGGGCACATATCCAGGTTGTGGGTTCGATCCCCAGTCAGGGTAGGTAAGGGAGGCAACTGATCGATGTTTCTCTCTCAGGTTGGTGTTTCTCTCTCTCTCTCCCTTTCCCTTCCTCTCTTGCTGAAAAAAAAAAAAATCAACCAATGAATACATAAATAAGTGAAACAAATCAATCTTTCTCTCTTTCCCTCTCTCAAATCAGTAAAAAATGTCATTAAGAGAATCCTCCATTTATATGAAATACTGACATTATACTTTAATTCTAAAGAAAAGGATCCCAAAGTTCTGGTTGACTTTTGAAATACTACATTGGATAAAGTCTACTTATTTCTTGTTCATCTTTCAATATCAATTTAGCAATAAGACCTCACAAAATGAAAGAAAAGCAAACAGTGTTACTGAAGTACTCCATTGCTTAAAGAACTTGTTAAATATGTTAAAGAATTAATGAAAAGTTTATCCCTTTTATTAGCAAAGCTGTTCTTAAGAGGGACATTCTATATAAACAGGAAAATAAATCGCAGGCCAAAGTGGATAATTACTGTACCACTTGCTATGACGCTTTTGAAGTGAATTGCATCCGGTGAAGTTTTGTATTATTTTACCTGGATGTTCCTCAGTACTCTTTCAGCACGGGTCCAGGTGGAATCATCATGTGTAGCACTGAAGACTCAGGGAAAGCCTTGGCAGGAGATTCCAAAGCAGGCGGAGGGCAGCACAGTGAGGGGGCGTGGGGGTGAGGAATGGAGTGTCTCTGGTGGGTCAGAGATAAGGGTTGAATCCCCTGCCCATCATCCACTCCACATGTGGAATTTATCTGAATATAATGTTACAGAAAACCGGAGAAGAAGCAAGCAACGCTTAGAGAGATGGAGTTACATTTATTATTATTATGCGCGGGCCCAGAGGAAAATGTCTCTCAAATTCTGGGCAAAATCACACAGGAAGTTTCCTGTATTTATACTATTTTACCTTTTTTTGTCTCCCAAATATGGGGTTTTTCCGGTTCCCTTTGCAAGTTCTTAAAGGCTTGGCCTGAAGCCAGCACTGATAACTTCGTCTGGAGAAGGTTTATGGCCTCTCTGAAATGGGAGTAGTCTTATTTTCCTTATTATTTAAGCCAGCAAGCATTTACAGAAGCCAGAAATAGCAGGGTTAGCATTTCAAACAGCAGTTTTTATATAAGATGGATGCTTCAGTATTAGAGATCTATTGCTGCTAACCAAATATTGTATAAGTTAGCAGCTTAAAAAAATACAGATTATTTATTTATTTATTTAAAAAAATATATCTTATTGATTTTTTACAGAGAGAAAGGGAGAGGGAGAGTCAGAAACATCGTGAGAGAGAAACATTGATCAGCTGCCTCCTGAACACCTCCTACTGGGGATGTGCCCGCAACCAAGGTACATCCCCTTGATCAGAATCAAACCTGGGACCTTTCAGTCCACAGACCGATGCTCTATCCACTGAGCCAAACCAGTTAGGGCAATACAGATTTTTAAAATCTCATAACTTCTGTGGGTCAGGAATTCAGGAGCAACTAAGCTGAGTGATTTGGGTTCGGTGTTTCTCAGGAGACTTTCCTCAGGATACTGACCAGGCCTGCAGTCATCTCAAGGCCGTGACTGGGGCTGCTGACCCACTGGCTGCCTCCCATGGCTGTAGGGAGATCTCATTTTCTTGCCACATGTGCTTTTTCCACTTTTCTCAGAAAGAAAAGTATTTTCTCAGAAGCCATCCTTTTAATTCCTTGTCAGAACTAAGTTACCTGGCCTCCCCGAGGTGAGAGGCAGGGAGCGTATTAGACTGTCCAGCGTCTACATTGGAAGCAAGGGAGAAGGAAGGCTGTACCTGGCTGTTGGGTTAGTGTCTTCCATGACTACCCTGCCCTGAACCAATCATGGCCAGCGGCATGGAAGCCTCTAATTCAGTGGTTCTCAACCTTCTGGCCCTTTAAATACAGTTCCTCATGTTGTGACCCAACCATAAAATTATTTTCGTTGCTACTTCATAACTGTAATGTTGCTACTGTTATGAATCGTAATGTAAATATCTGATATGCAGGATGGTCTTAGGCGACCCCTGTGAAAGGGTCGTTTGATCGCCAAAGGGGTCGCGACCCACAGGTTGAGAACCGCTGCTCTAATTGGTAGGGCCAGGTTCATCAAACTCACATGAACCCATGAACCAAGCAGGATTTGGGGGGCAAAGGAGCAGGATGTTTGCTCAAAGCAAGGGCGTATTAGAGAGTACAAAAACATCCATCCACACAGCGGTGCAGGAAGTTCTGAGACAGGCTAATAAGCCAGGACGAGGGGAATAGGGACACTGAGACAGAGAGTTAAACAGCCAAGCAGTTAACAGCCATCTAGCAAATCGCAAAATCCTATCTTCTGTAACCAAGGACACTTATGAAAACATCTGTTGATGACTGGATTTTTTTCTGGCTCCTTTTTCCTGCCTAATAATCAGTTATTTCTTTTGTAGTTTTCACCTGGCACACACATGACAGCAGAGTGGAAACAAATCACAAATAAGAGTGTACCAAAATAATCGAAATTGTTTTCATTTTGTAAAAACAAACAAACAAAATGAGTAAATGGTTTACACTTCTCCTTAACCAGAGAATAAATAGCTTAAATCGTGCTTTTCAGGGAGATATATAGCAGAAATCCAATTAGTGCCATTTGCCAGCCACATCCAAGGACAGAAGAAGTTAAGGGAATAAATCTCATTTTGGCACCTCAGCATAAAACGGGTGAATATTCTATTGAGATCCTCCCCTAAACTTTCAGCCTTTAAACCCCCTGAGAAAACAAAGATCCCAGCGTGGGCTCTTCCTCCCAGGAGCATGCCTGTGCCTTTCCCTCCCCCCTCTTCTTCCCCACAGACACGCATCTTCTAAACTCTAAGGGACCCCACAAGGCTTGCAATCAGGGAGCAGTGGGCAGCGGCAGCTCATCCAGGGCTAACCCCCTGAACCTGTCCCCAAAGACCCTTTTCTCTGACTTCTTACAAAGCAGCCCAGCCTGGTCCCTCTCCTGTTGTTTCTTCTATCCTAGGCCCTTCCTTGTTTCACTGTCTCCAGCTTCAATAAATATCCTCTAAAAATCACCCGGACTTGTAATGTGAAATCTTTCCTGCACGAAGTCAAGAAGGTACACACTACAAATCCTCACCTGAGGATATTTTTCCATTGATTTTTAAAGAGAGTGGAAGGAGGGGGAGAGACAGAGAGAAACATCAATGTGAGAGAGACACCCTATTGGTTGCCTCCCACATGTGCCCTGACCGGGGCTGGGGTTTGAGCCTGCAACTGAGGTACATGCCTTTGACCTGCATTGAACTTGGGACCCTTCAGTCCGCAGGCCAATGCTCTTTCCACTGAGCCAAACTGGCCATGCGTGGGCGCGCACGTACAGTGCGATTGAAACTTCGTGGCCCATGTGCAGAAGTCGGTATTTTGTGGAAGAGCCACACTCAAGGGGCCAAAGAGCCGCATGTGGCTCGCGAGCCGCAGTTTGCCGACCACTGGGGCAGGGGGTCAGGGTGGAGAGCATTTCAGGGTTAGAAAATGGGCTGTAAGGAGAGTAAGAGGAAATAAGAGTTAATCACGGCTAGCCATGAATGCCAAGCTATGCTAACATTTCATTTAATACACACAACAGCCACATGAGGTCAGTTTTCTTTAAGTCCCTCTAAACTCCCATGTTCCATCCAGGTAAGAAAATAAGAGCTGGAGAAGTGGAGTCTTTTGCTGGAGTCACTCACCCGAGAAGTGGAGATTGGCTAGACCAGAATTCAAACCCAGGCCTCAGTGTTTTGTCCCCAGGCTGACTCCACAGATTCCAGATTTCCCTACAGACAGGAACATGCCCTATTAAAGTCACATGAAGTCACTCTTCCTGGAAAGATCTGGAAGCAGCTGCTGCATTCCAGCCCATGTTATCTGATGTGTTTGAAGACTAGAGCTGGAACCTCACTGTGAAACATCTGCAATCCTCATGCTGAGATGAGATTTCCGACTGAATTAAAAACAAGCTATACCAAGGCCCTGTCCGGGTAGCTCGGTTGGTTAGAACATCAGCCCTAGATGCCAAGGTTCGATCCCTGGTAAGGGCACATACAAGAATGTATGTCAGGGCATGTACAAGAATCAACCAACGAATGCATAAATAAGTGAAACAACAAATTGTTGTTTCTCTCCCTCCCTCCCTTCCCCTCTCTCTCTCTAAACACACACACACACACACACACACACACACACACACACACACACACACACAACTATACGAACACTGACGCCAAAGAACAAGTCCCTCCAACTGTAAAAGGCCCCACAGCCCTGTCTCTTCAGGGTCTCACCAGGTTAAACCACCTCAGTGAAGCTGGTCTGCAGCAGCAGCTGGGCCCAGGGGAGGGGTCAGCCCAGGGCTGTCCACACAGAGCAGCCACAGAACTGGAGAATGTGGCCACCTAGCTGATTGTGGATGGCACGGGTATATTCCCATGTCTGTAAAATAGCATGTAAGTATATTCAAGGAAAAACAGTTTAGACTGGTGGGGAGACCAGGGACCCCCCTTTTTCTCTACTATGCGTTGGGCTTAAAAAAAAAAAAGCAGAAAAGAACCAATTACATTTAAAACAACATCATTAGGGGGTACCCCCCCAAATGTATACACATACAATTTTTTAAAAAAATATATTTTATTGATTTTTTACAGAGAGGAAGGGAGAGAGATAGAGAGTTAGAAACATCGATGAAAGAGAAACATCGATCAGCTGCCTCCTGCACATCTCCTACTGGGGATGTGCCCGCAACCCAGGTATATGCCCTTGACCGGAATCGAACCTGGGACCTTTCAGTCCGCAGGCCGACGCTCTGTCCACTGAGCCAAACCGGTTTCGGCCACATACAATTTTTATAGCTCAATTGATGTTTCTTTCTTTTTGTATTTAACCCATTGGAATTAATAATTATTCAACATGTGTATACATTTTTGGGGGGACACCCTGTAGTTGTAATATCTAGGTAAGTGACATAAAAAAACAAAACAAACAAAAAACACACACAAAGAAACTGAAGGCAAAGCCGGGCCCAACCCAGGAAACTCTAAGGAATGACTCTGCTCTTCCTCCCCCAACCTCACCGCCCAGCCGCAGCCCCGGGCGTGAACCGCATTCCTGGGAGCCAGCACCTGAGCCTCCAAGTCCCCCCACTCGCGCACAGAGCACGTCTCCGAGCCCCGCCTTCCCGCGCACAGGCCTGCACGAGAAGAGAGGGTGCGTGGCCCCTAAAGGCCAAGAGTCAGCCCTTGAGGTGCGGCCCCACTGAGCCCGCCCTGCAGAGCCGGC
>NW_005370597.1:3866974-3901991 GCF_000412655.1 Myotis brandtii | reverse complement strand
TCCTAGGCGGGGCTGGAGGGCAATGGGGTCGCCGTCGGGGTGGGGGGGACACTCCTGTACCCCACCAGGGCCGAGGCGGTCACTTCCGCCTCGGGCCTCCCACTCTGAGCGCAGTGCGGGGCAGCAAGTGCCCTCCTAGAACGGTTACCTTTCCCCTGTGCGCTTGGGCGGAAACTGCAGATCCACAGGCAAGGCCGGCGGGTGGGAGAGAACCCGTCTCCCCAGCAAAGCGCACGGCCCCACCTGCCCTGGTGACCCACGATGAACCGCTGGCCCCTGCAGTTACTGGGGAGCCTGTGGGCAGAGAAGAGCCAGCGGGTGGGGGTGGAGGGGGGTGGGGGATGGGTCGAGCTACAAGATCCTAGCCAACATAGAGTACTGTGGTTACACGCATTCCCTTCGTTAGTATTCACCATCGTGAAATTGGTCCGGTAGGTACTTATGTTCCCATTTTCACGTAAGAGAAAACAGGCTCAGAGACTCTGGGTCCTTAGACCGAGGTCCTGGTAAAGGAAGTAATTGAGACTAGAACCCAGGTCTCTGCCACAGCGGCGCCTCCTGGTGGGTAAAGGCGGCACCGGGCCCAGCTGTCAGTTCCTGTGAACTGAAAGTTAGTGCTTCCTCTTCCCGGCTCAGCCGCCTGGGGACCAGGTGTTGCTGCGTGAGAGGGGCTTCTCCTCTAAGCCAAACACCTGCATCTCTTTCTCCCTGCCCCTTAGTAGTGAGTCCTTTTCTCACCTGCCCCCCGCAGAACAAGATGAAGCTCATCATCCTGGACCACTATTCTCAGGCCAGTGAGTGGGCCGCCAAGTACATCAGGAACCGCATCATCCAGTTTAACCCCGGACCAGACAAGTACTTCACCTTGGGGCTCCCCACCGGTGCGTTATGCGATGGAGAGGGGGCCGTGGGTTGCGGAGTGGGGGGAGAGTAGGGGATTTTAGGGAGCCAGGGGACTTGAAGGAGGACTCTGAGGTACCCGTGCTATGAGTGAACAACTCCCCTGCCTCCTGGACACACAAAACAGAGGACCCAGCTTCCTTTGTAGGTGGTTGGGTTGCTGCCTGCTCCTGAAGACTCCTGGAGCAGGAAGAACTTGGTTTTTGGCTACATCCTAAGTCAGCCCTGTCAGCCGTGGGTTCCTTCCCAGGATTAAGTCCCAGCGCCTTAAGGCATACATTTTATGTAATGAATGAATTTTCTGTGCATCTGGAGTGCTACTATCTAGTCCCACCACCCAGTCCATTCCTTTGGGAAAAATCAGAATGTTGCCTTTATAGGAAGATATTTTGATCCCAGCTCCTCCAAACAAATATCCTGATTCTTTCAGAAGCGGTCCTCCTGCCTTTTTTATGTTTTATGACTCGCTCTTTAATGAGACTCAACCTGGGAGTTTGCTGCTCCTCAGGGAAGTCTTCTCTGAACCCTCAGTCTGGCCTGTGCTTACCCCGTCACAGCTGGAATTACTGCTTCTTGTCCCCACTCTGAGATAGTCTTCCAGGGTGGCTGCTATATCTCTCGCGTCTCTGCATCCCCATCACGAGCCCCTGTGCCTCACACGGAGTAGTTGCTCAGAGAATGTCATGTTAGTAATTAAGTCTGATGTTCACTCAAGTACTAATCACAGTCATTTCAGTCATCAGTGAGCTGCACGCTGAGGATTTAGCAATGGACAAAACAGACACAGCTCTGCCTCTCTGGGGCTTACAGTCTAGTGGGGAACTAGGCAGTAAACAAGCATGACATGCAACATTTGGGTAGGACTTCAGATCTGACTTGTTCGAAGCAGCCCTGACTCATTCCCGGGTGCCCTCTGGGCTTCCAGGGGTGGGGGTGAGGGGCTGAAGGGTGTTCATGGCTGTGCCCTCTCTTGTAGGGAGCACCCCACTTGGCTGCTACAAGAAGCTAATTGAGTACTATAAGAATGGAGACCTGTCCTTCAAATATGTGAAGACCTTCAACATGGACGAGTATGTGGGTGAGTCTCTCCCTTTCAGTCCTTATCTGATTCTAGGAGAGTCCGAACTCCTCCCCCTCGCAGGCTGGAGAGGAATTCAGTGTCAGGAAACCAGTGACATTTGGTGCTAGGCTCAGTTACTGATACCTATCTCTTCCAGGCCTTGGTTTACTCAGCTATAAAATGGGGCCAATAAAACTGACCTCATACGTTGTAAGCATTAAATGATAACACAGATGTGGAAGCCTCTTATTTAGAGCAAGCACTTAGTAAATATTCTAGTATTTTCTCCTTTGCCTCCTCCCCAACTCCATGCCCTTTCTTTTCAGAACAAATGACTGGAAATGGGATCATGGCTGGGGGTGTCCCCGTGTCTGTCTGGACTTTCTCTCCAGTGTTCATCCTCTAGCGCCCCTTGCTGCCAGGTACACTGGGAGGGGAGATGAGACTGGTGTCTTTTCCACTACTGAAAAGCTACAGCACCTTGGTCTGTCACCTCCTTCCATGCCCGACCACCCCCCCCCCCCCTATAATTTTGTAATGGTTTCACTTTAAACATTTTTTTTAAATTGTAGCAAAATACACATAACATAAAATGTACCATCTTAGCCATTTTTATGTGTTCAGTAGTGTTAAGCACAGTCATACTGTTGTGCGACCAATCTCCACAACGCCCGACCATTTGCAAAACTGAAACTCTATACCCATTAAACACCAACTCCCCATTTCCCACTCCCGCAGCCCCCGGCAATCACCATTTTACTTTCTCTATGAATTTGACTACTCTAGGTACCTCATATAATGAATCATACAGTATTTTGTCTTTTTGTGACTGGCTTACTTCATTTAACATCATGTTGTTGAGGTTCACCATGTTGTAGCATGTGTCAGAATTTCCTTCCTTTTTAAGGCTCACTGTAAACATTCTTGATGTTTAACATTAAGCATTAAATATTCACTTGAAACATGCTTTTTCTTCTTGACTGAAAAGAACCTTTTGGGAAGCCCTGAGATAATTCTCCCTAACCACCTGGTAGTCAAGTGGGGGTTCAGGCTGAGCAGGGTATAACGAGGGGAGTGGTGGGGTTAGGCACAGGGTGAGGGGTGTGCATGCTTCCTTTCCCAGATAGGCAGAGCTTCACCCCCAGGTACCTAAGCCACCTCCAGAAGCCCAGATTAACTCTGGCCTCCAGCCTAAGGTTCTTCTCCTGTGAAAAGGAGATCAAAATGAGGGATTCCTCAGGCCTCTGGGGTGTAGCTACTCTGGCCCAATCCTGTAGTCATAGGTGGAGGTGGTGGGTAGACAGAGACATCAGCTCAGCTTATCCTGAGGGGGGGGAGGGTCGGAGGGCTGGTGCTCAGGGTTCCCTGGCTGGCATTTCCCTGAGAGCATCTCTGGGGGCCTGGGCATATCCTGGCCTCCTCCCCGAGAGGAAGGCTCTGGCTGCGCCTGGGCATGCCTGAGTGTGGCCGTGGCCCCACAGGTCTTCCTCGAGAGCACCCAGAGAGTTACCACTCCTTTATGTGGAACAACTTCTTCAAGCACATTGACATCCACCCGGAAAACACCCACATTCTGGACGGGAATGCAGCTGACCTGCAGGCTGAGTGTGACGCCTTTGAAGAGAAGATCCAGGCTGCAGGCGGGATTGAGCTGTTTGTTGGAGGTGAGCTTGACAGTGCCCAGGTGGCTAGGCCAGACCCAGCACAGTTAGACACATGCGGTCTCAAACAGCTTCTTCTCTGCTAGTGACTGTAGGAGCCACTCATGACTCTGAGGAGGCAGGGAAGGCAGAGTGGGACCCCTAGCTCCCTGCCCTGGTTCTGCTGCTCAGCAGCTGTGTGACATTGGATGTCTTCTCTTTCTGCACGTCAATGCCTTGTCAGTAGATTGAGGGTTTGAATTTGGGCTCTGAGATTTTGTTGCCCAAAGTTTTATAGCTCAGTCATGGGACTTAGCTAAACAGGTAAAATCACATGTAGTCCCAGAAGGTTCCTCACTCAGCCCCTGCACGCTGTAGACAGCCAAGTGAACTCCAGGGAAGTTTCGTGATTTGCCCAAGGTTAGCTGGCCAGAGTGGTGGAGACAAGGCAGGCACCAAGGGTGTCTTCATCTCAGATTTGTGCCTTTGTTCTTACCCTGGGCTGCCCTCTTACATTTCCATGTGTTGCCAGCTCCAGAGTCACCCACAGGGGTGTGAAGTTGGACTGCCTTTTACTGCTCTGGATTTAACTCTATTCAAGATGGGGAGGAAGAGGCCAGGAGCGCTCATATTCTGAGATTGTATAAAGTTGGCAGCCCCTGTCCAGGCCCTGTGTGTGTTTTATTCACTGTGACTCCCCTGGTAGCAGGACCCCTGACTATTAGCAGGAGAGAGAGAGAAAGAGAGGTTACAGTTCAATGACCTGGGAGGAGGAAGCTATTTGGAGTCCCCGTTTCCTAGCTTTCTGAGGATGGTAGCAGTTAACAATGGCGGTGTGCGCCCTAGAAAGAAAAGGGTGGGAGATGGAGAGGAAAAGATCACATGCTTAGGGACCTGCCCAGGAGAAAAGGGACATGGTTTTCAAGTTTTGTAGACCCCGGATGGAGGAGGAGAGAGCGTCCACCCCTGCAATCTGAGGCCCTGGCACTGATAGGCTGCCCTGATTCTCCCCTGGGCAGGCATCGGCCCCGACGGACACATTGCCTTCAATGAGCCGGGCTCCAGTCTGGTATCCAGGACTCGTGTGAAGACGCTGGCCATGGACACCATCCTGGCCAATGCTAGGTTCTTCGATGGAGACCTCGCCAAGGTGCCCACCATGGCCCTGACGGTGGGTGTGGGCACTGTCATGAATGCCAGAGAGGTAAGGGTGCAAGGGGTCCACAGGCCTTCACTGGGGATTGGACTGGGCTTGTTTCAAAAATTTAACTCTACAGGTACCACCTAGATACATTTGTATTAAAAATGAATACATTATGAGGATAAAATCCCAACTGACCCTGTCAGTGTTCCTCCTTCCTCTTTGGAGGGAGCCATTGTTCCCAGTGTGAGGACTGCCCAGGAGACGGCAGGCTCCCTGGCCTGTGTATGTACCCCTTTCGAGCTGCTCACAGGCAGAGGAGCCCAGCAGTACTGCTGTCTGAGTATGAATTTGCACCTGCCCAGGTACCAAGATGGACCCTCTGGTTCCCTGCAGTTGGGGGTCAGTATTTGAAGGGAGCTCCTATAGGTCCAGGATGTTGGTGGTTACAGCCCTGAGTTTGGGGATTCATAAATGTGGGAAACATAAGTGTCCTAAACTGAATTTAGTAAGTTTTTTTCCTAGAAAGTTGGGTAACAATTTTTTTTTTTTTGTGGCTCTAATTTCCTACTGTCTTTCATTAGAATTTTAGAAGCATTTTTTCTTCCTGGATTATATTTAGTGGGAAGCAGACACAGACATTTTAACTTTAAGCTTCTTTGCCTAGGTCTGTAAACAAACATCTAAGTCCAAAGTGAACTCTTGTGAAAGGTGCAATGGCGCCAGAATTCTTGTGGGTAGCTTCAAGTCAGTACCTAGGGTCACTCTGCTGTACTTGGCCTTGTGGCTTGCAAACCTCCCTGTCGTGTTAGTGAATGCTAATCTGAGAAAGAGCCTGGGCTGGATATCAGGAAATTCTCTCTTCTAAAATTAGATCTGGAATTCTGAACAAAGAGCCATATTTCCTCTATGCCTCTGTTTTCTCACCTTTTAGGGAATAGTAGCCCTGGCTGGTGTGGCTCAGTTGGTTGAGCATTATCCTCTGTACCAAAAGGTTGCTGGTTCTATTCCTGGTCAGGGTACATGCCCAGGTCTCAGGTTCAGTCCCCGGGAAGCAGCTGATCAATGTTTCTCTCTCACATCCATATTTCTCTCTCTTCCTTCCTCTCTAAAATCAAAAACATATTTAAAAAGAAAAAAGAAAGGAACCGTAAATCCTGTTCACAATTCCATGGTGCAAGTGAATTACAAAGGAAATCCACAGAGCTGAGTTCTTTATGATCACTGTCCACTACTTGCTTTCTTGGTATTTCAGCTGTTGAAGGGAGTCTGTGCCTTTGTTTCATTTAAACCAGCGGTTCTCAACCTGTGGGTCGCAACCCCTCTGGGGGTCGAACGACCCTTTCACAGGGGTCGCCTAAGACCATCGGAAAACACATATATAATTACATATTGTTTTTGTGATTAATCACTATGCTTTAATTATGTTCAATTTGTAACAATGAAAATACATCCTGCATATCAGATATTTACATGACAATTCATAACAATAGCAAAATTACAGTTATGAAGTAGCAACAAAAATAATTTTATGGTTGGGGGTCACCACAACATGAGGAACTGTATTAAAGGGTCGCGGCATTAGGAAGGTTGAGAACCACTGATTTAAACAAAATGCATTACCCCAAGTCACATTAGTAGGTCTAATATTTGGAACTAAAAGTGACCAGATTAAGTGGCAGCTGTGACCTCACCATACAGAGGACTCTCAGCATTGTTTCCAAGGCCCCCTGAGAGATTGGGACTCATCTTTTTGTGACTGTGAAAACTCACAAAACCTAGGACCTCCTAGAACCCAGTATCAAAACTGTTGGGATAAGTGTGGGCCTTTGTAGGGCACGTCTGTTCACAGGGCACTTGCAGCCACCATCAAAGGTGCCAGAAGACACTGTGGAGTGGTGGTCAAGAACATACACTTAGGGTCAGAAATGACCTGGCGCAAGTCACTTAACCTTGGCCCCAACCCCAGCCCATTTCCTTACAGGACAAGGAGTAATGATGCTCCCTACTCAGGCAACTTGTGTGATAACGTAGGGGGAGCCCGGAGCAGTGTGCTGCATGCTAAAGACTTGCGATGGTATATAGAACAGTAGTCCTTACAGCAGTTTGGGGCGGCCACACTAGAGTTCAGGCGCCTGGACTTCAGGTTTCGCTGCTTCTCCTCTGTCATGGGCTTGTTCTCTGATCCCCAGGTGATGATCCTCATCACAGGTGCTCACAAGGCATTTGCTCTGTACAAAGCCATTGAGGAGGGAGTGAACCATATGTGGACCGTGTCTGCCTTCCAGCAGCATCCCCGCACCGTGTTTGTGTGCGATGAGGATGCCACCCTGGAGCTGAAAGTGAAGACCGTGAAGTATTTCAAAGGTGAGGGAGGGGTAGGCTTGGGAGTAGGTGGCCAAGTTCAGGATATGCCTAGCTTTCATGCTCTGGACATTTTAATCAAATCTGATTTTAATAAAAATCAAACGCTGTTTCAGAATACACAGTCATTTCTCTTCCATCCATAACTGTGAGGGTCCATTTCTGGAGACTGGTTTGCTCGGAGGAGGAGGAGAGAATGAAAAGTTGTAGTCCAGGCCTATGTGATGATCTCTGCAGGACTACTGAGCCTCAGGCTATCTGTCTTCCCTGCTCTCACACAGGCCTTTCCCTGTAGAAAAGGCACTGAACTGTCTTGAGGCTCTTGTTCTTTTACTTTAAAAGGACACAATGCTTTAAGCAAACTTGTATGAAAATCCTTTTACTGAGCAAATTAGGAATTTGTTCTTTGCTGAAAAGATTTTTAATGGCCAACTCTCCTGGAGATTGGGTTTACAAAAGTCCTGTGGATTCCAGCATTTATTGGAAATAACAATTTCTTTCCTATTCTTAGAGTGTTTATTATTTGGAGCCACACAGAAAGCATGAATGTTATCAGTTCTAGGACAAAATTTGAGAGCTCCTGTATTACTGTTGACAGTTGTGGAACTCTGCCTCTACCTCCATTAACTACTTTGTTTTTTAATTTTTTTTGTAGGTTTAATGCTTGTTCATAACAAGTTGGTGGACCCCTTGTACAGTATCAAAGAGAAAGAAACAGAGAAAAGCCAGTCTTCTAAGAAACCATACAGTGATTAACCTGTGCTAATCCTAGTGCCAGGTACCTCACCGGGACAGGCAGGTCTTTCTGGAAATTGTCTTGGGGACAGAATTGTGTTTTTTTCATCCAGTACGATTACTCTGGATAAATGGTAGAACGTAACTGTTCTTGGCTCTGCAGTGTGGAGCCTATTCATGGAGTTTAGCTATAGGAGAAATGACTTGTCTGTAACTTATTAATCAGAAAAAAAAATCACTCCATATTTTGATGTCTGCTCTACACAGATTAGGGGGTTTCGGCTTTGTGTTCTGCCTGACACTGTTCACACGTACAACACACTCCTGTTAGGAATCTCTATCATTATGTGCAGATTCTCGGCTGGGGAAACAGGCTTGTGGTATTGGACAAACCCTCTTTGGAGAGGCTTCAGAGCCCCCTTGAGCCGGCTGCCCCTATTTGAGAATCAGTGCTCCAGGTGAAGGGACAAACTCTCAATGGCTAAAGTCAGCATAAGGAGGCAGTCCCTCTGGTCAGTAACAAGTGCCATGGAGAGAAAACTGCCCCTTACTTTCTTTCCTCTTTCTTTCCCTTTCTCTCTCTCTCTCTCTCTCTCTCTCTCACTCTCTCTCAGTTGGCCTTTCCATGAACCCTGAGGACTCCTTGGGGGAGGACTTTTTCTTTCCCTTTCTCTCTCTCTCTCTCTCTCTCTCTCAGTTGGCCTTTCCATAAACCCTGAGGACTCCTTGGGGGAGGACTTAGGAGGAGAGGGCTAAAGAGAAGGCTTTGCTGATAAGCTCAGTGCCTTGAGAGGCTCAGCAACGTCAAACTCCTCTCCTCAGGGACCCTCCAGCACCTGAGGAAGGCGAGAAAGGCAGAAACCCTTTTCCCACCAGAGCCCCGTGTTTTTGTTCCAAGGCCTCCCTGGGGCACCCCCTTTTACATACTCATTAATAAGCAGAAGGTCCACTGGGGCAACAGACGCTGGCACGGTTTCAATGTGTTCAGTCAAGGTGCTAGGGGCTGGACAAGCAGCTCAATGGTGAGTTTAGTCACAACACGAGTGACATGCTCTCCTGCTTCCCTAGGAGCTGAGTGCCAAGACAATATACAAATGCTTCTAAGGCTGCCTTTCCCCACCTAACTGCCCCTCTCATCTCTCGGGTTCATGTTGTGTGCTCTGATGTTTCTAGAACATCAGGAAATAGAACCCCTTTGTCCCTTTATCCTTTACCCCTGCTCACAAGATGAGTCTATTGCTGTCTTCCTTTTACCCTCTTACACCTCCTCGCCCCCACCTTTGTGCCTGTTTCAAGCTGCTGCCGCCTGTTTCTCATGATCTTTAAAAGCCAGCTCAAGCCTCTAAGTGCTGTTTGGTACCAGCATTTTGTCTTTTGATACGTGATTGTGCTGTCATTCTGTTTTAAGTTGATAGATCAATAGGCTTGTTTACAATGTTATATTTTCTATTAAATCCAATGTTTTCAAATTTGTCATTTATGAACTTCCACCATCCCCACTCTCCCAAAGGTTAGAAGATGGCCTGGGTTCATATATATTTTGGGAATAGCTGGTGAACAAAGCTTTATACTCACTCCTCACAACAGCTCTGCAGGAAGTCACAATCATAGCAACTGCTGATCTTTTTCATTTACTGGCGGAAAAGAAAGTATGTCATAAAAGTGAGTTGAAAAGCACCTGTGTGAAAAATGGTAGGAATGAAAAGTTGAGCAATAAATTGTTCATGTTCTAACTGTACTTGGGATCCAAACAAGGATATAGCTGTTAAAAACAATAAGGCAGATCTGTGACCAGGAGGATATAAAAATAAAAACTGCATGGTATGGAAAATAGGTTGTTTAGTTTTGTTTGTTTGTTTTTAAAGTTAAAAATCAATATAATGGCATATCTTAGGTCAATATAACTGAAGTACAAGTAGAAGTTGGAAGAAGGGTTTAATTTTTTATCAGTTATATTGACATATAATTTATATGCTGGGTGGGATTAATTTTTAAGAAGGTATGTTATAGAAAAAATATATTAGAATGAAACGAAAAAGGATTTAGTGACAACAGCCAAACTGGAGATGTCTGTGTGAACTCAGGACCTTAAAAAGATCTGTCTTGCCCGACTGGCGTGGTTGAGCATTGACCTATGAACCAGGAGGTCACAGTCTGATTCCCAGTCAGGGCACATGCCCAGGTTACGGGCTAGAATCCCCCGTGGGGAGTGTGCAGGAGGCAGCAAATCAATGATTCTCTCATTATTGATGTTTCTCTCTCTCTCTCTTCCTTCCTCTCTGAAATCAATAAAAATATATTTAAAAAAAATAAATCTGTCTTTCCCAGGCCTGTGTTTCCTTGTGGTTCAACAGCAGTGTCATCCTGCTTCAACCAGTTCTTATGTGGATTCTGGGCCAGCCTGGGCCTCTGATATACACAGGGCTTCTTGGACAGGAGCTAATCACATGTTTTGGGCAGGGATCACAGTGGGCCTGGAATGTCTTATTGCCATAAAACAAAGGTGCTTTCAAAAATGAGGCAGTAGCCCTGCCAGGATGGCTCCGTGGTTGAGCATGGACCTATGAACCAAGAAGTTGATTTGGGTCAGGGAACATGCCCAGGTTGCAGGCAGCTGATCAATGTTTCTCTCTCATAGGTGTTTCTATCTTTCCATCCCTCTTCCTTACTCTCTGTAAAATGAATAAAAATATTTAAAATAAATAAAAAATGAGGCAGTATTGAGAGGATGAAGCAGCCTGTTAAATGGGCCTTCCAAGGCCAGGTTGTGACAATTTGATCAATAAATATTTAATATAGCTAAGTAGAAAGAGTCGAGTCTGAAACCCCAAGTCTGATACTCAGAAAGGAAAAAGATTAAGTATACTTGGAGAGCTATATTTCAGGAAGAGTGGGTAGAATGTGTTTCAAGTTATAAGTGGCAGCATGTTCACACAAATGTGTCATCTCTTCTATTAAATTTGTCGTTTACAAAGTAGAGATGGATACAAGAGCCTGGCCCACTATTCCCCTCCAGAATGGCTTACCCCCGTACTTCCTCAGATCTCTGCTCAAATGTCATTTATCAAAGAGATCTTCGAGGGAGGGCACCACACGGTGCCTGGCATGCAGCGCTCGATCAGTATTCACAATGATTAAGTGTGCAACTAGTAATTTTTGCTACTCACAATTCAGCACATTCCCAACACTACCTGACGTCCCCAAAGGAAAGGAGAAGAGGCTTTGGGCCAGCCAGGGCCCACCGCTGTCTCGCCCCGTAGTGGCATCTGCGATGACTCACTGATTGCTGCCGATTCCCTGGGGATCAGTTTTTCTCATCTAAGTGACAGTGTGTAAACTTCCATAGAGGACGCCACCTTGTCTGACAGCCAGGACAGCTGTGCAGAGAGCGGGCGCGCCAGGCGCCTCTCCAACAACCCCACGCCCTGCCACCTCGTTTGTTTTCCCGAGAGCAGCTCGGGATGCTTGACAATGTCTCCTAAGGGGAACGCCGTATTTTAGGAACTGGATCGTCCCCCACCGGTGTCCTCCCCCCGCATCCCAGACAGCCATCCCGTGGTGCACCCGTCTCAGTCAAAAGGAGACCAAAGGCGCACGCAAATGAGGACAATCGAAGGAAGATTTATCGCCTGCAAGATTGATCAAGGTGTGGGTGGAGACAGGACAGCATGAATCCCAAGGGCAGCTGCGAGGGCCCAGAGTGGGATAAAGCCTGCTGCTGTCAGGTGAACAGTGGCTTTCTGTAGAATAGTGGTTCTCAACCTTCTGGCCCTTTCAATACAGTTCCTCATGTTGTGACCCAACCATAAAATTATTTTCGTTGCTACTTCATAACTGTAATGTTGCTACTGTTATGAATCGTAATGTAAATATCTGATATGCAGGATGGTCTTAGGCGACCCCTGTGAAAGGGTCATTCAACCGCCAAAGGGGTTGCGACCCACAGATTGAGAACCGCTGCTATATAACAATTGGATGTCAACTGGTTCAAATATAGTTTTAAGTGGCCTTACAGTATTTGGTAATACTCCTGTTCCTGCCTTGCTGCTATTATTAAACTAGAGGCCTAGTGCACAAAAATTCATTCGGGGCAGGGGTGTGTGTGTGTGTGTGTGTGTCCCTCAGCCTGGCCTGTGCCCTCTCGCAATCCGGGACCCCTAGGGGGATGTCCGACTACTGGCTTAGGCCCAATCCCTAAGCTGGCAGTCGGGATCCCTCTCGTAGTCTGGGACCCCTCACTCCTTACTGCCCGCCTGCTCGCTATGCCTTACTGCTCAGCTAGCTGCTCCTTAGCGCTGCTGCAGAGGCGGGAGAGGCTCCCACCACTGCCACTGCGCTTGCCAGCCGTGAGCCGGGCTTCTGGCTGAGCGGCGCTCCCCCTGTGGGATCGCACTGACCATCCGGGAAGCTCCTGCATTGAGCGTCTGCCCCCTGGTGGTCAGTGCACATAACAGTGAATCAGTTGTTCTGCTGTTGGGTCGATTTGCATATTAGGGTTTTATTATCTAGGATGTCATTTTACTCACCAATGTGTAACAGACTATAATGAAACACAATGAGGAAAATTAAAATCCCAGACATAAAACAAAATGCTACTAGTCTTAACCATTTACTGAATTTTTATAACATGGCAACTGCTGCCACCTGCTGGTGATGCTTATGGCAAAATTACTACTTAGTGGGATCTCCAAAATTCCTGCCAAAATTTTTAAATTCCTTTCCAAAGCAGGCAGCCACATGAATGGCTTTATGATGATCATATCTGATTAATTCTCTTAACAACAAAAATGTAAGTATATTAATGTCTAATGTAAACTAGAACCCTCTATAACTAAAAAATGACCTTGCTGTTAATACTATAAGTTTGGGAATGTGGCTGCCAAGTCTTTTCTCCATCATTCTTTTCAACAGGAAGGGATGTATATTTATTTTAAGTTAAAAACATTACTTAAAAAAATAAGTGGGACAAGATGCATCTCAACTGACAAAGGCAGGCTCTTAAATTTGTTCAATCACAAGCTTAAAATGTCACAAAACCTCTATTTTGACTTAAAAAGTCATTTAGTAACTTATTTTCATTTATCAGTTCTACATCCAAACCTTTTACATAAAATCAAGAGATGTGGCTTCTTCAAACTAGTTCTGGGCAGGATGAACTGACAGTCTGCAAAGGGACCCTCTGCTCTCTCTCACTCTCACCAAAAGAAATCATGAGGTTCATGTCAATTTATGGTAATCTCAGTCCACTTGTAAAAGTGGCCTTCATGAAATTAAGTTATGTACAACACTCTTTGTTCATGTACTTTCTTGATATACCATCCTTTAACAAGGTAATTTATTTCTAGGGCATTCAGGGGGTTACCCCAATTTTCATTATAATCGGAGACAAAAGTACTCTACTCAAAACTTCACCATCTTAAAAATGGCTTATAACTCATGCCTCAAAAATAAGACTTTACAAGCCTTTGGCGACAACACGTATCATCAAACTCTGCTCTACTTATAAGACAATTTTTAAGTTATTTTTATTTTTAAGATTAAGCATCCTCATTGACAATCCAGAAATAGTCACTGCTGACTCTTTGGATATACACACATAAAATGGTTAAAAATGATTCCCCAATTTTCAGTGACAAGGTAGGAAAAAACATTTTCATAGCTGCAGCTGAATTCTGCCCTTTTCAAAAAAATCTTATTTTGCTACCAAACCACTCACCAAACCAAAAGGAAAGACAATTTTTCAAAAAGCCAACAAAACCCTGAAATAGGGATCTAGGCAAGCCAAAATTATCCTCCAAAAAGGTGCTGTTGCAAAAAACAGGTGGGAAACCAAACTCCCAAAGCACATTAGAGAAGACCTATAGAAAGAATTTAGAAAGTTAGGACTGAACTACAGTAGTGTGGAGTTCAAAAAGCACATAATTGGAAGCTCAGCTTGTTCAGCTTGGGAATGAATATATTAGGCTTCCTCTTATTCCAGCAACAGAAATAAAAATATGAGCTGATGGAGTTGATATTAAAATTGTCCTTACCAACAGAAGGCTGGGTGAGGGTAAAAGAGAGAATGTAGAATGAAACGTGGCAAAGACAAGTTGTTGTGAAGCTAGGCTCTACTGCTCAGGAAAGCTGAACAGCGCTGAAATTCTTCTGAGCCAGTGTCATTAAATAACAGACTTGGCTCAGCATCAGTGAACTATATACCACCTGCTATATCTGTGACCCACATTGTTTGTGGTATTATAGAATATTTTTTAAATTATAAATTTCTATTCTGAAAAGCAGTATCAGGTGACCCACATTATTTGTGGTATTATAGAATATTTTTTAAATTATAAATTTCTATTCTTAAAAGCAGTAGATCAAAATGGCACTGGGCCATCCAATCAGCTATAAAGGGCTCCCTCCAAAAAGAACTCAGCAGAAATTTAGGTTGGAAGGAATGTAACATGGAGTAAGATCAGGCTCTTGGTACAATTTTAATAAGGCTTCTAACCACCCCAGCCGTAAGGAGACTCCCTCAGAAGTTTAAAGGGATGCTTCTCAGAGATAAAAAGGTCTGTAAGTTGAACTCTTGACCCCTTCTCCTTACCTAAAGCTTGGGGAAGAAAATAAATATTTAAATTTTTAACTATTCAGTTTTGGGAACATAGTAATATTTAATATTCTTTAGTTTTCATTTTCTGAACCTTTGGCTTATAATTTTCTCAATTATGTTACATTGAAAAATGCATGAATGTGCCTTAGTCAGTAGTGCCACATGAAAATGTAAACCTCGTTCTCCTCATCTTCTACACTGGAAGCGTGAATGAATGGTAACCCTAAATATCCTGCAAATATCCTGAGTTACTTTGTATACTCAGCAAAAGATTAGGGCAAACCATTTCACTTCCACGTCTTGAGCAGTAGGAATGAACTAGTCTTCTTCAATCTCATCTTCCCAAATATCTTCATCAACATCCACAGCATAGAACAACCTGGAAGCATATAATAAGGTATAATGTTATAAACTTGAAAGAAACTATAAATAATTTATTTCCTTGTCTCAAAAATACTTTCTGTACTCCTCAGATAACATCTTTATCTTTTCCTCTCCTTTAATCTTCCACTGAGAAGGACTAAAATATGGTCCCTCTGAACAGCTAGCTGCCTTAAAGCTTATTAGAATAGCCCTTTTAGTATCCAGACACACTCTCTAGGGCCAGGGATAAGTAATGGAAGATGAGTGTCACAAAACTGATACTCAATGCACACAATATGTGGAATAAGCCAAGACTGGGGAAATCAAGCAATCTAGAAGTTGAACTCTTTTGAGACACTGTAACTTTATTACATGCTAATCCAGCCGTGGGCAAACTACGGCCCGAGGGCCGAATCCGGCCCGTTTGAAATGAATAAAACTAAAAAAAAAAAAAAGACTGTACCCTTTTATGTAATGATGTTTACTTTGAATTTATATTAGTTCACACAAACACTCCATCCATGCTTTTGTTCCGGCCCTCCGGTCCAGTTTAAGAACCCATTGTGGCCCTCGAGTCAAAAAGTTTGCCCACCCCTGTGCTAATCACTCCATTCTATCTTCATGGTCCATGCACTCTCCATTTTTAGTATGTTTTATAGTTACCAACTTGTCTTCCTTCCCTTATGTTATCTCTCTCTCTTCCTTCCTCTCTGAAATCAATAAAAATATATTTTTAAAAAAAGAAATAGATGTTTAAAAAAGAGAGGCTTAAGAGACAGAACCAAATAAAATGACTGCACTTGATTAGATCCTGTTTCAATAAAACAACTTTAAAAGATATTTTTAGGGATAACTGGAAGGTTCTTAATAAGTTTATTAGCTGATAATATGCCATTGTCATTAATCTGTTTGAGACTTTTCATTGATTTTTTTAGAGAGAGAGGAAGGGAGAGGGAGAAAAACATTGATGTGAGAGTGAAACTTGATGCTCCCTGCTGGGGATCAAGCCTACAACCTGGGCATGTGCCCCAATGGGAACTGAACCAGCAATCTTTCAGTGTAGAGGATGACACCCAACCAACTGAGCCACACCGTCCAGGTCTCATTAATTTTTTTAAAGTATTGTTATATAGAAGAATTTTCTTAGGCCATACACATGGAAGCATTTAGAGATGAAGCATCCTATCTCCAACTTAGGGTCAAGTACTTCAGCAAAAAAGTTAGAGAACAAACATTAGAACGTTTTAATTAAAAAACAGAGAGAGAACAGGTCCAGCCAGTGCGGTCCATTGGTTGAGCATCGACCCATGAACCAAAAGGTCATCAGTTCAATTCCCAGTCTGGGCACATGCTGGGTTTCTAGCTCCATCCCCAGAAGGGGGTATACAGGAGGCAGCCAATAGATGTTTCACTCTCACATCTAAGTTTCTCTCTCTCTCTCCCTTCCTCTCTCTAAAAATCAATAAAAACATATTTTTTAAAAAAGAATATGGCAAAACACTCTCAATTATTAATTTTGGTGGACGTTATCCTACTATTCAGTCTTATCCTTTCAACTTTTCTATTTAAAATTTTTTACTATAAAAAGCTGAGGAGGACAAAAAAGAAGAAAATTTCCAGGTAGCATATTTTCATCACTCACCTCATTTTCAAGAAAATAATATAAAAATAAAAATTCACATATGTGGGAAGTGTGTAAGAGAATTCTCTAATAAGCAAAGCACTAAGTCAAACACTGGATCTGTGGTCTGCAAATCAAGGGCCAAAAACTGCTGCGGAGCCTGGGGAATTCTGTGTACATACCGGTTAAAACACAGGGAAGCAGGATCAGTGAAATGTTTATAAGGGTTTGCTTTAGGTGGAGAGAACCCATGCAAATTCAGCAGAAATATTGCATACAACCAGTACATGTCATCTTGTTACATCCATCTAATTTCTGGTGGGAAAGACAGAAAGGGAAAAATATCAAGGCTATAAAAGCAAAAGAGAAATGCACATGCCAAAAAGATTCAGTATAACATTCTCCTACTGGCGGTTCTCAACCTGTGGGTCGCGACCCCTTTGGCGGTCAAACGACCCTTTCACGGGGGTCACCTAAGACCATCCTGCATATCAGATATTTACATTACGATCCATAACAGTAGCAACATTACAGTTACGAAGTAGCAACAAAAATAATTTTATGGTTGGGTCACAACATGAGGAACTGTATTTAAAGGGCCAGAAGGTTGAGAACCACTGTCCTAGTCCCTTTCCTCATACAGAGCTGAACACTATGGTAGGTAACACATTGATAGCTAGTTAATGCCAACTCTTTTGCATTACAGGTGAAACAGGAAATATTTAGCAGGCTTTCCTACAACTAGATACTTAGCAAGTTTTCTGATAAACTCTAGATACAAACCAAATGCGCTATATTGTACATGGAAAATGTAGTTAGATTAATTAAAATGTTTGGATTTAATATATGTGATTTTAAACTTTTTACATAAATCTAAAAAACATTTGGTATCAAGTCCTCCACTTTATCATAGGGCTGAGATACATCAGAAGTAGTTAAATTGGTTAAAAAGAATGTCAGTTTCCTTAATGGAGTACTTAGGGAATGACCACCAGGTTCAGTTCAGATATACAGTAGTACCCCCTTATCTGCAGTTTTGCTACTCATGCTTAACCCATGGTCCAAAAATACAGAGTGGGGCAAAAGTAGGTTTATAGTTGTGAGTATGCAAAACAGTTTATTTTTGTATTATTCATTAATTATTATATTATTTTCCATATGAACAACTGTAAACCTACTTTTGCCCCACCCTGTATTATATGGAAAACTTCAGAAATGAACAATTCATATGTTTTACATTGTACACCATTCTGAGTAGTGAGATGAAATCTTGCGCCATCTCAACCAGGGCGTGAATCTTTCCTTCTCATTAGCCTGTTTCCATATCACAGCACTCATATTCAAGTAACCATAGTCTAAAACTATGTCACAATCCTATATTATTCACCTCATTTTGTATCACTGCACATCATCTCAAGAGTGAACACAGTACAGTAATATATTTTGATGGAAAAAGATCACATTCACATAACTTTATTATAGTATATTATAATTATTCTATTAGTTATTGTTGTTAATCTCTTACTGTACCTAATTTATAAATTAAACTTCATCATGGGTATGTATGTACGTTTTGGAAAAATACATAGTACATATGTAGGGTTTAGTATCATCCTCAGGTATCTATTGGAGTCTTGGAACATATCCCCCACAGATACGAGAGGACTACTGTAATGGACTGAAACAGTAGAATCAAATACAAAGATATATTTTGATTTTAAAACATATTAAGATTTTTGTCAAGAAGCAATAGATTTATATACATTTGGGAAAATGTCCCCATTTCTTAAGCATATACTTGTTAAACAGGTGTGTTCAATTCCAGGATAAAAAGTTCTGAGAAGAAGTCAGGCTTGATTTTTTTTAAATCACATAGATGAGTTAAGAGTTGATTCTGGCTCTAGTATGGCTTCCTCATAACCCATTCAATTTTAAGGGGGGGGATATAATGTGAGAACAATTGTCACTGTATGAAAGCACTTTGAAAAAGGACATCTACATACATTTAAAATAGATGACAATATTAAGTCGTTAATTTGCAACTTCCAAGTAAGAGGGTTTAATAAATACCAAATGTGTTTTTTTAATTGGTCATAAAATTAATAGGCTTCTTGAGATGATCGTAACATGCCTGTGAGTCTGTTTACCTCTATGGGAGTCCCACAATTTGGGCAGTTCTTTGAGTTCTTTTCTAGCCACTCTTTACTTTCCATTTCTTCCAGTGCCTTCTGAATCACCCTCTTACCATACCTCTGTTCCAGAAATCTTTTATTGTCCTCATCTGCTTGCAGGTACTCATTTTGTAAGTCTATTAATTTCTCTAGAAAGTGAAATGGAAAATTAACTTTTATATAACTTTGCAATGCTGATTAAAAACTATTAAAAATGGCTATAACCTTTGACTACTCAATAATGCTACCTCTGGGACTTTATCATAATCCAAAGTAAAGTTATATGCATGGAAATGCACATAACAATGGCAAACAAATTAAATGTCCAAGGAAATAATTATGTGGGAAAGAGTCATTTGTGACATAATATCGTTATTAAAAACTTATAGTTAGGATGGCTACAGCTCAATTAAAATACTCATTACAGAATCCAGAAAAAAAGCATATTTAGGTTATGACTAGGTAAAGTTAGACATGCACAAATAACAAAGAACAAAAAGGAATCCTCCAACTAGAAAAGTTGTATTTGGTAAAGGTGGTAGAATAATAGGTTATCTTTTCCTTTTGATTTTGACTTATTGTTGATATGTTTGTACAATTAGTGGTGTACAGTTAAGGACTGACTTATCTAAAAACGCAAAGGTTGAAACAGACACTGATTTTCCACTAACTCAGCATCATTCACCATCTATATACAGTGGGGCCTTAACTTACGAGTGTCCCGACTAACGAGTTTTTCGAGATACGAGCCGTCTCTCGGCTGATTTTTTGCTTTGAGTTGCGAGCTAAAATTCGGGTTACGAGCCAGCTTCAGATACCCCACCGCTAGTTGGTGCAGCGAACGTCACAGTGAACGCCACAACATCAGCCCAGCATCACGTGTCTCACTCGTTCACTTCTTGATTTGACATACGAGTAATTTGAGTTACGAGCTCCATCACGGAACGAATTAAACTCGTAAGTCAAGGCCCCACTGTACATATAAAAGCCTAAGCGACAGGCCGACAGGCTGACTGGCCGACTGGCTGGTAGCTATGATGCACTCTGACCACCAGGAGGCAGATGCTCAGTGCAGGAGCTGCCGAGCGACAGCAACTTTGCGGAGTGCCCTTTCGCACTCTGGGAACCCTCAGAGGATGTCGGACTGCTGGGCAAGGGTCAACACCAGTGCACAAATCCATGCACCAGGCCTCTAGTTTGATAACAAGATTTATCAAATAAACAAAAGCACCTTTGGCTTAAGGGCAAAGACAGTTTAATTTGGTATATTAAAAAAAAGTCAGTGAATAAAATTTATCACCCACAGCTACTAAAAAGTTCCTCCTGACACCTTTCCCCTTGATACTCTTCAATCTGATTTCTATTTATCACTTAAATGAATAGGCAGCCATTCCCAAAGCCTTTACTTATACACAAAAGGCTTTTGTTCATAATCCTATTATCTTAATTTTTCAACAGGATTAAGTAAAGACTCTCAACAATGTTAATTATTTTGTGTTCCTAGGTATATTAAGGACAAAGGTTATTGGTCTAATGTTCTAAAAATAATAAAAATGCGAGAGAGAGAGAGAGAGAGAATCAGATGCCAAATTTTACTGAAGCCCCTAAGTCTACCTTCGATTTTTTCCTCAAATGCTGTGAAACACGTGAAATGTACTTTAGCCTCTCAATGCTAAGGTTACAGAAATCTAATAAATGGCTTATAATTATGCTGTGGTGAGTTCTTCAACCCATCTACTGGACCACTACAAGACTCTGCTCTAGGCAATGGCAGCACCTACTCATTCTCCTCAAGGTACTTTCTTAAAGATAATAACACTCTAACAGTGCCAACTAGTAACTATAATAATAATAACGGCATTAATAATTACCACTTTGCCCTAGTTGGTTTGGCTCAGTGGATAGAACATCGGCCTGTGGACTGAAGGGTCCTGGGTTCAATTCTGGTCAAGGGCACCAAAAATCCTATATAATAAAGAGCTAATATGCAAACAGTTGTCATGCTCTCACGCCGTAAGGGCTCAGACACTCAACACTGGGGAGAGAAAAATGGGGACCAGCTAGGCACAAATGAGCTTGCGAGAGAGGAATGGGGACCAGCCAGGCTGCAGCCCGGGAGAGGGACAAGCCACCCGCCCCATGGTCCCAGGTGCCAGCGGCTGCGGCTGCGCCTTCACCCCGGGAGAGGGACAAGCTGCCTGCCCCACGGTCTCCATGGTCCCCATGGTCCTGGTCGCCAGCGGCTGGCTGTGCCTGCGGTCCAGGAGAGAGACAAACCACCTGCTCTGTGGTCCCGGGTGCCTGCGGTTGCGACCCAGGCGAAGCCGCCCACCGACAGTCCCCTACGGCTGCAGCCAACCTGGGCAAAGCCGGCCCAGGTCCTGGGTGCCTGCGGCCAGCCAGAGGGAGGGAAGCCCGGGTCCCGGGTGCGGGGAGAGGCAGAGGCAGTTAGGGGTGATCAGGCCAGCAGGAGAACAGTTAGGGGTGATCAGGCAAGCAGGCAGAGGTGGTTAGGGGTGATCAGGCAGACAGGCAGGTGAGCAGTTAGGAGCCAGCAGTCCCGGATTGTGAGAGGCAGTTGGATATCCTCCGAGGGGTCCCGGATTGGAGAGGGTGCAGACCAGGCTGAGGGGCGCCCCCACCCCCCGCACACACACACCCCTGCATGAAATTCGTGCACCAGGCCTCTAGTAAATAAATAAAACTAGTTACCACTTTGCCTTTTACATGTACTGGCACATTGTTCTCAAATTATCTATGGTGAAGGACTAGTTTTTCTCCCCTACTCTGTCAAGGACCAATACTTTTATTTATTTTTTAAAATATATTTTTATTGATTTCAGATAGGAAGGGAGAGGGAGAGAGATAGAAACATCAATGGTGAGAAAGAATCGTTGAGCAGCTGCCTCCTGCACACCCAGGGCATGTGCCCTGACTGGTAATCAAACTATGACTTCCTGGTTCATAGGTCGACGCTCAGCCACTAAGTCACACTAGCTGGGCAAGGACCAATACTTTTGAAAAATACAATCAAATAAATTTCTTCCTTACAATAACCCTAAAGTAGCTATTATCATCATCCCTGTTAGTTTGAGAAAGACTAAGTCCATTTAAATGAGAGTCCAGTTAAATCTATGTCAAAGGCCTGCCTTCTCAATCCTTATCTAGATCAGAAATGGCAAACTGATTACATATCTTGTGTCTACTTCAATAGAGGATGGCTTTCTGAAGTGCTGTGTTCAGGAAGATTCTGAGGCCTCCCTCACCTCAATGAGAAAACACTTGATGACTGATCAGACATATGTGCCATGGAAACAAGAGTGACAGCTATGCATCTGCCAGCCAGAACAGACATTATTTCACGTTCACAGATAAAAATGACCTTGCCATTCCTTCCCTGGACTGTTGTCCCCTGATATCTGCATGACTTGTTTCCTTAATTCCTCCAAGTCTTTACTCAAATCACTTTGCCAGTGAGGCTTCCCCTTGGCTTTCCAAAGTAAAATCCCAAGCTCCTCCCCCTTCAGAACATTTAATATCCTATCTCTGCTTTATTTTTTTTCCTCCTTAGCACTTACTATCACCTGATATTTTTTACATGTTGTTTGCCTGTCTCCTCCATTAGAATGTAAGTTTCATGAAGGCATTTGATCACTAATATATCCACCAAAGTGAGGACAGTATCTAACACAAAAGTTTCTGTTGAATAAATACTTCCAAATGGAAAACTCAAGTGATGAGTTTTGGGGTTTTTGGTGGGGGGATGGGGGACAAGAGAACTGAGTTCATTGATACAACTTACCTGCCGTGAGCTTACACGGAGAGACGCCATGGTAGGTCAATCTGCATAAGGTACAGAAGGCAAAATTGCAGCTGGAGCAGATGCCCATGGTGCAGCCAGGCTCCTGCATCACAGGCAGCTGGCAGCATGGGCGGGGGCAGTACACCACATCTGCCATCAGGTCCAAGGTGGACTGGAGAAGCAGCCGATCGTAACGGGCAAATAACTCTGCTTCTACTAGCTCTTTGACCTGGAGTAAAATATTTTAAAACACAGAGGTTTGACAATTTCCCAACCAGTCTGTTCCTGAGGATATACTTAGGCTGCGGGGGCAAATCAGATGCACATAAATGAAACCCCTCTACCTCACTTCAAGATCAAAACAAGCCCAGCTGGTGTGGCTCTGTGGTTGAATGTTGACCAATGAACCAGGGGTCACGGTTTGATTCCAGTTCAGAGCACATGCCTAGGTTGTGGGCTTAATCCCCAGTAGGGGGCATGCAGGAGGCAGCCTATCAATGATTCTCTCTCATCACTGATGTTTCTCTCTCTCTCCCCCTCTCACTTTCTCCCTCTCTGAAATCAATAAAAATATGTTAAAAAAAATAAGATCTAACCAAGTATGGCAAGTCTGTATCTTGACTGAGATGGTGGTTACATGGATCTACACATTTGTCAAAACTAAGCAAACTGGCCCTGGCCGGTAGTTCAGTTGGTTAGAGCACTGTCCCGATACGCTAAGGTTGGCCCTGGCCGGGTAGTTCAGTTGGTTAGAGCACTGTCCTGATACGCTCAGGTTGCAGGTTTGATCTCTGGTCAGGGTACATACAATAATCAACCAATGAATGCATCAATAACTGGAACAACAAACTGATGTTTCTCTCTCGCTCCCTTCCTCTCTCTAAAAATCAATACATTAAAAAAACAAACAAAAAAACTAAGCAAACTGTACACTTTAAATAGGTACATTTATGCCTTCATAAATTTAATTTTTTAAAATCACACCAAGCAAGTTGTCCTTATGTTACAGTCCATTAATGATTCGGTTAACCATTCCAAGGGATACCCCTTCAGATCCCAACCTCACACAAAGACAGGCAGTGATTCTCCAAGGTCGATGGCATTCTAGTAAATATACAAAGTAAGTCACCAGAATTACTTTACACCTTTTCAACATTCATCCCTGCTGAGGACTGCCCATTCTGAGGCCAGCAAAGAAAGCATTTATGTATGCTTAAATGGTAAAGACCATAGCATTCTTTTAATTCTCACCCGAGGAGTGAGGATATTTTTTTCCATTGAGTTTTAGAGATGGTAGAAGGGAGGAGGGAAGGGGAGAAAGAGAGATAGGAGAGAAAAACATCAATGTGAGAGTGACACATCAATTGGTTGCCTCCCATGTGTGCCCTGACCAGGGGTAAGGATTGAATCTGCAACCCAGGTACATGTGCAGGCTGACGCTCCAATCACTGAGTAACGTTGGCCAGGGCAAGGCCATAGCATTCTTTTTTTTAAACTCCTTCCTTTTATTTTTTAAAAATATATTTGTATTGATTTCAGAGAGGAATGGAAGGGAGAGACACAAACATCAATGATGAGAGAAAGTCATTGATCTGCTGCTTCCTGCACGCCCCATACTAGGGATAGAGCCCACAACCTGGGCATGTGCCCTGACCAGGATTAAACCCTGACTTTCTGGTTCATAGGTCGATGCTCAACCTCTGAGCCACGCAGGCTAGGCAAGACCAGACTATTATTGATGGATACAGTGAAACAACTTGTGGGCTGGCTCCAAGATGTCAGAATGCCCTGATGAGCCCTAGCAAGGAAGTTCCTGAGATGTCTCCCTTTGTGAAATGAAATTAGGATGCAGCTGTCGGTAACGTTACCTGACCAGGAGTAGCCACTGAAGGGCACTTGGGTTCTGGGCAGTTGAGGCATTTAACTTGGCCATCTTTGATCTGGATTTCAAAGTAGTCCTTCAGACAGGCTTTGCAGTACACATGTCTGCACTCCAAGAAGTGCATGCATTCACTACCCAGCTTCTCACAGAAACAGATATTGCACAGGAACAATTTACTATTAAAGCATTTTATCTGCTGAGCTTGATCAAAGTCCAAGATTTCCTGGATCAGACTGGACAACGATTCCACATCCTGCACGGCTCTCTCATCCACAACTTCCTCTTGGTCTACAGCAGATCCAGCTGCTCCTCTACAATCTAGCTCTGTGTTGGCAGAGGCTTGAGCCGTCCTTCTCTGCAATTTTTTCTGAGAACCGATCTTGAGCTCGAAAGGAGAGACAATATTCAGGTACCCTAGGGTCTCTTCCTTAAGAAACTGCATCCAGGCAAACAGGACCACATTGCCACGGTGTTCTTCCCACAAGTTGTCTAAGTGCTTGCAAAGAGCAGACAGCTAGGAGAAAACACACGAGGATGCAGATGAGTTTGGAAAGATCATGATGCTTTCAACTCCTGATTTCCCTTGAAACTTAGGCTCTCACACTTCCTAAAATGATTTTTTTCCCACTACTGTGATAAACTGTGCTATAAAACAGCACCAATATTCATTCTTATCGGATCACTTCTTAAATTATTCAGCAACATGAGCCATAGTAGAAGACAAAGTCAGAAGCTAGAGGAAGTACCATGAAAACAAGAGAGATGGTATGACTGCACAACATGTAAAACTAGGTTTACATATGCTCCGCTGAATGGAGGACTTTCTCTGTTATTAACTGTCCTTTGTGTTAATATTGCTATACCTCATGTAGGAGAAAGAGATCCAGTTCTAAAATTAACTGTTTCTATTCCTGTCGAGCCTTAGCCCTGTAGATACCCTGCAATAATAGTTAGAAAGAGAACAGTTTAAAGGTTTTAAAATTAATTCTTCCA
Organism: Myotis brandtii; assembly: GCF_000412655.1. Taxonomy (NCBI): domain Eukaryota; kingdom Metazoa; phylum Chordata; class Mammalia; order Chiroptera; family Vespertilionidae; genus Myotis; species Myotis brandtii. The sequence goes on along the minus strand of NW_005370597.1, from coordinate 3,876,724 downwards.
AATCCTATCAAAAAGTCAACTCATGAAAAGATCAGTAACAGGATCCAATCTCAGGGTCCTTGTTACTCAGATTTACAAGCTGGTTTTAACTAAGCAATCTGGGCTTATACCAGAACCTGGTTAATGGGGGCAGACAGACTGATATTGAACCTGGACATGATTACAAGCCTGCAATGTGGTTTGGCTGCCATAGGGAAAATTCACACTTTCTAAGGTAAGCAACCAAAGTTTAAACTATTTCGACTTTTCTACCTTAGAAGTAGTCTGTTTTATTTGAATGACAAATATAAGAGGACTCTCTACTAGAAATGTGAAATATTTGTAAGCAGAACTCAGGAATTACAAACAGGTTTTCTTTTTAGGCAAACAAAAAAGTTAAGTATTCCAGATGCAAATAAATTTTGTAAATTTAAATAAGTGAACAAGGACTACATTTTCTGTTCCTTGCTGCTCACTCAACCCTACACAGGCATGAACTTAAACCACTAGTGATTTTCCACATTTCATGAATATGCTTATAAGATCAACCACACTTTAGAAACCTGTTGAAAGCTGTAAAATGGAGTAAACACTAAAAGGGAAGCTTTGAGTTCTGTTTGAGCAAAATCCAATGAAGAAGCCATTCTCTTCCATCCTCTTTTCTCCAGCCCCTTCTCAAAAGAGGCATCAGGGATATACATAAATGTGAGAAAGGGGAGATAGAAAGAGAAAAAGAGAAAAAGAGAGACTGTGCATGTATATATATTGGGAGAGGAATAATGGAAAATACAAGAAAACTAAGCCTAGTTCCCTTCTATTTACCAACCCCAATTCAGTGAAAGACAGGTCCATGTGTCAACTTCCCTATCAACAGGTGAAATTCATAATGCCAAGGAATCAGGGCCCAGCAACAAACAAGAACTGAACCAAGAAGGAGTATAAAAGATGAGTTAAATGGCAATTACATACACAAAATTTTTATTTGATAGAAAATCCTACTGTAATTTTAGCTATATAACATAAAATAATGAACAACTCTCCTCTCCTACACCCTCCAAAGCTAGCATTAAGTAGATTCTATTTGACTGAATCTGAAACTACCTACAGCCACACACCCTATTAATCTGTCCTGTGTGGTACGTGTGTGTGTGTGTGTGTGCATATGCATACACACGCATGGATATAAAGTATCAGGAGTTCTCTTGAGAAATGGGACTATAAATATCTAAATAATTTAGTCAACTGTCAGTGATCTAAATGTCAAATAGCCTTTAATATTGGGAAGTGGGCAAATAATTCACTGTCTAGCATGTATTGCCTCTGGCACAGCTATTAGAATGTAAGGTAATACTCCTTTTTATTCTATGTGTATTATCTTTTTTTAAGTTTAATTTTGTTTTTAAAGCTCAATTTTATAAAAGCACTCTTATCTAAAGATTAGACTATTGGGGCAGGGAGAAGAGAGGGAATGAAAAATACATGATCAAAAAGGCAAAACTGACAAGCTGTTCCTTAAGGTCAATAACTCTGACAGCTTTTGTCTTAATATACATCAATCTATCAATCTTCATCATGACTTCTAGAAAAGTAGCTGCTATTGATCCATTATCTACCTCAGAACACTCTATATTAGCTTCAAGTCATCTTTATGTCTCAATCACGAGTTAAGGTTGTTACTAGAAAAGGTTATATAATCTAGAGGAAGTTACTGTTCATAATATAAGGTCTCCAGCCTTCATGAGCTATCTACAGGAATCATATACATTTCTATTTGTGTGTAATCATATCGGTGTGAGAGACCAGTCAACAATTATTTGTTCTTATTATTCAGAGCTTTAAAAATAAAAGCACTTATGTTTATTTAAGAAATGTGCTTATTCTAACTATAATAGATCAATTTTAGTCCTCCTAATTACAACTGAATCTTTCTTTTAAGGAATGGATAAGAAACTAAGAAAAAAAGAGTGATTCCAACATCTAAGGAAAATGAGGAGAAACTTATTGTTTCATCACAATACAGAGTAAATGGGAAAATAGCAAAAAAAGAAAAGAAACAATATACTTGATTAGAAATTACTCCTATTGCAATTCATAATGATTAATAATTTTAATACTGCCATTCCTTTCTAAAGCACCAAATATTTTCAACCCATTAACATTACGATTCATGAAGGCAAGGGGAAAAAATTACAAAATCCAAAGCCATCTGTTCTCCATGCATTGAAGTCAAGATCAAGGTAGTCTTCAATTAAAGATGATTTTTTAAGTTTCTAAAAATGGATAAGAGAAATTAAGTTTCGGGTCTAACCTGAGTTGGTGACAGCCATTTGCCACTAAGTGTGAATGAAGGTGGGGAGGAGGATGGATAATCTGGTGGCAGTTCAAAGTTCAGCACAAGTGGAGGCAGAAAGCAAATGGTGTATTCAAAGCCACTATTCTGGAGACACTCATTTGAATTGCCTGAACCAAAAACAAAGATTAGAAAGGATCAGTTGGTCAATACTTGAGTGTCCATTACTGTTGAGCAGTGCTCAAGACTTAATGTTTTTGTTGAGGGGATAGAAACCCTCCCCCAAAGCACTTTCTATTTCCTAATTTTAACTTCTTAGCCGCCACCTTAAAAAAAAAAATCTTGTAAGCCCTTGAAAAATCTACTAAGCACCATGAAATTTATAATGATGATACACAACTTACTCTTGTATTCACTTTTGAGTACAATTCCTAACAGTAAAGAGCAAGTAATACACAATGTTTTCTTTTGTTATTGTTTTACAGTAGATGATTAAAAACACAATCTAGAGAAAGGCATGTTTATTCCTATCAAAGAGCCATGACCTACTTAGATCAGCATGTATCAACTACCCATGAATCATAGTTGGGACAATTTGTTTCAACATAATGATCTCAGGCTTGAGGACAAGATACAGCACACAACACAATCAAAGTTTCATTTTACATTATCACACTTTCTTTTCTCAATGCCTTTATAATAGAAATATTTGAGAAAGTGTGTACCAAAGTCTCCTGTAAATGTTTGTATCAAATAAAGCAGTTTTTTGTTTTTCTGAAGCAAAGGGTCACAGAGTAATAGCACATGTCGCATGTTTATAGTAGTTTAAATCAGCGGTCGCCAACCGGTGGTCTGTGAGGTCCAAAAGGTTGGTGACCACTGGTTTAAGGAAACCTTTGGAGCAGCAGTCGCCAACTGGTGGTCTGCGGACCACTGGTGGTCCATGAGGTCTGAAAGGTTGGTGACCGCTGGCTTAAATAATTCTGGAAAACAAATAGTATTAACCACCACCATGATACTTTGAAGCTTCCAAGTGTTTTCGAATACATTATTTAATTTCCTCTTTTATTATCTCTATGTAATAGCCCTTGAGTCGTGGCTGATAAACTGCTAGTTAGAAGATTAGAATGCATGGAATATGCAGGATAATATCCTAAATTCAATGGTCAAAAGGTGAAATCAAATTGAAAACTGTTTACCTCCCAGTTCAATTTTCACTTAAAACAGAAACATGCACTAAATCTGTAATAATACCACTTATCACTGATGCTTAAACACACAAGGTGATAAATAATTTAGGTTTCAAACTCATAGATACAGCGACAGACTGACAGTTGTCAGAGTGGAGAGAGGAAGGGGGGCTGGTTGAAAAAGATGAAGGAATTATGCAGTATAAATTGATAGTTACAGAAGAGTCACAGAGATGTAGATTACAACATAGGGAATATAGGTAACAACAGCAATAACTATGTATGGGACCAACTGGGTACTCGAAGCATTGGGGGGACCACTCTGTAAAGTACATGGTATTCTAACCACTTTGCTGTACATCTGAAACTAATATAGAATAATACTAAATGTAGACTGTAATTGAAAAACAAATAATTTAAGTTTCACTAAGAAATTGAGAATAATCTTTATTTAGAAAAATCAGTTTAAGAGAACATTATTAACTAACCGCTCACAAATATCTTGAAATTTTGTGGCAAGTCCAAATAGATCCTTGTTTCTCCACCTTGGACAGACTCTGCTTTTCTAAATTCATCTCCATCATAAATACTCGCCAGGGCCAGCAATTCATCCTCCTGGGCTTCTCGGTCTTCTGCCGACATTTAATTTTCTGAGGAGCTAAAGACAATTACATCAGTTAAGAACAGGAAAGGCTGAGTTTGGAAAAGTCTAGTAGCACACAAACACACATACACAAAAAAATTCCCCATAAAGAAGTGCAAAGGATTAATCAATATTCTCACTATTCTGCTAAACTAAAAAATGACAGGCATGTCTAATATTCTAGTAGCTTTGCAATAGTAACAGCTTTTTTCCAAAAAGAATGACTGTGGTGCTTCTAACTGCTGACTTTATCAGTTAATATAACTAATTTAGGGGGAAAAGCATAATGTAAAAAAATTTTTTAAGGACAAATCCCAAATTAGTTTGGCTTGTCCACTAAACCTAGCAACATGCCCTGCCCACAAAAGAAGTCAAAGTATATTTGATATACTTTTAAAAAATAAATGAATTTTTTAAATCCACAGGAATCTCTAAGGCAGGTTTTCTCAACCTCAGCACTATTGACGTCGGAATAAATAATTCTATGTTGTGAGATGCTGTCCTCTGTATAGGATGTGTAACAGTAACCCTGGCTTCAACCAACTAGATACCAATAGCATGCCTTTCCCTCAAGAGTTGTAACAATAAAAAAATTAAAAAAAAGAGTTGTAACAATCAAAAATATCTGGACACCCTAACTGGTTTGGCTGAGTGGATACAGCATTGGCCTGAGGACTGAAGGGTCCCGGGTTTGATTCCAATCAATGGCACATGCCCGGGTTGTGGGCCGCTCCCCAGTAGGGGGCGTGCAGGAGGCAGCTGATCAATGATTCTCATCATTGATGTTTCTATCTCTCTCTCCCTCTCCCTTCCTCTCTGAAATCAATAAAAATATATTTAAAAAACAAAACAAAAATATCTGGACATAGCCAAATATTCTGAAGGGACAAAATTACTCACAGTTTAGAAAACCCTGTTCTAGAAATGTTATAGGCACAGATACTATATAAGAGAATTAGGTAACTAAGGAAGCAGCAAAGTAACATTAAATTTTGGAAATACCAAATTTTGTCAAATCAAGTTTAAGATTTATCATTATTTTAGGTAACACAAATATGCTACAATTAAAGTATGAATCAATGCTTTTTAATCACAGCAACTAAAATATGTACCAAAATTTCAGATAATTTAAATGTAAAAAAATATGAATGAGAATCTATGAAAATAGTTTAATCAAAACAACAAAAATTTACCATTCTGTCAATTAAAATATTGGGACTATAATTGCATTTGCAAATATTCTTCCTCTTAACAAAAAATTTTTTATTGAAATGTATAAAACTAAGTTAGGACATGGCTTTTCAGATTATAAAAGGTGACACTACAAAATTTAGACAAATTCATTTAAAATAATGCCAGTTTCAAAAAATAATTGCTCCAACATATGAAAATGGTTCTGCTTATGCTGCATCCCTATCTAAGACAATGACATGTTCCATCTGAGGTCAGTTAGTACCTGTTAGTAATAACAAGAAAAGAATATGAACACTGCAGTCTATTTCAGTTCAGAGTCTGGAATTCATGCAAATATCCCATTTATTCTCCAGATGGTGGAGATGAGACTGCTGAAGTAGGATAAGAGGCCAAGATGTGGAACTCATACTAGATATACTATAGAAATCCTGCCATCTACAGAAAAAAAAAACACAAAAGATGGTGTTAGCACCCTCTCCAAATTTAAATTCTGAATTTCCATTATTGCCACTTAAACACACAGTCAATCCTAATCTGCAGCTGAATACTACTCTCCCAGAACAACCTGAGTCACATGGTTAAAGGGGCATTTGCGTGTATCCAGCAGAGAGAGGTCTTATCTGACATTTTCAGCCTTGGGAGGAGCTGAGAAGGACCACCAAGGTAATGAGACAAGTCTTATCTTACTGATTTCAGACCTGGGAGGAGCTGAGAAAGACCGTCAAGGTCATGAGAGGAGAGTACATCACAAAACCCTTGAAAAACAACTAGTTTTTGTTTCTCCTTTCTTCTTCTGCTGCTTCTGTTCCTTCATTTCCTATCTCCCTCCAGTTTTTCCTCTCACTGCTAATGAATTAATCCTGCAAAGGGACACTCCACATTAGGTAATGGAAGCATGACAGTAGAATATTTAAAAGCACTTACACACATGCACACAGGCAAACTTTTTTTAAGAAACTGTTTATTTTCTGTCAACCTTATTTCCATTCTGTTAAGAGTTTGTGGAAGAACAGCTTAAGACCATTCAGTAGTTGTTCCTACCCATTCAGTGGCCTGAGCAGTGGTGGCTGCAGACCAGCCTTCAGTGGCAAGCTGAGCGCTCGTCTTCAGTAGGAAACTGCTGAATAGGCAGAGGGCACCTACACGCCTTCAGACCAGTCTGGGACCTCAGGTTGAGCAGCAGTGAACTCGGGAGCTGGAACAGCCCATTCACTCTGAAATTTCTCGTGGGTCACAGCCTTTCAGCAGCAGCCTGCTCTTCTTTTCAATCTCTTCAGGATCTCTGTAGAAGTAAAAATCAGGCATGACCTCCCATGGGTGTTCACGGGAGGTGGTGCCATGCATGCGCAGAACTTCCCGGGCCAGCATCCACCATGAGACCCACTGAGCTAGCCCGCTGGTTGTTGCAAAGGGTAGCAATGTCCACATAGTACAGAGTACAGTCTGTGTTACACAGAGCAATGGTGGGCAGGCTAACGTAAGACGCCTCTGTGAGAGGCTGGTGGTCAGCCCTGGGATCAGAAGTCTTGGCTCCAAAGGCTGCTTGGATGTGGTTAGTGAAGGTTCCAGGAGTGAAGTGCCCAGAAATAGGAGTGGGTCCAATGGCAGCCGCAAGCTTCAGCAGAGCTCACTGGCCAGTGTTCCTGGATGATATGACACTGACAGCAGTGGGGTTTTCAATGGTGACAATGGCATGAGCTGCCAGCAAAAGCTTCTCCCGGGTTCTCTTCAGATTTATGATGCAAATGTCATCACTTTTCCTTTAGTAGATGCACTGTTCCATTTGGAAGTCAAGATTGGTGCCACCTCAGTGGGTTCCTGCTGCAAGGAATTTGAGGACATCCTCCTCCTTTATTTGCAGGAAACCAAGGGCTCTGGACAGTGTGGAAGTTTCCCTCTAAGTTGCGTGGGAATCAAGAGCAACGCTGTATGGGCCCCCTCAGAGTAGCGAGGAAAAGACTAAGTTCATTCTAAATACTTTAGAGCCGTAGCTGGTTTGGCTCAGTGGATAGAGCATCAGACTGCAGACTGAATGGTCCCAGGTTCGATTCCGGTCAGGGCAGCCAATCAATGATTCTCTCTCATCATTGATGTTACTATCTCTCTCTCTCTCCCTTCCTCTCTGGAATCAATAAAAATATATTTAAAAAATAAAATAAATAAAAATAAATGCTTTAGAGCCAGGCTTCTGAGCTGGGAGTGGGAGTGAGGGTAAAGGGAGGGGTAGACCATAGATGAGTTATGGAGAATCCTATGAACACCCCAAAATTATGCAAAAGTATGGTATGAAACCATAATTTTAAAAACAGATTCTCAGATGTATGACTCTCAAATAAGCTATAAATGAAATTCACAATCAATTTACATTTATTGAGCACCTACGATGTATTATATTAAGTCCTTTCAAATGACCTTATTTAATTTTAAACGATTTTACCAGATGTAGTAATTAAGCTTAACATAATTAAGCTGTTTCTTCCTACTTAAATATTTATAAGTGGGGTGAGAGATGAATTTATAGTTTATAGTTTCTGGTTTTAGGTTAGTTTTCTCCATAATGTCTGCACAATAGAGCCACCTGGGCAATTAAATCAGATATCAGTGATCTCATGTGCCGCCAGGATTGAGATCTACTCCAAGCAGTTTCCCATCAAACGTTCCTCATGATCTACCCCACCACACCCCAGCTTCTGAAGCTGCCATGGGGGTCCCAGTCCTTTAATCCAGGTCGCTGACCTACATTTCCCTCTGATTCTATCCACTTAGCCTTCCAGACCCACCTCCAAAGCCCCTACTCTATGTAGAAATTTCTAATTCGATGTCATGCCTGTCTAAAAATCCAGCAAACTTTTTTAATGTAACTTTCCTATGACACTGTCTGGGGGGCTGAAGCCCACCTTGCATGACAATAGTTTGCACTTTCTCACCTACCAGACTGCATAAGTTCCTTAAGGGTGAGAATCAAGTCCTTTGCGTGCGTGTGTTTTTCTCAGCATCTGGCAGTGCCTTGCAGTAGACACTGGAAAAAATTAGAAGTGCATTGGAGTGAGATGCAGTGTGCTGAGATGGGGAGCCAGAATCATACAGCTCAGTAACTGCTCTGCCACGTCCCACTAGAAGCAGGAGGTTGGGTTGGTGTCACAGTAACAGCAAGAACACGGAGGTCGGCAAAGGGGACGAAAACTTTGCTTGAGGTGATGGGCCCACGATGCAGTGTGCAGATGATGTTTTATTGAGCTGGACACCTGAAACCTGTATGTCAACCCCAATAAATTCGATTTAAAAAAAGAATGTCAATTTTGAGTATGTCAATAACAGGATTGAGATCTACTCCAAGCAGTTTCCCATCAAACGTTCCTCATGATCTACCCCACCACACCCCAGCTTCTGAAGCTGCCATGGGGGTCCCAGTCCTTTAATCCAGGTCGCTGACCTACATTTCCCTCTGATTCTATCCACTTAGCCTTCCAGACCCACCTCCAAAGCCCCTACTCTATGTAGAAATTTCTAATTAGATGTCATGCCTGTCTAAAAATCCAGCAAACTTTTTTAATGTAACTTTCCTATGACACTGTCTGGGGGGCTGAAGCCCACCTTGCATGACAATAGTTTGCACTTTCTCACCTACCAGACTGCTTAAGTTCCTTAAGGGTGAGAATCAAGTCCTTTGCGTGTGTGTATTTTTCTCAGCATCTGGCAGTGCCTTGCAGTAGACACTGGAAAAAATTAGAAGTGCATTGGAGTGAGATGCAGTGTGCTGAGATGGGGAGCCAGAATCATACAGCTCAGTAACTGCTCTGCCACGTCCCACTAGAAGCAGGAGGTTGGGTTGGTGTCACAGTAACAGCAAGAACACGGAGGTCGGCAAAGGGGACGAAAACTTTGCTAGAGGTGATGGGCCCACGATGCAGTGTGCAGATGATGTTGTATTGAGCTGAACACCTGAAACCTGTATGTCAACCCCAATAAATCTGATTTAAAAAAAGAATGTCGATTTTGAGTTATGTCAATAACTCAAAAACAACAATAACCCAAACCAGCAAGAACAGTTAATACTTGGTGAGCTCTTACCGTGCGTAAGCCCTTTCAATGCATTAACTCCTGCTGGAGTCCCACAACCCAGGAAGCAAGTGCTATCACTATTTCCATTACACAGATGAGAAAAAATGGCATTTTGGGTCCTTTTCCGGCCCAAGGCCATACAGCTCATTAATACATAACTAAATCTGGATTCAGCCCACCCTGTTTCTTCACCGGTAACACAGGACCCAGAATAAATCCTGGCGCAATCAGACAAGAGATAATCCCAGGTTGACATTAGTTTTGGCAAACTGGAAACCGCTACCCTGCGGAGGGCAGCCCCTCCTCCGCGTTCCCTGCGGCCCGGGAAAATCTCCTCCCTCTCCCGGGCCACACCCGGGGACTCCGGAGCTGGGGTCAGCCCGGCTCCGAAC
>NW_005370597.1:3824195-3866100 GCF_000412655.1 Myotis brandtii | reverse complement strand
CCCCTCGGCCGCCCCCCGCAGGCGGAAGGCTGCGCTGCAGGCGGGGCCACCGTCACTCCTACCCCTGCCGGGCAGAAGTACTCCGCGTGCGAAGTTGATAGAAAGGCAGATCTGAGACCCCGTGCCCAGCGGGCTCCTTTCAGTGGTTCTGGGATAGGGCCCGGGAATTAGAATTTGTACCAATCCCAGAGGGGATCGCGAGGCGGCGGTGTACGTGAGGCAGACACTCCCGTAACAATCCTAGACTTGCTCCTCCAGGGAGAGGTAAGCAAGCCTCCTCGCCCTCCTCTGATCCCAGCTACCTTCTTAGAAATGCTGCCCATCTTTCTGGCACCTCCACGATGAAAGTATTCATTCATTGTTCATTTTATAACAATAATAACTGTAGGAGACAGGCCTCTGTGTAGAATTATTCGGCAGCATAGTCAACTGTTAGAAAAGAAACAGCCTGTGGGCAGCGGGTTACTGAATTTCTCCAGGGCAAACTGGATGGGGGAGGAAGGGGAATGGAAAGGGTATGAGAACAAAGAACTGTGCCCATGACCAATAAATAGCACATTTCCCAGGAAGATCCGCCTAGAGTCTAGGGCCCCTAGACAAAAGGAGGTGGAGACGATTAGAAAAGGCCTCAGTCCGTTTTTTTAAATAACCCAATTGGAGACAGTAAGACCTAGGCGATGTATGGGGAGAGACTGTTAATTCCTTAGTATTCAGCCAATGAGGAGGGACTCTCCCACCAGAGAGTTAAATTGCCTGTGATCACTGCTCTGTGTGTGTCTGCCTGCCCACAGACACCAGCTCTCCAGAACTTAGTTTTTGTCATGCTTTATGTCTCCGAGTCCAGTTATTTGAATTCAGACAGGTGAGAATTTCTCACAATAACTATCAGGTGAGAATTTCTCACAATAACTACTGAGCAATTAGGATGCTTCAAGCACTGTGCTAAGTGCTTTATGAACATTGTCTGTCTTCACTATAACCTTACGATTTAGGTACTATTTGTTATTCCCACTTTATAAATGAGGAAACTGAAATTTAGGTTTAAGAACTTACCAAGGGGCACATGATTATCCAGAGACTGAGCAAGAATTAAAATTACATTTCCCCTGCCTCATGCCATATACAAAAATTAACTCAAAAAGGATCAAAGACCTATATGTGAGAGTTAAACTAAGTATAAAACTCTTAGAAGGAAGTGTAGGAATAAATCTTCATGAACTTGGATTAGGCAATAGTTTATTAGATATAACACCAAAGCACATGCAACAAAAGAAAAATAAGTTGGATTCACCAAAATTAAAAACTTTTATGCTAGTCCTAACGGGTTTGGCTCGGTGGATAGAGCATCAGCCTGCAGACTCAAGGGTCCCAGGTTCGATTCCGGTCAAGGGCATGTACCTTGGTTGTGGACACATCCCCAGTGGGGAGTGTGCAGGAGGCGAGGAAACTGAAATTTAGGTTTAAGAACTTACCAAGGGGCACATGATTATCCAGAGACTGAGCAAGAATTAAAATTACATTTCCCCTGCCTCATGCCATATACAAAAATTAACTCAAAAAGGATCAAAGACCTATATGTGAGAGTTAAACTAAGTATAAAACTCTTAGAAGGAAGTGTAGGAATAAATCTTCATGAACTTGGATTAGACAATAGTTTATTAGATATAACACCAAAGCACATGCAACAAAAGAAAAATAAGTTGGATTCACCAAAATTAAAAACTTTTATGCTAAAAAAAAAACCCAACCCACTATCAACAAAGTAAAAATACAATCCACAGAAGAAAATATTTGCAAACAATATATCTGATAAACATCTAATATCCAGAATACATAAAGAACTCCTACCACTCAACAATAAAAAGACAAATCAATTTAAAAATGGGCAAAGGATCTGAGTAGCAATTTCTCCAAAGAAGATATACAAATGGTCAATAAGTACATGAAAAGATGCTTTACATCATTAATCATCAGGGAAATGCAAATCAAAACCACAATGAGAAATGACTTCACATTCATTAGACTGGCTATAATACAAAGACAGGTAAAAAAAGTTTTGATGAGTATGTGGAGCAATTGGAACCCTCATCACTGCTGGTAGGAATGTAAGAATTGTGTAGCTGCTTTGGAAAATAATCTGATAGTTTCCCCCAAAAGTTAAACATATAGATATAATAAGACCTACTCCTAGATATACACAAGAATTTAAAACATTTTTTCCCACAAAAACCTGTACACAAATGTATAATTACATTTGTATATATTTATTTGTATACTAGAGGCCTGGTGCACGAATTGGTGCATGGGTGGGGTCCCTCAGCCTGGCTGGTGATCAGGACCAATTGGGGCTGGCTAGGGGGAGGGACCATGGGAGATTGGCCAGCTGTGGGAGGTTGGCTGTGGGAGCACACTGACCACCAGGGGTCAGTATCTGTGTTGAGCATCTGCCCCCTGATGGTCAGTGTGCATCATAGTGACTGGTGGGTAGACCGGTTGTAATGGTTGCTTAGGCTTTTATATATATAGATAGTGTATACAAATGTACACTATAACAACAGTATTCACAATAGCCAAAAGGTAGAAACAACTCAAATGTTCGTTAATGGATAAGTGGGTAAACAAAATGTGGTATACTGGTATCTATATGAAGGAATATCACTCAGCTATAAAAAGTAATTAAGTACTGATACATGCTACAGCCTGAATGAACCTTGAAAACATTATGTGAAGTGAAAGAAGTCAGACACTAAAGACCACATCGTGTATGATTTCATTTACATATATGAAAAGTTCAGAATAGACAAGTCCTTACAGACAGAAAGTAGATTAGTGGTTGCCAGGGGCTGAATGTTTCTAACTCTCTATCTCTCTCCCTTCCTCTCTGTAAAAAAAAAAATCAATAAAATATATTAAAAAAAAAAAGAATTATGTAGCTGCTTTGGGAAATAATCTGATAGTTCCCAAAAAAGTTAAACATATAGATATAATAAGACCTACTCCTAGATATACACAAGAGAATTTAAAACATTTGTTCCCACAAAAAATTGTACACAAATGTATAATTATATTTGTATATATTTATTTGTATACTAGAGGTCTGGTGCACGAATTCGTGCATGGGTAGGGTCCCTCAGCCTGGCTGGTGATCAGGACCAATTGGGGCTGGCTTCCCTCAGCCTGGCCGGCGATCAGGGCCAATCGGGGCCGGCCAGGGGGAGGGACCATGGGAGATTGGCCAGCTGTGGGAGGTTGGCTGTGGGAGCACACTGACCACCAGGGGTCAGCTCCTGTGTTGAGCATCTGCCCCCTGATGGTCAGTGCGCATCATAGTGACTGGTCGGTCAACCGTTTGTAATGGTCGCTTAGGCTTTTATATATATAGATAGTGTACACAAATGTACACTATTAACAACAGTATTCACAATAGCCAAAAGGTAGAAACAACTCAAATGTTCGTTAATGGATAAGTGGGTAAACAAAATGTGGTATACTGGTATCTATATGAAGGAATATCACTCAGCTATAAAAAGTAATTAAGTACTGATACATGCTACAGCCTGAATGAACCTTGAAAACATTATGTGAAGTGAAAGAAGTCAGACACTAAAGACCACATCGTGTATGATTTCATTTACATATATGAAAAGTTCAGAATAGACAAGTCCTTACAGACAGAAAGTAGATTAGTGGTTGCCAGGGGCTGAGGCAGGAGGACATGAGAAATGACTGTAAATGGAGATGAAGGTTCTTTTTGAGGGTGAAAATATTGTGGAATTTGATAGTGGTGATGGTTGCACAACTTTGTGAATATACTAGAAACCACTAGATAGTGTACTCTTAAAGGGTGAATTTTATGTGAATTGTATCTCAATAATTTAGGTACAGGGCACATTTAAGTGGGATGCTGAGATGTTGGTTCTTGCTTCTGGGACCTGCTCTTGGTCTAATGATCTGCTATGGCCATCTTGAAATTCTTAATAATTTTCAAAAAAGAGGCTCTACATTTTCATTTTGCACTGGGCTTCAGAGATGTGAGAATGATGGAGTTGAAGGCTAGGAGAGGATGGGGTGTGTGCCCTTGGCCAGAGGTCAAGACCCAAGGCATTGGGTAGAGAAGCAGGAGTGAGTCACAGACTATGTCTGATACCTGCAGGTACTATGTTGGGGTCAGCAGGCCTCCATCGAAGCCTGCACTTGTTCTCATCCATTGCTGGCATCCACGGGAGACAGCCTCCTTTTCAATGGCCATCACTCACAAGCACCCCTGAAACAAGCCTTGGCATGGAGAGGGGCACCAGTGTGGAAGGGAAAGCCCTGCCCCAACTCTGGGAGAGGAATGGAGGGTGGTGAGCCCACCCCAGTACAGAAGTGTCACTGACTTCCTGCTAGTCTCCTGTCGTTGTGTATTTGCTCACCCTCTAGATCTTAAAAGTTTTACTATTATCACATGAGAATCTGAAAAATTGGTTTTTCTTAAAAAAAAAAAAGCTACTACACTAAAAGAACAATTATAAATGACTATCAGAATGCTACTCATGTCCCAGGTTCTGCTCTAAATGCTGCGCATTGTCTAAGCTAAACCTTACAGCAGCCCTATAACATAGTTACCATCATCAACATCCCTATTTTAAAGCTAAGGAAACTGATCACAGAGAAATGACGTGACTTGCCACTGGCACACCGATGGTAAATTACAGAGCCAAGCTTTGAACTGGGCAATTGGAGTCTAGAGCCCACATCATTAACCCCGAGGCTATGCTTACAGCTAGTTAATACTTTGCTCAAGGAAAGTGGTCAGTGAGGTTTATAAAGAGAAATAGCCAGATCACCTCCTGACCAGCTTCCTGGTCAGTGCAGCTCAAACAGTAGCTCAGGTCATCCCAGGGTTATATAAAAACAGACGCCTAAAAAGGCTTGAGGTGGCTGACAGTATAAAATGTTTTCTGTGCTTCTGAAGCAAGTAAAATTTGATTTACAGTAATAGGCACAGAATGATCATGTTTATACTTGCAACCTGGCATTTTATTATTATTCCCCTGAATAACAGTGAAAAGAGTTTCGTAACCCCAAGGTAACACGGCTCTGTAAGAAGGAAAGAGGGGTGAGATTTAGCAGCAGCTGCCATCATAAATCAGTGTGCGGTTGCTTCTCTCCGAGCTCCAGGCTCAACTCCTGGCTGTCAAAAACTAATAAAGGGTAGCCCCATGAGAATTAATGTAACGACGGGAAGACTCATTTTCCTTCCTGCAAGACTTACCTTGCTGAAGCAAGGAGAGAATTAGGTTGATTAGATTCTCTGTGAAGAAAGAAAAACAAACCAATGGTTTGGAGGAGGAAAAATGTGGGTCAACTTCAGCTACTTCCCTTGCCAAAAGAAATATATATATATATATACCTTATAAATGCTGAATTCCACCAAATAAATGAGAGCCTGGATGACTGAATAAATTAATGAGTGAGTGTGATCCAGGCTTCCTCCAGGGTGGTTCTTACAGTCTGAGAACAGTTCTATCCTGGATCACCAGAAATGCTGAAAACATAACAAGGCCAATCAAAACAGTCAGCCTCTGAATATTCATGCACAGATGATGCTCCCAGTCAATATGTTTGATCTTTGTGTTTACTCATAGATGTTCAAATTCACTGAGCAAACCAAAATTCTGAAACAAAACAAAAAGCAAGCCACACACAGAAAAACAGAAAAGAAACCTGTGTTGAGAGCTTATTATTTCTAGATAGGGCTGCCAGATAAAAATACTGATATTAAAAAAAGTTCATTGTTTATCTGATCTAAATTTATTTATTTATTTGTTTGTTTACTATGGACTTCAGAGAGAGGAAGGGAGAGGGGGAGAGAGATAGAAACTTCAATGTCAACTGTAATTGAAAAATAAAAACTTTTTTTAAATTAAAAATAAAATCAAAGAATGCAAAAAAAACCCACACAAACCATCAATGATGAGAGAGTGATTGATTGGCTGCCTCCTGTATGCCCTCTACTGGGCATTGATCCTGCAACCTGGGCATATGCCCTGACTGGGAATGGAACCATGACCTCCTGGTTCATGGATCAATGCTCAACCACTGAGCCACACTGTCCAGACTATCTGATCCAATTTTAACTAGGAGCCATGTATTTTTATTTGTTAAATCTAGCAACCCATTTCTGGGTTAATAACCCTATGCAGAAGAGAGGGCTGAGGATGGTATCTGGGGACCATGCCCACACCTGGGAGTCAGAAGCAAGGAAACCCAAAGGAGGAATCAGAGAAACAGACAGAATCTGGAGGGAGAACTAGGTGTGCACAGAGCTTCTGCTGAGCAGCGACACAGGCCCGGGGGCGTGATGGGGACCAGGGGGGATGCTCAGTAAGAAAGGCCTAATGGCTGTAGAGTTTGGTCCTTACAAAGTTGCTGGTGCTTCTGAGAAATTCTAAATCAGTGGTTCTGTATGAGGTTGGGGTGGAGATGGGTGTGTGTTGGAATGACCTACTGCATATCAGACTTAAAATCTACATGCTGGAAATAGCCCACTTCCCCTCTGCAGGTTGGGAAGAGAGACATAATATATGAGTAACACTTATCAACTCAGAATGTATGTGGTCCAATTTGGGGGCTGTGTTGTGGTTACTAAAGCACAAAATAAATTATATATCTTTTATTGCAAACCATAAAGGAGACCCCTAATTTATAACAATTCATTTGAAAGTCCTCATCTTCAATCCTTGCTAGTGCACCCTCCTCCATTATTTCCTTCAGCATTCCCCTTCTCCATCTACTTTTCCTTTCGTTAAGTAGATCAACTAGACCTTTATTTCCAACAAAAAGGTCCAACTTCCCCAACCCTGTCCCAAATCATCTGCAAGATGAAGCCTTTTTGAAGAGGGAAAAATGGAGCTGACAATTATAAAATTCTCTTTGGCAGGCTGGGAAAGGGAAAAGTATGCATTTTCTTGCTGTATCCCTGGTATTTTGAAAAACTTTCCAAATGATTCTAATATCTGGCTCCCTTTGTGTCTTAACCTGGACAGAAAGCCTTTTTATTTCTTGAAAAGTCCTATTTCTTAGAAAATTTCTCTCTGCAAATTGCATCCTTCTTTCTGCACTGGACCCAGAAAGAGGTGCCACTGTGTGCGAGTGGACATCTGTCATCTGTGCCTACAAAGACCACAAAGTGCCATGCCACCAGCAGGTGACCGTGAACATCTACCTGAATCTCATGTCAAGATTCCTGGCTAGACTGCTCTAACTTCAACAAGATCTTGTTAAAAGAAAAAGAGGCAGACTTACGCGGTCCAGTCACCTTCCCAACTGGAATGAGCCTGAGGATGAAGCTCCCAGCGTCATCAAAGCTGCCTCGGTGGTTGTGATTATGGCAGCCGCTGGGCAGATTCACAAGGAGCCCGGGGTGGGCAGCCAGCCCAGCAGGACATTAGTGGTGTGGGACATGAGCTGAGCCTTCCAGCTGACCTGTGAATCCCCCAACGGGCAGAGTCCCACTCTACTGATCTGGCTCCTCAAGGTTTCTTAGGACTCCAGGTGTTTTGAAAAGATCCTCTGACTCCTGCCCTTCCCACTTCACCCTCCTACCCCTCTCCATGACGAAGGACTTGTATGAACAACCTCAAGTCTGGTGGTGAGCAAGGCCTCCAAGTACCAACCCCAATTCTACCCCTTTAAACAAAATTCAGCTTGAGGGAGGCTGTGCTCAGTTGTTTTAAACCTATTTTCAAAACTCAGGGTAATGACCACAGGCCTCCAGGCCAACTAGCCCTGACCAACTCCAGTGACAGCTCCGTTCACCCCCTGCCATGTGGCTGCCAATGATCAACTGACCCTTGTAGCCAGAAAGGAGGAGAGGAAATTACTAAAGGGGACCTCATTCCCAGAGGAAATTGCCTTTAAAAAGGCTGGGGTCTTGTTTGCTGGCTTTGGATTCTTAAAGGGTTGTCTTAGCTTCATGCCCCCAATGTTAATAAAACAAACAAAAACAATAAAACTACCTGTGAAATCCAAATTCAAACTTTCTTGTGACCAGTGAGTCCATTTTTGGCATCCATGGTCTCAGTCAAGGCGACACACACACATACACACACACACAGCACATATATAACAATGTCAAGAACATAAATGTTAACACCCATAAAACTGTGAGTTCATTCATTCCTCCTGTAGGCATTGGGTCACATTAGGTTTCTCACTGAGACTAATGGTTGTTGTCTTGTGTGTTGTATGCAGCACAGGTCTGGAGCTGTGGATATTTGTGAACACCGGGCACCCACCTTTCTGCCTCTGTGCCTTTTCCTCTGCCTTTGGCCACCAGATGGCATTCTGGAAACATTCTCAGCCCCAGAGTTTCTGCACCAGGGCTTCCCTGCTTTTCACTCCCCACAGGCCTTTCTCCCTCCCTCTTCTCTATTCCCTTCCAATCCGTTTTCCAGAGTGCAGCTGGAGGGGCTTTCTGCAGGGCAAATGTGTGTGATCTCAGGCAACTTACCTAACCCTCTCTACTCAGGTTCTTCACCCAATGGCGTGGCTGTGAGGGTGGCATGAGAAGATGTTGGCCATTGAAACTCAGGGAGCCCTGGGAAATGACTTTCCAAGGGAAGGGAGAAACGCAAGACCATCTTCCCCATTTGCATATGAGGCATAAAACCTGGTAAAACACACACACACACACACACACACACACACACACACACCAGCCTCCTGTATTGAGAGCTTTCTCTGTACCAGGCACGGTGCCAAGGCCGTATGTGCATCATCTCATTAAATCCTTACCACAAACTCATGAGATGGGTCACGGCCACACTCTACAGAGAAGGAAACGGAGGCCCAGAGAGGTTAAGTGACTTGTGAATGTCTCCAAGCGAGGGAGTGTTCTGTATGTCTCCAGAGCCATGCCGTAGGAAAGGCCCCTTGCTCTGGCTGACAGGCTTCAGTAAGATGGTTGGGAAATCCCAGAAGTGGATATGGGGTGAAGGAGAGGGTGTGGGAAAGAAACGCAGAAGGGAAGGGAGGGAGCGGAGGTGGGGCTTACCCTAGGGCCGTCCCTTAGCCACCCCTGTCCTAATGACCACAGGCCTCCAGGCCAAAGGCCCTGATTGGAGTCACTTGTGTTGCATCTCTGGTCTCAAGGACTCAGCTGCAAACACGCATCTAGGGAAAGCTGGCCCTTAAGCCCCACTACTTCAAATGCTTTATAAGCCTCTGGACTCAACCTCAAGGTAGGGTGTAAGCATGGGAGAGGGCTGGAAACAGCAAACTGAGAAGCAGCAAGCCGCCTCAAAGGCCACCCAAACAAACTGCCCACTCACTTCCTTCCTGAGTCTTGCCTCTGCGAGGAGGGGAATGGGAGGGAAGGCACACCTTAGTCCTGAGGGGGTAGCAAGGGAGTTATCATTCAGGGGACTCTGCCATAAACAGCAGTGGGGAGAGAATTGGAGGGAGGGGAAGAGGGAGGAAGGTATGGGAGAGGGAAAAGTCTAAAACCTCCAAGACACAGGAGCTGGAGGCTGGGGGATTCCCCAGACAGGGGCTCCGACTGGACCAGATGCAGAGAACAATGGGCTTCTAGGCTGGGAAGCAGGAAGGGAAGGGGGTAGGAGGCCACATGGTCAGGCCAGGGAGATCCTGGTACTTTAGGAGCCAAGGCTGGGAGCACTCCCATGGGTCCCTGTGGGCAGGGACTGCCCCAAGGCCAGTGCCAGAGTCAGCCACAGGTGGGCGGAGCTGTGCAGATCATAACACCCTCCACTAACAATAACGTCATTACCTGTGCTTCAGGCCAAGCGTAGGCCCTGCATGCATTATTTCATTTCATCCTCACAGTTTCCTGCTGCAGGGCTACTATTCTTATTCCCATTCACACTCTTAAAAGGGAGTGGAAACCCAGACAGGCCCAGTGACTTGTTCCACATGACCCAGCTGGTAAGCTGCAGAGTCAGAATTTGAACCCAGGCAGTTTGACTCTAATGGCCACTCTCATAATCACAGTTGTTTCTCATGTGACAAAAACAGGTGATCAGGACAGAGTCAAGATTAAAGATAGATGAGTGTAGGGAATAGATCAGAATGGGAAAGGGATAATGGGGAGATGCCGGACACAAAGAGACAAGGAAGGGAAGAGACAGGGATCATGATGTTGCCCAGGAGGGGCCTCAGGCCCTGGGCGACAGGCAGGGGCTCCGTTTCCCTCAGCAGTCACCTCGCTGCAGGGACAACACCTTCCCATCCGCCTGGTCCCCGGAGTCCCTGCCGCATCCTCCTCAGCAGCAAGCCACTGGGCTTCACAGGAAGCGCGCTCTCTTTCTCTAATTGGCATTGAAACACACAGCCCTCCCTTTTCCTGTAGGTGGGGTTTCCATAGGAAAAAGCTGCTTCTCTGTTTCCCCAGCATAGCAACTGTTTGGAAGTTAGATCCCTACATCCTGCTCTACTGGGTCAAGTCCCTCTTGGCCCGGCTCTTGCCCATCGTTGGCTCTACTGGACCAACGGATACCGCTGGCGATCTTACTTCATCGGTGCAGAGACCTCTAGGATCTCTTCAGATGAAAATGGCCTTGCCTGGGAATCCTGCTCGTTCTATCATCATCTAACTATGGGACAAAGCTGTGCCAGCAGGTCTGGGGGCAGGAGAACAGGGCTAATCAAGCCCCCCCCAGAAACACTGGAGGACTTCCCAGCCTTTGAAGAACTCTAGCAGTTTCTGAATCTAACCCATTCTGGCGGTAAGCATGATGCAACTTCTGCGACTTTTGCTGGGGCTTTTGGGGCCAGGTGGCTACTTGTTCCTTTCAGGGGATTGTCAGGAGGTGGCCACTCTCACTGTGAAATACCAAGTGTCAGAGGAAGTGCCGTCTGGCACGGTGATAGGGAAGCTGTCCCAGGCACTGGGCTGGGAGGACAGGCATAGGCAAGCGGGCACTGCTTTCCAGGTCCTGCAGCTGCCTCAGGAGCTCCCCATCCAGGTGGACTCTGAAGACGGCTTGCTCCGCACAGTGAGGCGGCTGGACCGAGAGCAGCTTTGCCGGCAGCGGGATCCCTGCCTGGTTGCCTTTGACGTGCTTGCCACAGGGGATTTGGCTCTGATCCACGTGGAGATCCAGGTGCTGGATATCAATGATCACCAGCCACAGTTTCCCAAAGGCAAGCAGGAGCTGGAAATCTCTGAGAGTGCCTCTCTGAGCACCCGGATCCCCCTGGACAGAGCTTTGGACCCGGACACTGGCCCCAACACCCTGCACTCCTATTCCCTGTCACCCAGTGAGCACTTTGCCCTGGATGTCATCGTGGGGCCTGATGAGACCAAACACGCGGAACTGGTGGTGGTGAAGGAGCTGGACCGGGAAATCCACTCGTTTTTTGATCTGGTGTTAACTGCCTATGACAGTGGGAACCCCCCCAAGTCAGGTACCAGCCTGATCAAAGTCAACGTCCTGGACTCCAATGACAACAGCCCTGTGTTTGCTGAGAGCTCCCTGGCGCTAGAGATCCAAGAAGATGCTGCCCCTGGTACTCTCCTCATAAACTTGACTGCCACAGACCCTGACCAAGGCCCCAACGGGGAGGTGGAGTTCTTCTTCAGCAAGCACGTGCCTCCAGAGGTGCTGGACACCTTCAGCATTGATGCCAAAACCGGCCAGGTGATTCTGCGTCAACCCCTCGACTATGAGAAGAATCCTGCTTATGAGGTGGATGTCCAAGCCAGGGACCTGGGTCCCAATCCCATCCCAGCCCATTGCAAAGTCCTCATCAAGGTTCTGGATGTCAATGACAATGCCCCAAGCATCCACATCACATGGGCCTCCCAGCCGCTGCTAGTGTCAGAAGCTCTTCCCAAGGACAGTTTCATTGCTCTCATCATGGCGAACGACTTGGACTCAGGGAACAATGGTCTGGTCCACTGTTGGCTGAGCCAAGAGCTGGGCCACTTCCGGCTGAAAAGGACCAATGGCAACACATACATGCTGCTAACCAACGCCACGCTGGACAGAGAGCAGTGGCCCAAATATAGTCTCACTCTGTTGGCCCAAGACCAAGGACCCCAGCCCTTATCGGCCGAGAAACAGCTCAGCATTCAGATCAGTGATGTCAACGACAATGCACCTGTGTTTGAGAAGAGCCGGTATGAGGTCTCCACTAGGGAAAACAACCTACCCTCTCTTCACCTCATTACCATCCAAGCTCATGATGCGGACTTGGGCGTTAATGGACAAATCTCATACCGCATCCAGGACTCCCCAGTTTCTCACTTGGTAGCCATTGACTCAGACACAGGAGAGGTTATTGCTCAGAGGTCACTGGACTATGAACAGATGGCCGGCTTTGAGTTCCATGTGGTCGCAGAGGACAGGGGACAGCCCCAGCTCTCATCCAGCATCTCTGTGTGGGTCAGCCTCCTGGATGCCAACGATAATGCCCCAGAGGTGATTCATCCCCTACTCAGCGATGGAAAAGCCAGCCTCTCAGTGCTTGTAAATGCCTCCACAGGCCACCTTCTGGTGCCCATTGATACTCCCAATGCCCTGGGTCTGGCGGGCACTGACATGGCACCACTGGCCACCCACAGCTCCCAGCCATTCCTTTTGGTGACCATTGTAGCGAGAGACGCAGACTCAGGGGCAAATGGAGAGGTGCTCTACAGCATTCGGAGTGGGAATGAAGCCCGCCTCTTTGTCCTCAGCCCCCACCTGGGGCAGCTGTTCATCAACGTCACCAATGCCAGCAGCCTCATTGGGAGGGAGTGGGAGCTAGAGATAGTGGTAGAAGACTGTGGCAGCCCCTCCTTGCAGACCCGAGCCCTGCTGAGGATCTTGTTCGTCACCAGTGTCGACCACCTGAAGGACTCTGCCCGTGATCCTGGGGCCCTCAGCACATCAGTGCTGACGGTGATTTGCCTGGTCGTCCTGCTGGCCATCTTTGGGTTGATCTTGGCTCTGATCATGTCCATATGCCGGACAGAGAAGAGGGACAACAGGGCCTATAACTGTAGGGAGGCTGAATCCACCTACCGCAACCAGCCCAAGAGACCCCAGAAACACATTCAGAAGGCAGACATCCACCTCGTGCCTGTGCTCAGAGGCCAGGTGGACGAGCCTGGTGAAGTGGGGCAGCCCCTCAAGGATGTGAGCAAGGAAGCGATGATGGAAGCAGGCTGGGACCCCTGCCTGCAGGCCCCCTTTCACCTCACACCCACCCTGTACAGGACCCTTCGTAACCAAGGCAACCAGGGAGCCCTGGCTGAGAGCCGAGAGGTGCTGCAGGACACAGTCAACCTCCTTTTCAACCATCCCAGGCAGAGGAACGCTTCCCGAGAGAACCTGACCCTTCCTGAGCCCCAGCCTGCACTGGGCCAGGCCCGCTCGAGGCCCCTGAAAGTGGCAGGCAGCCCCACAGGGAAGCCTCCTGGAGACCAGGGCAGCGAGGAAGCCCCGTTGAGCTCACCAGCCTCCTCTGCAACCCTGAGGCGGCAGCGGAATCTCAATGGCAAAGTGGCCGCTGAAAAAGAGTCAGGCCCCCGTCAGATCCTGCGGAGCCTGGTCCGGCTGTCCGTGGCTGCCTTCGCGGAGCGGAACCCCATAGAGGAGCTCACTGTGGATTCATCTCCTGTTCAGGTACAGCTCTCTCTCTCTCTGGTCACCCCTGGATCACTACTAACAGCATCAGACACCACCATTACCCTCACAATCCTCATATTCATTCCTTAGGCGCACTGGGCACTTTATGATGTATTGAGTGCAGTGGTTCAGGGCATAGCTCTGGGGTCAAAAGAATTTAGCTGTGTGATTCTAGACAAATTACTTCCTGTCTCTGAGCCTTAGTTTTCCCATCTGTAAAATAGGAATGACTATAAGAGCATCTACCTCACAGAGTTGTCCTGAGGATTTAATCAGTTAATTCCTATACAGCACTTGCTCAGGAAGCCTGGCATAAGTAGACACACAGCAAAGGTAGGGATCAAGAATAAAAGCTTTGGAGCAAGGCTGCCTGGGTTCAAGTCCTGGCTCCACCTCTTTCTAGCTGCGAACCACAGGGAAGTTACTCAGCTTCTCTGTTGAAGATGTCCATGTTAATAGCACCCATCTCCTAAGTTTGCTTGAAGATAAAATGAGGGCACTCTGGTGTCTGGCACGAAGCTAGCACTCAGCAAATGATTACAATGACTTCTGCAAAGCTCTTTCCATCTCTACCTGGGCAACCTCTCTGTGAAGCAGGCTGGCATGGGCATCATTGCTCCCAGTCTCAGGGGCTGCATATCACTTGTTTGATATGCAGAGCTTGCCGGCTGGGTCTGCAGATGGGACAGTGAACGTAACCTTGGAACTTGGGAGTTAGGCAGATCTGGGCTCAAATTTCAGCATAGCCACGTAGGAACTGGGCAGCTCTGGGCAAGGCCTTTAATATCGGAGCTTCATTTTCCTCATCTATAAAGTGGGGACTGTATGCCAAACTTACCCTGTGTCTACCTCCCAGGGGTCTGAGGATTAAGTAGGATGATAAATGACCAAGTGTCTAGAGAGCTGGGATTTATTAGACACAAATGGGAGACGTTTTCAGAGATGGTGCCTGATACCACACTCCTCTCTGCTTCTCTGCATCCCAGATAATTTTCCCTGTGCCAGGCTACTTATCCAAAGCACACTTCTGTTTGGCCAGGCCATCATCTGAGGCTTCCTGTGGAGCAAGGACACAGCTTCCTTCCCCCCATTCCCCCCACCCCCTTCAGGAAGCCACCTGGAGAGGGCCCAGCTGCTTTCTTAGGAGTCCTGCCCTGAGCTCTATGTAGCCCCAGAGGTTGCCCAGAGCCATCCATCCATTCATTCATTCATTCATTCATTCATCAAATCCTTACTGAATGAGCTCTTTGTGCCAAAAACTGGTTGATAGTAAATAGAGACAGCAGAGAGCAGGCACTGTGGGTGGCCCCACTGGGGTGATGGAAAGAAGGCTGCCCATCTGGGATCAACTTGAGGGTAAGAGGCAGCTTGCCTAACGCTGCCTTTCCAGCAGCACAGTGGCACAGTGGCATCAGATCCAAGTTCAAATTCCAGACTACCACTAATTGCTGTGTAGCCCCTGGTGGGCCTCAGGTTTCACACCTGCAAAATGGGTATCATGGTATCTCTTCCCTTGAGTTATTGTAAGAATTAAATGAGATTATATATAACTTGACAGTTATTAAGTGCTTATCATAAGATCGATTAAGAAGTGATTTATATACTTTTACACATTTAATCCTATAACCACAACCACTGTATGACTTGGATCTCATTATTATTCCCTTTTTTACTGCTGAGGAAACTGAGGCTCAGAATGTTCATAGGTGGGAACCCGGGACCAACGAACTCCAGAGTCTAGGCTCTAACTGTGAAGTGACCTTCAATGACAGTGCTCAGCTCAGGGTTTGGCACTTGGGGAGTGTCCCTGAAGTATAGGCTGTCATTCGGGAAAAGGGTGGCACATGCCTTAGGAGGTGGGATCTGCCCGGAGGCAGGCAATGGGACACTGACCCTCATGGAAACCCCAGTCCTGGCCACCTTCCCTTCCAACTCTCCTCTGAGGTTGGCACTTTCTGTCTTGAACTGCTCAGGGAGGAATAGGGGTGGGCTCAGGAGGCAGAGGCCGTGTTTCTAGGAGGAACAACCCAAACTCCTTGCATTCGTGGAGCATTCTAAACTTTCAAGCCATCTAATTATCCCGAAAACCCATGAAAAGTCTGGGTGGGTATTTCTAGCTCCACCTTAGAGATGGAAGGTCTGAATAGATCTGAAAACCTACTTGACATTACACAAGCTAGAAATGACCTTGAACTGGGACTCAGCCTGCCAAGACTTGGTCTGTTGCCTTCTTTGTTGTGAGGCCCTGCAGGGTCTGGCCCTGGCATCCTTCCCAACTTCTGCCCCACTCTCCAACCACCTTTCAGTGTTCAGTGCCTTCTGTCTGGAATGCCCTTCACCCTTGGCCCAGACCCTCACCCTCTCTCCACCTGCCAAACTCCCATGGAGCCTTCGGGTCTTAGCAGAGGTGCCTAGCATGTAGTATGAACTCAATAAACATTTGTAGAAATAAGTATTCAAACTCCTCCCATATCGCCCCACAGCTTCCTATTTGCTCCAAGATGGGTGAGGGGCCCCCCTCTGCTCCCACAGACCCCCATCCTTTCTCAACCCAATGCAACCCCCTGTAGTAACTGCTGTGCCCTGTCTCCCCTGACAGACTATGAGCTCCCTTCAGGGCAGACATTGGCACAAACAAGCTTACTAAATGCCTGTTGGATGAATGAAAGCATGAATCAATGAATGATTAAATGACACCATTTTTGCCTTCTCTACAACATAGTCTTATATCTGGCCTACAAAAATTGGCTGAGTGCTTGAATACTGCTGAAGGCAGGAAATAACTGTTTAAGATAATCCTGATCAAAGTAATAATGAATTTATGGTCAGGAAATGCCTTTTTCACCCCTAGCCCTGCCGATTCCAACAGGAGCAGGTCACTTGGGGAGATGAGAGGGGACTAGCCCAGATGGTCCCTATTCTCTCCCTCAGGCACCCAGGTCCTGGGGCGACAAAGGCAAAGTAGGGAACCTGCCCGTACAGGTCCCTGCCTCTCTCACTGTTCACCACCCACCATCCCCCGTCTGATCACACAATCATCTGAAACTGGAGGAAAGACTATAAAAAGAAAGCGCCGGCATTGAGGGAAACATCCGGCGAGGAAGTGTGCTGGGTCGGAATTGTGTGGAGTCAACAGATTTTTCCTGTCTTGTAGCAAATCTCCCAGCTGCTGTCCTTGCTGCATCAGGGCCAATTCCAGCCCAAACCAAACCACCGGGGAAATAAATACTCGGCCAAGCCCTGCGGAGGCAGGTAAGCACACGTAGCCCCCACAGGCTTCTCCAGCCCCCCTCACCCCTGCAGTCTGTGATCTTAAGGAAGGGTGATCACATCCCAGACCCACTTCCCTGGGACAGTGCCTCGGACAGCATCCATCCCCCCACCCCAGGCCACTTGGTCCTGGAGCCACTGTATTTATAGTATTTACAGGACAGGGTCACTAGGGAAATGACTTCATCCTGAGGCTCTGGTTATCTGTCCTCTGATTGCAGAGGTGCTGGGCTAAGGACTTTTAATCTGTGACTTTCAGCTTTCTTTCTCTTGACCCTTAAACATAATATGAAGGCCCCTGGCTAAGGACATGGATATGTGGGTGTGTTCCTTTAGGCTGTCCTAGAATTAAAGAGACGTCAAGAGGACATCTAATCTAACTCCTTGTTACAGATGGAGACATTGAGGCTCTAACTAGTTGGGTTCAACCCAGTTATGTAAACTTGAGCAAGTCAAATAAATCTCCAAGGCCTAGTTTCTCATCTTTAAACTGAAGGTCACCACAATTCCTTGTAGTGATGGGGTAAGGATTTAATGATCAAATGTATTCTAATCCCATAGCCCAGTGCTGGGCACATAGTAGGTCCACAAGCAATGATAAGTCCTTTCCTCTTAAATTGACTTTGTTCAAGATCATATAGCCAGTGAGTGGCAAAGCTGGGACCAGTTCTCAAGGTCATATAGCCAGTGAGTGACACCTGACTCCTGGTTCAATGCTCTTGCTGTGACAACTTGTAGCTGCTGCTTCTTTTTTTTGTCAAAGGGAGTGAAAGGTAGTGAAAGGTAGTGCAGGGCAGAGGTGAGCGCTCCAGAGTCATAGCAGTCTAAATTTGAATTCTCACTTTATCACTTAATCCATGGGGAGCTTGTGCAAGCTGCATAATCTTCACAAGTCTTGGTTTTCTCATTTGTAAACTGAGAATGATAACAAGAGAACCCCTTACAGATGTGAAAGGTTTAATGAAAAGGTGCATAATGCCCTGCAAAGCTTAAGGCAGCGGTTCTCAACCTGTGGGTCGCGACCCCTTTGGAGGTCGAACGACCCTTTCACAGGGGTCGCCTAAGACCATCCTGCATATCAGATATTTACATTATGATTCCTAAAAGTAGCAACATTACTGTTATGAAGTAGCAACGAAAATAATTTTATGGTTGGGTCACAACATGAGGAACTGTATTTAAAGAGCCAGAAGGTTGAGAACCACTGGTAAGGCATGACTCAGAGTAATTTCTCAGTAACATGAATTGCTGTCATTGTTACTTGCAAACTTGCCACCTCCCTGCTGATCTCTCCATGCAGTAGAAATAGCCACTGGAAAAGAGAAAAGAAAAGAGAAAAGAAAAGACCCCTCTCTCCCCTGGCCTTAAAGCCCCTCAGGGAGCCTTCCACCTGCTGGATGATGAGGGGCCTGCCCTGTTCCCCCCATGCCAGGAAGTCTGAGGAACTGGCCTCCCCCAGGTGATAAGAAGGGTCTATGGAGGGAGAAGCCAGGGAGGAGGCAGTAGGAGGGTGAAATGGGATAGTAGATTCTGAATAGCTTTTGGATGCCTCGCTTTAGCTGGACATGCTCTTCTGGTCTACAATTTGGCCTCAAATAGGGAGGAAGGAACATTCAATCATGAAATCCACAAAGTATTAAGTACCTACTATGCACTGGGCCCTGTTCTGAGCACAGATAAATATCCCTGCCCTCACTGGAGCTCATACTTTGATGGAAGGATGAATGGGTGAATGGATGGGTGGATGGATGGATGGTAGATGATCGCATTGATTCAACTGAAGTTACTAAACTCCTACTCTGTGCCAGGCAATGTGAAGGAATTGGAAGGACAATAGTGAGTAATCACATCTATGCAGTCATGGTCACTTCTGTTTGCTGAATGCTTACAATGTGCGAGGCACGGTGTTAAGCTCTTTACATAAAACCTTTCATGTTACAACGTCTCACCATGCCCCATGAAGTGGATGTTACAGACTCAGAGTAGGCAGGAGGGATGGGATCGAGTCACTCAGGTCGGTCTGACTCTGAAGGCTGGATTATGTGTATCCAGGTCCCGATGTGGATGAATGAATGCTGGCATGAATAGAAGAATGTGCACGAGCTAGAATGAATGAACCTAGGTTTGAACTTTCCCATTTGGGGGCTGGGTTGGTTTCCTTTGCAGGAGTGTAATCCCAGACACAGATGGCCCCGGTGCCAGGGCTGGTGGCCAGGCAGAACCAGACCAGGAAGAAGGACCCTTGGACCTTGAAGAGGACCTCTCTGTGAAGCAGCTGCTAGAAGAAGAGCTGTCAAGCCTGCTGGACCCCCACAAAGGTAGGGACTCCCCAGGGTGACCCAACTCTCCTTCTACCGCACACACAGTCTGCTTACATGCTCAGGCTCCAGAGTTCCGCTCCAATCCACTGCAGGGAAACACAGCCATTCCGTTTCTGGGGAGGAACATCCGCAACATTTTACTTCTCCTGGAGCTTCAGAAGGCCTTCATTTGTTTAAAGACCAGATTCTACTCTAATTATTTGTTTTACAAATCATCGTAAGAATAGTGAACGATTACTGAGTTCTTGGTATGCCAGGTACAGGACACACATTATCTCATTTAAGCTTCCAAACATTATCTCATTTAAGCTTGGAGGTAGGTATTATGAGCTCCAGTTTGATTATGAGCACTCTCATGAGAAAACTGAGGCTCAGAGAGGTAACAGCTTGCCCAGTCACCTGGCTCATTAGCAATTGAAAGTGAGTCAACCTAGGCCTGCCTTCCACCAAGAGACCTCCCCTTACCTCCTGAACCACTTTTTAGAATTTCTTTGGTGTGTTTAAATATCCTTTTACCCTGAGAACTGAATCACCTCATTAATGTGCTAACATTTCTTACTGAAACAAAAATATTTTTTTTCTGGAGAAACAATTAGTTTTGAAAATAGATACAAAAGATGAATTTTAATTAAAGAGTCTGCTAGCTGGCCCCTCTGCTGTGGACAGCCGTCAGCCCCCTTTAGGTAACACCTACAGATCCAACTGTCCCTAAGCTGTGGTTTTGTTTCTGTAGTAACAAGCTGCTTCTCATCTGGACATCCCCTGTGTGCTCCCTCCGGCAGCAAACATGCTGAAGGCATGGCAGGCACTTCCTTTTCCTTGGTTAACAGAAATAAGGCTAACATTTATTGAGTGCTTTCTATGTGCTAGACCAGTGATGGCGAACCTATGACACGCGTGTCAGAGGTGACACGCGAACTCATTTTTTTGGTTGATTTTTCTTTGTTAAATGGCATTTAAATATATAAAATAAATATCAAAAATATGTCTTTGTTTTACTATGGTTGCAAATATCAAAAAATTTCTATATGTGACACGGCACCAGAGTTAAGTTAGGATTTTTCAAAATGCTGACACGCCGAGCTCAAAAGGTTCGCCATCACTGGACTAGACCCTGTTCTAGGTGCCTCATGAGGAACTCTGACAAGATACGGACTATTCATTATCCCCAGCTCATAGAGGAAAAATCTGAGGGGCAGGGGTGTTAAATAACGTTCCCAAGGTTGTGCAGCCAATGGTTATTAATACCACTGTGGCTCTAAATTAAACTTAAGTAAAATGAAATCTAATTAAAATTAAGTACATGTAAAATGAAAAATTCAGTGCCTCAGTCATACCAGCCACATTTCAAGTGCTCAACAGCCACCTATGGTTAATGGATATTGCTTTGGACAGCACATATGTGCAAAGTTTTATAGGACTGTATTGTCTAGAATGTAGAACTGTGAAGTCCAGTATAGCAGCCACTAGCCACATGTGGAAATGTCTAGTCTGAACTGAGATGGGATGTAAATATAAAACGCACTCCAGATTTTGAACACTTAGTATAAAAAGTAATTTATAATATCCCAATATTAAAAATATTGATTATGAAAAAATATTGGTTATGTGATAAAATGATAGTAATTATAAAATATTTTATGAATTAATTTCACTTTTTCTTTTTACTTTTTAAAATGTGGCAAACAGAAAATTTAAAATGACCTCTGTAGCTCACAGTCGATCTCTATTGGGCAGTGTGGGACTGGAACCTGTGGGCTCGGTTCCCACGTGGCCCTGCTTTCCCACAGCACAGAGGGCAAGCACAGCGGGATGAAGAGGGCGGCAGGGATAAAAAAAAGCCTGAGCTACGCATCTGAATGCTCACAGCAGCCCAACAAGATGAGTACTGCCATTTCACCACTTTATGAGAGAAAAAGGAGGCTCAGAGAGGTTAAGCAATTTCCCCAAGGTCACACTGCTCACAAGCAGCAAAGCGGGGAAATCAAACCCAGGTCGGCCCAGCACCCACCCTCCACAGAGTAAATTCACCATCGCTTTTCAGCCATTCGCACCCACCCCAGTGATTTTCTCATTCCAAGCTTCATTCCTCCGGAAGCTCTCTGACCCTGGTACAAGGAAAGGCCTAATTCGGTAACGCCAAGAGTTCCAACCTTATTACTCCAGAGTCGCAGGGAACTAAGGTTTACATTTCCCAAATGCTCAGGGTTAATATTTGTTCATTCAATCATTCAGTGAATGTTCTCTAAGTCCCAGGCGTGGGCTGGACCAGTTGGGAAGTGGCCTGACCCTGCCTCACAGGCTGCACAGTCCCAAGCTCACTTGGTGAGATGGAGACTCGTTTGTATCAATATAAAAAACAGTTAGCTGTATTTTGAAATAACTTTTCTAAATTACACAAGCAATATTTAGTTAATGTAGAAAAATGTAGATAAAAAGAAAATAAATCACTTCTGCCCAGGCTAGTTTCAGTTAATACTTTGGCAAATCTCCTTTCAGGCTTTTATGCTATGCAGATTTTATTTACTTTTAATTTTTTTTCCTTTTTGTTGATTTATTGGGGTAACTGGTTAATAAAATTATATAGGTTTTAGGTGTACAATTCTATAACACATCATCTGTATATTGCATTGTGTGTTCACAACACCAAGTCAAGTCTCCTTCCATCACCATTTATCCCCCCTTTACCCTCATCTACCTCCCTCACCCCCTTTCCCTCTGCTAATCACCATACTGTTGTCTGTGTTTGAGTTGCTGTTGTTTTCTTAATCCCTTCACCTTTTCCAACCCCACTCCTCTCTGAGAACTGTCAGTCTGTTTTCTGTCTGAGTGTCTCCACTTTGTTAGTTTATTTTGTTCATTAGATTTCACATATAAGTGAAATCATACGGTGCTCGTCTTTCTCTGACTGGCTTATTTCACTTAGCATAATACTCTCCGGGTCCATCCATGCTGTCACAAATGGATAAGATTTCCTTTTTTTTTTTTTTTTTTTACAGTTGAGTAGTATTCCTTTGTGTAAAGGTACCACAGCTTTTTTATCCAGTCATCTATTGATGGGCACTTGGGCCACTTCCAAATCTTGGCTATTGAAAATGTTTCAATGAATAAAGGGGTGCATATACTTGTTTGAATTAGTGTTTTGAGTTTCTTTAGATATATTCACAGAAGTGG
Source organism: Myotis brandtii (assembly GCF_000412655.1). Classification (NCBI taxonomy): domain Eukaryota; kingdom Metazoa; phylum Chordata; class Mammalia; order Chiroptera; family Vespertilionidae; genus Myotis; species Myotis brandtii. Next base: position 3,843,716 of record NW_005370597.1, on the reverse strand, counting down.
AATCACTGGGTCATAAGGCAGTTCTATTTTTAATGCCCATCCTGCTTTCCAAAGTGGCTGCTCCCATTTGCATTCCACCAACAATATGCACAAACTTTAAAGCAGCTCACTTTAGGCAAACACTAAATACATGTTAAAGTAGATGTTGTGCCTCTTTTTTTTTGAAAGACACAGTTTCTTTAACTACATTTCTTAAAGACAGTCTTTCCTCTGCTTGGCCTCTACCATCAGGCCTGGGACTAGTTTTTGAGACAGGAAAAGAAGTGATGGTAGCAGTGGGTTCCAGGAGACAGTTTTTCACTGCCCCATCCCTTTCCTGGGACAGCCCTTAGAGAGCCAGCTCCCCCCCACCCCCCAGCCTGATTCTCAGCAGAGGCCACAGATGGGCCCCTGGAGCATCCAGGGGGAGGAAGGGGCAGCTCTTCAGAGTGGATAGTGGTGCAGTCACAGGGGACTTCAGAGTCATAGGACCCAGGGTCAAATTTGGATTTAGTTGCCTAGTACATATGTGTCTTAACTTCTTAGAACTTTACAGTTTTCTCATCTATAAAATGGGATAATACTCTGGACTTCAAAGGTTGCGTGGAGGTTACATGAGATAATGATGTAAATTGCTTGGCACAGAAGAAGTACTTAGTAAGTGGTCACTATTATGTGTATAGACAGAAGGCAACCCCAAGTCAGGAACTCCAGCCTTGGCCAAGAAAAGGGATTTTCCCCCATTCAGGGTGCGCCTGGCTATAAGGAGTGGGTGAAAGACACCTAGACCTGAAACACGCCACCCACCCAGACGTCATTTAAAAACAGGCCAATTCTAATTGTAGGCCTTCCTCCTGCCTCCTCCTCTCTCAGCTCATGGGCAACGTCAGTCAGCGGCCTTCCTGCCCAGTGAGCTTCCCTGTCAGGGCCTCTTCCTTCCTGTCCCCCTCTGGCTGCCCCGTCTGTCCTCTGCCATTTCCCTTCCCTCCTTTGTTCAGTGCCCTTGCCCTGCCCACACCCCACCCTCACCCGCTCTGCCCTTCCGTGGGCTCAGCCCTCACTATGTCCTCTCCTCCCCCTGCAGGCCTGGCCCTGGACAGACTAAGCGCCCCAGACCCGGCCTGGATGGCCAGGCTCTCTTTGCCCCTTGCCACCAACTACCGTGACAACGTGTTCTCCCCGGACACTGCGGCCTTGGAGGAGCCGAGGACCTTCCAAACGTTTGGCAAGGGGTCGGGGCCAGAGCTGAGCCCAACAGGCACACGGCTGGCCAGCACCTTCCTCTCGGAGATGAGCTCGCTGTTGGAGATGCTGCTGGAGCCGCGGGCCAGCGTGCCCGTGGAGGCTGCCTCCGAAGTGCTGCGGCGGCTCTCGGTCTGCGGGAGGACCCTCAGTCTAGACCTGGCCACCAGTGGGGCCGCAGGCACGGACGTCCAGGGGGACCCAGGTGGAAAGAAGGGGACCGAGGGCAGGACCAGGACCAGCAGCAGCAACAGCAACAGCAGGGGCCTTTGGATCCAGGAACCAGGGGCCCCGGGAGATGTTAGGGAGTCCCGGCCCTGAGGGCCCTCGGACATGTTCTGGTTTCTAATATTGTTGAACTCACTGAGCAGAAGTGGCTCGAGAACTTTAGGGTGACTGATGTTGCCCCACGGAGGGGACAGGGGCCTAAGGACTAACAGCTGGCTGACCAAAGCAGCCCCTTGTTAGGAGCTAGCTCTGCCTCTGGATTTCCTGGAGGATGGAGATAGTGAGTGGCTGAGATAAGTGTTTGCTGGCAAAACACAGGTAGAGCACAGAGGGCTGGTCCTCGGGTGGAACAGATGCCACGGAGTGTCTGTCACGAGCAGGAAAGAATGGCCTTGTTGCATCCTGGAGGGTGGGGGGCTGCATCCTGCGGTGCCAGGCAAAGCTCTCCGACCTTCTAATAAAGGAAAAGCAGTGGCTTGTTCGCCTGTTTACACCCCTCAGGAGGGACGAATAACAGAGTGATAGTTCTTTGTCCTCCAGTACCTGTCAAGTGGGTCAGGCTGGGCCTGGACAGGAACAGGGCACGTTGGTGCAGTGTTAGGTACGCAACGAAGGACATGTGTACTCTTGATCCCACTCCTCCAGTGCTGCATTATCAAATAATCCGCTTCTCAGCTGGAAAATTAGGGCTACGAAAAGCGTGACTATTTATAGAGCATTTACATGAGCCAGGCACCAGGCTTACAATAGAATTTAATTAATAATTTCTCGACAACCCTGAGAGGGAGGTGTTATTATCCCCATCTCACAGACAAGGATATGAGCCATGGAGAGGCTGGGTGTCTTGCCCAAGATCAAGCAGAGAGCAGAGGCAGTGCTAGGACTCGGAGCCACGTTTGTCCAACACCAAAACCCATGCCCTTGACCTTGACACTACACTGCCAGCCACGGAAAGGAACGGAAAAGCCCCCAGAGGTGAGCTCTTGTCGGTAGCGGACTTGCCTGAGCTCCCCTCCAAAAACATGGCTGAAGAGTATTTCCAAAGCCGCGCAGGCCTGCACGTCTAACCACCAAGCCCGGAGTGAAGGGGATTGATCTGACCTGACGCAGGCCTGGGCCTCTGCAGAATCCTGTCCTTTCCCAGGGAGCAGCCCTTCAGGTACAGACATCATCTTCCCAGAAACCACCATTCGTAGGGAAATCTTTGTCACAGCAGGTTTGGGCCTGTGAATTCAGGCGCGGGAGGAGAGTGTGTGAACCAGCTCCATGAAATCGATAGTGACAGCAGCAAACCTTCAGGGGAGGAGGGAGTGAAGAAACAGCAAATATCTTCCCAAGGCTCAGCCTTATCATTCTCTTGGAAATTTCCAAGCTATCATTCAGCTAGATTCTCCATAGCGTGGGGATTTCCTGGACACTGAGGGCAAAAATTCCTTTTTCCTCCTTTGGAGCTCAGTGCTCATGTTCACTGTCCTTCATCCTCCTAACTAGGGCTAATGATGCCAAGCATACTTAGAATACAGTGTGGCGTCATTATTCCATTGTCCTATTTTACAGATGAGGAAACTGAGCCCCAAAAGCTAAGTGTTTCAGGAGCAGGGTCTCTGATCACCTCAGCCAAGACAGAGTGATGATCTCCTTACAAGATCTCCTTACAGTCTGACCAGCCAGGTGCCCGGCACAAAGCAACATATGATGAATACCCACTGAATGAATGAATGAATGAAATAAAAATGTTTCAGAGCTCCCTTTTATCTATATTGGAGCTCCAGATAAAGCTCTACTACAGGGGTCCTCAAACTTTTTAAACAGGGGGCCAGTTCACTGTCCCTCAGACCGTTGGAGGGCCGGACTATAGTTTTAAAAAAAACTATGAACAAATTCCTATGCACACTGCACATATCTTATTTTGAAGTAAAAAAACAAAACGGGAACAAATACAATATTTGTATTTGCATGTGGCCTGCGGGCCGTAGTTTGAGGACCCCTGCTCTACTAGGACCAAAAAAAAAAAGGGTTCCATATGTAAAAGCAAGCCTGAAAACCATAGCACCAGACAGGCTGACCTCCCATTTACTAGTGGCTCTTCAGTACAGAGCTGATGTTGGGAGGGTGGACAGAAGAGATGGGGGAATGGTGACCTGAGGAACCTTGAAGCATGGTTGGCAACTAGAGCATTGGATATACTGGATCACTGCCTCCTTCCTGTTCAAAAGTCCTAAATCTGTAGACCTTGGACCTCCCACCCCCACTTCCCTGAATTCTAGGCAAAACTTTGTGTATAGGCATTTTCCTAAGTAGAAGACAAACAAAGTTCTCATCAGATACTCAAAGGAACAGGTGACCTATAAAAGGTTATGCGGCACTGCTCTAAGTCACAATCTAAACTTCCACAGACATGGGTAATTTTGGTTATCAGGAGTCTGAACATTTTATAGCAAGGAAATGGCAGGACAGAAAAGGCTGACTGGCCCAAAGTCATGTGGCTGGTTTGTGGCAGGGCTGGGATTTAGGATGAAGTTCGTTCTAATATATCAAGGGTTCTTAACCTGGGACCCATGGGTGGGCTTCAGGATCTATGAACCTGCTGAATCGCTCATAAGATTGGGAAGTGCATTTTGCTACGGGAAGGAGTCAGTGCTTTCATCAGATTCTCAGAGGGCCTGGGACCTAAGTAAGGTTAAGGACCATAGCAGTCCTCTAGCTGGTCCTCAGTTTGACTTTCCTGCAAAGCCTGGAGAACTCCTGAGTAGAGCTATTCTGAGGCACCAGCCTTTGCTCAGGGCGGGGGTGTAGGCACTGGGGGTTGTACTCTCGCCTGCACCATGTGACCCCCTCCTAGCACGCTAATACCAGACAGTATATGTGGGGACAGAACTGAGTGGGCTGAACAGGAAGGTCACAGAAACTTGTTGACGTCAGCTGAGATGTCAAAGCTGAGACTTTGGACATGCTCAGAACAGTTTCCCAAGATGGGCTCTGTCCCCTGGGAGACTGAGGGAGCAGGCGAGCCAGCAAGCACTCAGTTAAAAGTCGTCTTAATTTGGAAAGCGCAGTTTTTTATCAACAGTCAGCTGATCTTCAGCACCAGGAGTGGAATGCAGTGCTCACTCTGAGCCTGGGGCAGCTCAGAGATTGACGGGTGGCCTCCCTTCCCTGCCTGTCACCTGACTTCAGCTTGGCAGCTCACTGACCCTACCTCTTCTGGCTGAAACAAGAGTGAGATGGTAACCACCACCCTTGGGACGCTGGGGAGAACCACATCTCCAAAAGGAGAAGACAGGAGTGGAGAGGCTCAGCTGGGCACGGAAAGTGTACCTAGAAAGTAGGTCGGCATTTTTCAGCCCTACTAAGTATTGGGTACACGGTAGTGGGTGGGGCAAGGAGGGAGGTATGATCAGAAACACTCAGTCAACAAACATTTTGTATCTGTTGAGAAATTACTATGCATCAAAATCAGTACTGAAGGGGGTGTTATAGAATCAATCTCTTCAACAAATATTTTAAGCACCTACTAGGTGTGGGGTAGGCTTGATGTTGGGTGGAGAAGGGGCAATGCATAGAATCACTCATTCACTGAATAAATGTTTAATGAGCACTGTATTAACACAAAGACATAATGAGCCAAACAGCCTTATTCCCACTGTAGCATCAGGGCTCTCTGAAAATAGTACCTCCGGATAAGGAAACTGAGGCAGCAGAGCCTCCTCCCACAAAGGTCTCATTGCTGAGGGCACCAGGCCCTGAGCCTCAGGTCACCCAGCATCCTGACCCAGGCTGGCCCTGCTGGCAGGGGCCACCTCCCTGTCCTCCCCCCACATTTCCTTTCAGGGCCCTGACAATGAGTCATTAGTAAAGGAATTTTAATGGCAAAAGCACACAGTTCTGGGTCTGTGGAGGAAGACCATCCCCTGGGGCTGTGTGGAGACCGCAGTGACTGAACAGCCAAGGATTTCTGGTCCCTTGAAAACATCTCTCTCACGACTTTCCCATCCTTCCCTCTCCACAGCGAGAGCTTAAAAATATCCCACCTCCACGCTTGCCACCTCAAATGGAACCAGTACTTAATTTGTAATGACTGAGGGGGAAGGAGGGCCGCATCTGGCCATCACCACACGACACCGAGTGTCCCTGGACAGTCTGAACTGCCCCTTGGTCCAGGCATGGTCAGGAGGCAGCTGTAATCAGAGAACCAGAAATGCTAACAGGAAGGGAAGAGGCTGGCTCCCCGAGCAGTGACTTTTCCACAGAGGTGCCCCTCGGAGGCTCATTGGCGATCTGCAGGGTGCCGCTCTGTGCTCAGCTCCATGAGGGAAGCATCGGGTTAACCACGCTCTGTACTGCAGGACTTCTTGGAACCCTGAATATGCTGATGTGCTTTGTGAATCTATAAAAAGGGGACGTCTAGTGCAGCGCTTCCCAAACTTATTTGACCACAGAAACCTTTTTTTTTTTTTTTTTGCAGAGATTACTGCATGGCACAGCTTAAAACCCTGAGCTTTAACCAATGCGTGCATGGAGCCCCTACCTGCACGGCCCCGTGCTAAGTGCTGAGGATACTGGAATAAAAGAAAGACAAGGCCCCTGCCCCACGGGAGGGCAGTGCAAGGCCAGTGTGTAAGGCAGCCCTGGAAAGGCAGCAGGGGCAGGGGAGGCAGTGGAGCTAGAGGAAGCTTAGGGCTCCAGCAATGACAGGAAAGTGACAGGACCACTAAGGTTGGGGAAGGGGGGAGCAGCAGGGAGGGAAATGTGGACACTCCCCTCAATTCTTCCCACCTTTGAACTGGCCGAGCTGGTGGTCTTTCCCATCTGAACAGTCACTAGGGGTTTTGGTCGTCAGTCCCTCCCACACCCGACTCTCAACCACATCTATGCTATTGAACTTGGGCTCACATCCAGAAACCAGGGCACAGCTATTCACAAATTCAGTAATTGAAGTCATTAGCGTTGACTCAGAAATCATTTTTTCTAAGTCTCTCTCTTGGAGAAGCTTTTAAGACCCTTTAAATTGGTTAATGGAAAGTTTAGAGACGAGAATGGAGCCTAGGCTGTCAGTTCCCCGTTCCCGTCTCCCTGGCTCTCCCCAATACACTCAAGGGCAGAGTGATGAGATAATCCCGTATCTGCTTTATTAAACTCCATGCATTTCTGGCACACCCTTCACAAGCAAAGACCACTCAAAATCCACACTCTCCTGCTCCAAGAGTCCAGGTACTCGATCTCCATTCACTCCCTCACATCCACAGGACAATAAAAACACTTCCACGTAAAATTACAGTGTGAACAGCACAGAGAGCCCTGGACCAGGAGTCAGGAGGTCTGGCACTCCTCCTGGCCTGGTGACTCATAAAGCCACGTAAACACATATGCCTCCTCAGGTCCTGTCCACAGTGCAATGCCCACACCAGCCCTGCAGAGTCGGAGGGCAGACACCATTGCTCTTGGTCTACAGCAGAGGGACAAGGCGGTGAGTCAAGCTACTCACTGCTTCAAGGTGACGTGGCCATGCACAGTGACATGGCCAGAACCCGGGCCTCCACACACTCTCCTCCTCCTGACGGTGCTGGGGCAGGTACTTAAGGTTCTTTGGGAAGGTGGGTGGATGACTGGCCTCTTCTTTGGGACTCAAGTTGTGGTATCTCTCTGAGAGCCCACAGGCTCCATCTTTAGGGCTGAAGTGAGAAGGTCTGAAAAAGGTCAAACAGACACATCAGGGATTTAGGCAAGAAAACTCCTTACTTCCCAACCAGACACTCATGAATCCGTTGGAGAGGAACAAAAGCGAACTGATTCAGTGTTCCCCGCGTTTTAGCTGCTCATGGAACCACCTCAGGACTTTTGCCACCTCTCTGGATCTGTGTTCCCTTCTACGCAATGTCACAACGCTCTCCTTGAACTGGATTCACTGTTCTTAATGTCTGTGAAACTATAATATGCTAGTCACATTGTTACATGATATATTAAATATACACTACTAAAATAAAAACTATCAATTTGAATACCACCTAAAATCCTCTTGTGAACCACCAGAGGCACACGTATCAGATGCTGGCAAAAATCTGATGTAGTCTTGCCCTGGCCGGCGTGGCTCGGTGATTAGAGCACAGGCGGCACTTGCGTGCGTGTGCGCGTGTGTGCGGCAACCAATCAATGTGTCTTTGTGACATCAATGTCTCTCTCTCTCTCTCCCCCCTCCCTTCCACTCTCTCTAAAAATCAATGGAAAAAATATCCTCACTCCTCTGGTGAGGATTAATTGAAGAAAAAAAAAGATGTAGTCTAAGCTTGAGGAAACTATCGGGAGGGAGAAGGTAACTGATTTGCTCCAAGACAAAGGCTGAGGTGAGGACCTGGGTCTCCGGAGCATTCAGTGCCGTTTTTCACACGTCACTGAATGAATCCTTTTTGTGCACAGACCAGAAATGCCTGTGACTTATCCACTGCTCATCTGTGAGGCTACCAACTGAGGGGAAAGGTCAACGTCATTTATTAGCCATGCACTTGAAATTGCTTGAGAACTTGGCTCCCACTTGATTTCCACCCTGGAAAGGCATACTGACCCCTATCTTTATTGCCATCCAACTTCCTCCCCGCCCTCCCCCTGCACCAGGGAGAGGTACCGGTGACTGATCTCACCTTAGCCAAAACCCAGCCTGACGAGACTCCTTTCCAAGGAGTGTGGGGGGACAGCCATATTGGGGGCCTTGGGGCTGGCTCTGAGATGGCCACTTCTACAGAGGAGGCCAAGGTTCCCTGTGCTCCAGGCATGTGGGAGGCGCGAGGCTCCTGCCAGCAGGGTGTTCAGGCTGCAGAGGGAGGGGCTGGAGAAGGACTTCAACCCTGTGACTGCCAGGTCCTTGGGCCCCGAGGCTGCGAGGAGAGGTGAGAGTAACTCTTACTCATGCTGTATTCTTGGACTCCTATTTTGGAGCAAGGAATTCTGAAAGACTTGGTTCCCCCTGGCACTGTTAACCCACCCAGCCCGAGTGACTCATGGGCGAGCAGGGCTCTCGGAGCCCTCGCAGGGTAACGCAGGGTGCCGAGGCAGCCTCAGGACGTTGTCTCTCCTGGAAAATCACCAGGGCAGCTGCCATTTATTTAATACCTACCGTGTGCCAGCCTTGCTGAGCCCTTTATAGTCATCTCATTTAACCCTTACAACTACTGGGTGAGTCAAGTACTACTAGTACCTCAAAGTCAAAGGTGAAGAAACTGAGGCTCGAGGACATAGAGCCCAAGTTCAGTGACAGCACAGGGGTCAAAACAGGTTTGTCTGACTCGAAAAGCTGTGCTCTTACCCAACCACTGGGGCAGGAAATAGCAAGGAGACCAAGAGCGATTGCCACCCCCTTCTCTGATGGGGAGGGGCCCTGTGGGCTTTGACCTGCACCTGCACCTGCTGCCTCCATGGACAAGAGGGTCCGCAGCCTCTCCCGGGCAGGCTCATTCCCCAGAGCCGCTGACTGCTGGTAACATCGCACAGCCTCTCCCAGGCTCCTCTGCACACCAAGGCCCTTCTCATAGCAAATTCCCAAGTGGTACCTGCTCTGTGAGTCCTAAAAGAGAAAACGGACAGACACACAGATACACACTGCTTGCTTTCATCCATGAAACAAACGCTAGGCCATGCTGCCTGGATGCCAATGCCCCCGGTTCACAGACACCAGACATCCGCCAGCAACAGCTCGGGGTCTTCACTTCACGTGTCTTCTGGATCCCCTGGATTACAACACGTGTAACGACGCACCTTCTGTCTGTACAACTTACAACATGCTTTCACACCTGTTATCTTAGTCAGATTTTGATCCTCATGACAACCCTGTGAACTAGGAGATAGGCAGGCATTACTGTCCTAATTTTAGAGATGAGGCAACAGGTTTGGATTAATAAGTGACCAGCTCAGTAGTGCATTGGTTAATGCGTAACACCTGGCTCTGCGGGAGAAAAAGCCCTGATCTGTAGCATTCAGCAATTTCCATGGTGCAAATACTCTGGCCATCATTGATTTTACATATAACAGCTCTCACAGGCTGGTCTGAGCCAGCTCAGCACACCACTGGACTTGCGCAGGTCACACGTAAATCAGCAAGAGCTTGAAGCTGGCCCAATGCTCCTATCAGAAAGTCCCCTAAACAAAACAGAACCCAGTCCCAGCTCCAAAGTCCTTTCCTTTATCAGAGCGGGTCCCCAAGATGCCTGGATATTGGAGATCTCATACCCCATTGTTGGCAGCAAGCCAAAGATACTGCACAGCTCTCTGCTCGTCCAAGTATGGCTCCTTGGTGAAAAGCACCCCGAGGAAAGCTTGGGCCTGTGGTCAAGAAGGAAGGAAAAACATATTTTGGTTGCTGCCAGGCCCCACCCACCCCAGGTGCCCGGGAGAGACCCCACCCATGGCCCGCACCTCTCTCAAGCCTGAGTCTGCAGCCTGCTTCAGCATGAACACTGCCCTCTGCCGCTCAGGGTCCCTCGAGGGGGTTGGGCCTTGTAGCAGGCACCTGGCATAGCGGTACTGAGCCAGGCTGTGGCCCTGGCTGGCAGCCAGCTGGTAACAAAGGACCGCCTGGGGCAAAGGGAGAAACACCGTCACTGCAAGCGGCTTTTTCTTTGATTGAAAGTTTTAAATGTTATTTTAATTAAATAGTACATCATGATTACGGATTAGTCAGAAAATGCAGATAAGCCAAAGAAAAATTTAAATACAACGAAAAATAGAAACATACACTCCCAAGAAATCCTGCCTCCTAAAGATCATTCTGTTAACATCTCAGTGTACAGCCTTGCAAATTTCTTCATATATATGCTTACATATGTACACATATATACTATATATATTTACACACATAAATATGTGTCTAGAGGGAGAGAACTACATTCACTATTTTGTGACCTATTTTTTCATATAACAATACACCATGAATGTCTTTCCCAGACAATACATATAGATCTAGCACATTATTTTTAAGGCCCACAGAGATGTTATTAACCAATTCTCTACTGAGGAAACTTCAGGTTGCTTCCCTTTTCTTTGCTATCATATATAATTTTAAGAAATACATTCTTGTATATAACATCTTTCTGTACTTTTTTTTAAAAATATATTTTATTGATTTTTTACAGAGAGGAAGGGAGAGGGATAGAGAGTTAGAAACAATGAGAGAGAAACATCAATCAGCTGCCCCCTACACACCTCCCACTGGGGATATGCCCACAACCAAGGTACGTGCCCACAACCAAGGTACCTGCCCTTGACCAGAATCAAACCCAGGACCCTTCAGTCCGTAGGCCAGCGCTCTATCCACTGAGCCAAACCAGTCAGGGCTATCTTGCTGTTTTAGAATTAATTAACCCACTCACCATAGTAATACTCTAGGCCCTGAGGGTATAGCTGCAAAGAAGAAAGACCAGGGCCCGACCTACCTGAGTTTGAAATCTAAATTCCTAGAAGTTAGAGCTTTGTAAAAATGTTTCCCGCACAGGTGGGAGAGAGACTGGACTTCCCCACACCCTGCCCACTGCTCATTTCCGGAGGTCACTCTGGGCCTTGTGGCACAGGGGATGGGTCTGGGGACAGGAGAGGAGGTTGGTACCTTGCCAAGGTCCCTGGAGGTGCCTCTGCCATATTCATGACACAAGCCCTCGTTGTACTGTGCTTTGCTGTAGCCACGCTCTGCTGCTTTCTGGAAGTAGGAAAAGGCTGCCGTGTGGTTCCCATTCCTCACATTCTCTGTCCCTGTAAGAAAGCACAGGGCGTAAACGCTCACAGCTTCCCCTGGGAGCTTCCCCACATCCTCGGCCAGGTACCCACAGCTTCTTCCTTTCTTTTTGGTGCTGGACATTTGCATGTATTTCCATTCTCCGAATATTTCACTGGTTTGCCATACACATCAATGGGCTCTGCCCTCCTCTACACCATCCTCCTCTTGGCAAAAGGATGCCGATTTCCCTTTGGGACTAGCCCTCCCTTCAGTGCTGTCAATCAACGTGTCTCCTCTCTTCCCAACCAATGAGAATCTCCCTCAGAAATCTGACTCTTGATCTCTTTGTGACAGGAGAGAAACAGCTTTTGCAGTTTATTCTGAGGACAGCACTTCGAAGGCACTATAGGTACTGCCCCCTGGGTCCACGGGCTTCCCTGATGCCTGTCCGTTCTGAGGCTCGGCAGGTCAGCAGGTCTCAATAGACTCCTGTTGTGTTTTAAGTTAGCCAGAGTGGGTTTAGGCTGTTTGTGACCAACACAACCTCACACAGCTGATACTGTTACTGTTGCTTTATGACAACGCTGTGAGAGAGAATATAAGAGAGCCAAGACCTGAACTCAGGTGTGTCCAAAGCCCAGGTTCTTTTATCCTCCAAATAAAAAGGAAAACAGGAGAGGGGCTGGGCACAGCCAATTCTCAACGCTAAGCCTTTGCTCAAGCTGTTTCTCCTGCCTGGGATATCTTTTTCTGCCTCCACCATCTGGCCTTCGCATCCTGTTTCTGCTCTAGAACCTGCAGACCACACTCAGGCTTGAAACACTTTTTTGGCACTTACTTAATATACGAGCTTTTTTCTCCGAACTAAAATGTTTCAAGAATATAAGCCCTGTCTCCTCAATTAGACTAAAATCCTGGAGGCAGATGCAGAAAAAGAATGCAAAAGAAATAACTTTGCATAGGGTGAAAGCTCTATACAAATGCAAAATATGATTATGGCTTATGCTCCTTTTGTGTTCTGTCACAGTGCTTAGCACTTGCTGAATAAATGAATATATGAATGAAGGAATGGGCAAGAAAATTCTCAGAAGAGACTGTCTGCCCATCAGAATCACAAAAAGCTAATGAGGCAGAAGCCAGGTTGCATTCAGCCGGCAGTGAACTGAAGTCGCCTCCCTGCTGCCTGAAAACCTTCCCACCAGGATTCAGAGTCCTCTTGCCCTTGAGAAGGCTCAGAGGGCAAAGGATCCCACCGTCCCCATTCCCCACACTGGCTCTACCAACATACCCAGATCCATCTACCCTTCTCAGTCTCCTCTGCCTCTAACCTAGACCAAGCCACCATCACATTTTGCTTAGTCATCAGCAACAGTTCAACCCAGTCTCCTGTTCCCTCTCTGGCATCCCTTTAATCCACATCTGTCTACAGAACGGCCAGAGAGATCTTTAAAAAAGTAAATCAGATCATGTGACTGCCCTTCTTCCTGCACCAGTGTAAAACCCTCTAATGCAGCGGTTCTCAACCTTGGCTGCACATTAGAATCACCTGGGAATCTTTTTAAAATTCTGATTTCTGGGCCTCCTCCTCCGGAAATTCTGTTTCTTTGTTACTAATGTTGTGGCCCCACCCCATAACAAAGAAACAGAATTTCCGGAGGAGGAGCAGAAATCAGCAGGTTTTTCCACCCCATAACAAAGAAACAGAATTTCCGGAGGAGGAGGCCCAGAAATCAGGATTTTAAAACGATTCCCAGGTGATTCTAATGTGCAGCCAAGGTTGAGAACCACTGCTCTAATGGCTTCCTGTCTTAGCAAATCCACACTGTACCATGGCTCAGAAAAGCTCACTTGATCTGGCCCCTGCCAGCTTCTCTGACTTCATTCTCCCTATGATCTCTAAGCTCCAGACACACTTACCTTTCTTTTGTTCCTCAAAAAGCAAAATCAGTCCTGCCTCAGGACCTTTGCACTTGTTGTTGCTTCTACTTGAAAAGCTGTTTCTCCAGATGGAAACAAGACTGGCTTGTTTTTGGTAATCAGGTCTCAGCTCAAGGATCTCCCCATCAGTGAGGCCTTCCAAATTAAACGTTCCTTGCCCAAATTATGAACACACTCCCCTGTTTAATTTTGGTCATAACATTTATCACCATCTGAATTCTCTTTATCCGTTTGCCAATGTATTGTTTTTCTCTCCTTCAACTCACATGTTAGTTCCACGAGAGTAAAGGCTTTGATTGTCAAACACTAGATCCCCAACACCTAAAATACAGCTGAGGAAAAGGTGAATGCTCCATAAATTTGTTCTGAATGAATCCCAGCCTCTCACTCACCTGCCTACCAGACTCCAATAGATGCTGCTTGGGAGTCTGGGTCTCCACATTAGAAGGCCTGAAACTTAAGACAAGTCACTATGGAAACCAGGACACATGGTGGAGAGGCATCTGCAGTCTCCAGATGTGGGTAAGAAGTTCTTACTCATGCACTTGAGGGCCTGCTCCAAACCTCAGGAGCCCGTTCTTGCCTATATGTGGCAGAGCATGCAAGGTGTTCTCCAAGATTTATTTTCTCCTTCTTAATAGTAGGCATATGGTCATTCAGCTAAAGACTACATTTCCCACTCTCCTCTGTGATGAGGGTGGCCGTAAGCCTACATTCTGGGCAATGATTTGTGCAACTTCTCAGTCATGTCCTTAAAGGGAAGGAGTGGCCCTTTTGTTTTCCCACCTTCCCCCCTCCAGCTGGCTAGAATATGGCAGGATTTAGAATAGCCAACTAGGACCTCAAGATAGGAACCAGTTTGAAGAATGGCAAACATGTTTGAATGAGAATGGGTCCCTGACACCACAGTGCCCCCATGCTAGACTTGTTTACTTACCTGGGAGAAAAGAAACTCTCTGATTTAAACCAATCCCTACCGTGACTCTATTTGACCTTCTCCATACCCTTTCCGTTTTCCCATCTGCCTGCCTTGAGGGAGGGTCCACCTAGTTACCTAGGAAGTTGAAAGCGATGGAAACACTGAGCTGGAAGAGTTGCTGAATGGAAGTCACAGCCTCCTCGAGGGAAAGCGTTTTTGATTTATCTTGTTCCTGGGAAGAAATACAAAGACTCACCATGGGGGAGTTCACTGGGATTGCCACCTGCCCAGAGCAATGTTAGAAAGATCCAGGTGGCCAAATCTGGACAATACCTGCTTTTCACCAGTGGGCTGAGGCTGGGTTGGTTTTGCCTGGGAGCTGAAGCTACTGCTGGCATGCAGGAAGCTGACATCACTGGGATCTGCAAGGGAAAAGGCCAAAAACCAGCCAGGGCAAAGGAGAAAGTAATTTCTCCTTTTCTCCCACTTTACCAGTCTCCCAGCCCCTCCAGCCAGCACCACTGCCAGGAACCACAATAACTGTGAACTACCTCAGGAAGCCTGGGGCCTCACAGGAATGACAAGTCCCTTACCTGGCATATACAACAAGAAATGTTCATCAGTCCAACTCCCCACCCCGCCCTGCCTTCTGCTGGTTCTAGGAGGTAGGGACATACCTTCCTCAGGGGGCTCCTGAGGATCAGCTGCTCTCAAGGATCCGTGTGCGGAGGGGCTCTCGGGCTGAGTGGAGAGTTCTTCCTGGCCCAGCCTGGGTTCCCTGAGGCCAGTGTGCCTGGGAGCTGGGCTGTCAGGGCTGGGGAGAATGTGCCTCCGCAACGCTGGAAGAGCCGGCGACAGCAGTCACATTAGGAGGGGATCAGTACAGTGAACTCGGGGAAGTTTTGGGGACCAAAGGAAGAACTTGGAAACTCCGGTGACACCTCCTTCACAGACCTCCTCCTCCATTTCCTTTGCTGGCTTCCCTCTGCACGGGTTTAGAGGGGCCCACATTTACGCTGACCTCCTGCCTGAAGCATAAATCACTCTTCTGCTTTAATCTTCCAGTGGCAAGGAGGCATCTACTTTATTTATTCATTGTTGTAGCCCCAGCACCTAACACTTTGTTGATGATAATACCGATAATGATGGTACCATAACAATAAGGGCAAGAAT
This sequence comes from Myotis brandtii, assembly GCF_000412655.1. Classification (NCBI taxonomy): domain Eukaryota; kingdom Metazoa; phylum Chordata; class Mammalia; order Chiroptera; family Vespertilionidae; genus Myotis; species Myotis brandtii. The sequence goes on along the minus strand of NW_005370597.1, from coordinate 3,828,540 downwards.
TTAAACTAATACTGAGCACTTCCTCTGTGTCTATGTGTCAGGCACATATGACCTTGACATATATTAATTCATTTAGTCCTCCCAAGAAACCTATTATTACCCCTTTTTATAGATGAAGAAACTGAGGCATAGGGAAGTTTAAAATGACTTGTCCAGGGACCCAAGACTAGTATACAGCAGCTCTGGGGCTTGAACCCCAATAGTCTGACTCCAGAGCCTTAACCAATTGGCTTCATTGCCTCTGTACCCTGGTACATAATAATTACTCAATAAAGATTCATTTATTAATGAATGACTGAGCAGAGAATGACTTAACTGGCTCAGGGGTAGACAGGAAGCCACACCCAATATCTACAGTCTACTGCACCCCAGGGGGGCTCCCTCCATGGAAGGTGATGGGAGGACATTGGAAGGTAGGTGTGGCCCACACCCTGGGTGGATGGAACTTCCTCACATTCTCCTTCCTCTGACTTCAGATAGGAAAGGCAAGGAGCTGCTGATGGCTCTTTTCCTGAGGTGTGTCCAGAGATGCTTCCTGGCCCAGAGAAACTCCCAGCCCAGCCCTCCTGTCCCCGGGACTGAGAACTCACAGGAGCACGGATGCCACAGGGGAGATGAGAGGAAACAGTCCAGGGGACTGCGCCAAGAGCTGTGCTCCGCTTGCCGAGGACCTGCTGGCAGCGATGCCTGGAAGTGGATCTGCCTTGCCAGCTGCAGGGCCAGCACAGCCAGAGTGCCCTGGGAAAGACAGCCCATCAGGGACACAGCTGTCACCAGTCAGCCCGTACAGTCCTAGCCTGCAGCTCAAACATCACTTCGAGAAGCTTTTCCTGACCCCTAGTGGGGGCAGCTTCCACTCCACACTCTCACAGCACCCAACTTCCCCTGGGGAACCCTGATCGTACTGGTACCTAAGCAATCATCTCTCCAATTATTCCACTAAGGTCTGACTCTCCTGTTAGTCTTAAAGCACCACGAGGGCAGCAGGAACCATGTCTGTTTTCCTCACCAATGTATCCCCGGCACCTAGTAGGGTGCTAAGATATACATGCTGAATAAACGCACGAGTGAGTCACTGAATAAATAGTCTGAGCAGGCAAAAAGCTAATGTGGTAAGTTGGGGCTTTGCCACAAATGCAGGGACAGGTCAGAGTTCCCCACCAGGCTCACTCTCCTTCTCTAACCTGGCACAACTCTTCCCTTCCCCTCGCCCTGACCAAGCCACCCCACCACACACATCTTCACAGGTGCAGGCTTGTTGAAAGTGTCTCTTCTTCCACAGGTCTGCAGAACACCTGAGCTAGCTCCTACCCAGTGCTGCTTGGTTTTCCCTCCCCCTTCCTACATATTGAAAGGGACACCCAAATACTTAGTGTTGCAACAGGAACTGGGCACAATGACAAACAAGACAGACACAGTTTCTGCTCCAGTGGAGTTTATCATATTCATTGATGGAGAAAGACAAAAACCCAAATACACAGAGAAAGAACTACAAATTATGCTGTAGGAAACAAATCAGGGTTTACACAGAGTGTAAGGAATCAGGGAAACCCTCTCTATTGAGGTGACGTGTGAGCTGAGGCCAGAAAGAAGAGAAGGTGCTGGCATTGTCAATAACAGGGTTATGTACCAGGCACTGAGGAAAGCTTGTGCTTAGGCCCTTTCACGCGGGCAGCAGTGACAGGGCTGAGGGATGGCATCAGGACACCTGGGATCCAGGTCCAGTTTCCAAAAAGACGCTGGGGGATCACCCTAGGGTTTGGATCTTTGGCAAAATGGGAAAATGCTTGCCCTGGCCGGTGTGGCTCAGCTGGTTGAGCGTCCTCCTATGCACCAAAAGGTTGCCAGTTTGATTCCCAGTCAGGGCACATGTCCAGGTTGCAGGCTTGGTTCCCAGTCTGTATGTGTACCAGAGGCAACCAATCGATGTTGCTCTCTCACATCGATGTTTCTCTCTCTTCCTCTCTCTCTCTCAAAAAACTAAAATATCAATAAAATCTTTTTTTTTTTTAAAGGAAAATGCTCCCCTCTCCAAAGTGTGTTATGCCTCTAGTCCACAGCTTCCCAGACAGAAGTACCCCTGTCATGGGAGACACTCCAGGCTCAGCTCTGCTGATGACACGCATTTACAGATGAGACAACTGAGGCTCAGAGAGGTGAAGTCATTTGCCAAAGTACACAGCGTTGAAGTGATAGGGATGAGATGTGACAGACACAAGAATGATGTGTGTGCCAACTTCATTCAAAATACCTTATAAGAACAACCTGTAAGGCAAAGATTCTGCCCTGCTAGATTGAGCATCTGATTTTATAGATCAAATTCAACAAATATTTATTCAGCAACTGTTATGGGCCAGGATCTGTACTAGGTGCTTTTACAAGCCATACTAGGTGCAGCAACCAAGCTATGGAGCATGGTAGGTAGGAGTATGAACTCCAGAGTAAAATCTGGCTCCTCTACTCCTCTACTTAAGAGCTGTGTGACCTTAAGCATGTTACCTAACGCTTCAGAGCCTAAGTTCCCTCATCTATAAAATGGAGATACTTCCCTTACAAAACTTTCGTAAGGATTAAACAAGATAAGGCACATATAATACTTTACTTTAATAAAGAAAATATTAGCTATTTAGCATTATTTATTGTCAGCTCCATGAAGGCAAAAATCATATCTACCTTGTTCTCCACTATTTCCCTAGTGCCTACCAAAAATGCCTGGCTCAGAGGAGTTAAACAGAAGTTTACTGAATAAAAGGAGGAATAAACACATGGAGGGCAGGGGATGGGGAGTGTGGCTCTATATCCCTAAATATGCTCCAAAGTCACGAGTTACTCAAAATTTGGGTGTGGGTACAATGATGCCCGAGCTCCTGTTTCTAGACTACACGTCCATGCAGGATCATTCTCACCCACACTAAGGGGTAAGGACAGGACTGAGGAAGCCTTACCCACGATACTGCATCCCACAAGGTGTTCGGGGAGACACGGCCAGACATCCACTGGAAGGCATCCTTCCATCCATGGGACCGTGGGCCCCTGCTTGTGCCTGGACCTGGGCCATGGGGGTCTGACCTAGATGATGTAATGGCGGTCATTAAGTTCTGTCCCAGGTAAGAGGGAGAGGGGGGCCAGGAGAGGAGACGAGTGAGGGGATGGCAGTATCTTACCTGTCAAAGCTTGGCACAGAGACCAGCAGAGTCGAGGAGGTAGCTTGAGACCCATCTGGGCTGGTGGGCTTGGGGGTCACCCCCCGGAGGCCAGGCCCAAGCAGACGGGGAAGAGCTGTGCAGAGCAACAAAAACCAGTCACCTCCATATAAACAGAATTGAGGCAATGGCAGGCCCACCCATCTTCCCTTTGCTACTTGGAACCCCAGCCAAGGAACCCAGGGATCTCTGGCATCTGACTCTGCAAAAGTTCTTAAAGGATACATGTGGGAATTTTTTGCCTAGTACAGATTCTAGGGTGCCACCCCAGAACCAATAAGCCAGATTGTTCTGGGTGGGGCATCTATATTTTGTTGCCCCTGGCAATTCTGATGCCCTCCTAGGGTTGACAACCACTGTTCTAAAATGACCAGGCATTCATACACAAATTGAAGTCTAGTTCAATATTTGGAGCAGTTTCTAAATCCCGCCTTTTCATTGGCTCTGCCTACGCCACTGGCCTCTACACCGGTGGTTCTCAACCTTCCTAATGCCACGACCCTTTAATACAGTTCCTCAGGTTGTGGTGACCCCCAATCATAAAATTATTTTCATTGCTACTTCATAACTGTAATTTTGCTACTGTTATGAATCGTAACGTAAACATCTGATATGCGGGATGTATTTTCATTGTTACAAATTGAACATAATTAAAGCATAGTAATTAATCACAAAAACAATATGTAATTACATATGTGTTTTCCGATGGTCTCAGGCAACCCCTGTGAAAGGGTCGCTCAACCCCCAATGGGGTCGGGACCCACAGGTTGAGAACCGCTGCTCTACACCTTTTATTGACTCCACCCACCACCTCGTTATTTGGCTCCTCCCCCTTGAATAGCCACACCCATCTCCTTGGCTCTAAGCTCCACCCTCTTCCCACTAGCTCCACCGTCCCCGGGTGTGCAGCCCCGCCCCTCCAGGCCCCGCCTTCCCCCGCTCCAGCCAGGTCCGCTGTAGCTTTGGCTCGGCCCGCCCTCCTGCCCCTCCTCCCATCCCGAGCCTCCGCTGCCTCAGGACGCGCAGCTCCCACGCCCCTCACTTCTGCTTCGGAATCCCGGGAGGCGCCACATGTCGTCGCCGACACCAGAGGCTCGCAGTCGGAAAAGCGAGGCCAAATCGCGGGACAGCGGCTACGGCGG
>NW_005370597.1:3808276-3824067 GCF_000412655.1 Myotis brandtii | reverse complement strand
CCCCAGGAAGCTCCCAGCCGGCCAATGAGAAAGGGGCCTGGCCGGAAGGACGGTGCTCGGCGAACGGAAGTGGGGTGTAGGCGGGTTGTGGGTAGCCGGAGGTGAAGTGCGGCAAGGGCACGGCCACGTGGGCTGTGCTGGCACGAGCCAGGGGAGAACGCGGAGGCGGGTGCTCGCAGCTGGCAAAGCTGAGCCGCCCGAGAAGCGGGACTAGAGCGGCCTCGGTGGCGCCAGAGGCTCTTGCAAAACACGTAGAGACGCGAAAGGGGAACAGCCTTCCTCCGGCCGCGATGCTGGAGGAGGTGGGAGTAACGAGACCCATTGGGCGGAGAAGAGCCTTAGGGTCTCGGGTAGGAAGCCTGTAGTCCAGGCTCCCCGTCCAAGGCCCTCGGCCTGGAGAGGCGGGCCGGGCCGACGGGGTAGGCGGTGAAGAACTGCACAGGCAGGCCCCGATTCCGGGGTACCGGCTCTGGCTCGGCTTTTGTTTCACCGTGTGGCCTCTGGCCAACCCCCTCCACTGTCTGGGCACCAGCCTTCGTAATGAGAGGGTCAGAAAGAGTGGTCTGGCCCTAACTGGTTTAGCAGGAACAACTTGAGTTGCTGTTTTTAAAACACCTAAGAGAGACCTAGCTGGTTTGGCTCAGCGGATAGAGCGTCCGCCTGCGGACTGAAGGGTCCCGGTTCGATTCTGGTCTAGGGCACGTGCCAGGGTTGCCCGCTCGATCCCCAGTAGGGGGCGTGCAGGAGGCAGCCGGTCAATGATTCTCTCTCATCATTGATGCTTCTATCTCTCCCCTCTTCCTTCCTCTCTGAAATCAATAAAAGTATATTTAAAAAATAAAATACCTAAGAGAGAACCCCCTGCCCCGCTATACAAACACCTGTTACTAATCAGAGCCCTCATCTTCAGACCCAGCCAGTGCCACTGATGTGTGTTCTTTTGTTGGGAAAAGCGTGGTTCCTCTTCCACTGCACTTGAATCCATAAAATAAAGCAGCTCAAATTCAAATATAAGGTGTGTAGATTTCCTCCTCTTTTTCCCCAGGTGCCTGACGTCTGGGTAGGTGGAAGTTTTGACCTGGGGTAAAAGAGTACTGGGGGGTACCTACTTTTAGACACAGGCAATTAATACAACCAGGCTGATATATTCATATGTTCAATTTTTGAGCCATATGTCAGCCACCATCCTAGAATCAGAAGACAGTAAAGAGCGTTTGTGGCCTCCAGGAACACATGGTCTGTTGTTTTAAGTGTGGCCTCTGGAGTTCCACAAATGGTTTGAATTCCAGCTTTCTTGCCTCCTAGCTATGTGTTCTTGGGCAGTTTACTTAACCACTTTAAGCCTCAGATTCTTCATCTATAAAATAGGAAAAATACTGTCTTACGCAATTGTGAGGCTTAAGTAAAATAGTACGTTTAAGGTGTTTAGCATAGTTCCTGGCACACAGTAAGAGCCTCTTAAGTGTAAGTTGCTCTTAATTGTACTGGGGGAGGTGAGTAGGCAAAATAAGTAGATATTTTCCAATAGTGAAAAATAGATATTTTCCACTGGGTTATGGGATACCAGGAAAAGATTCTGAAAAGCAGTTGCATTTGAGCTAGGCCTTTAACTATAAGAGTTTGCCAGCCAATCAATGATTCTCATCATTGATGTTTCTATCTCCCTCTACCTTCCTCTCTGAAATGAATAAAAATATATTTTTTTAAAAAGAGTTTGCCAGGTGGAGAAAGGCATTGCAAGCAGAAGAAACAATAAATAGACTCAGACATGTGAATATTAGGGAACTATTCAGAAATATCCTTGCTTTGGGATTTGGGGCAACCACTTTTCATATACCTTGTGTTGCTGCCTCAAAATAAAATATGCATACTGGTTCGGCTCTGTTCCTCCTGGGACTTCCACATTCTTTTTCCACTCAGCCTGTCTTGTAGTTTATTTTATTCTTCAAGGTTCAGCCACATCTAGCGCGTCAGTGACAACTCCCCAACTATTGGAGCCCTCACTGCTCTCCACTTTTCCCAGTTTCTCTAGCACTTAATTTCTTACCACACAATTTACCAGTAATTACATGTTGCCCTGTTATTTACCTCATTTGTGTAAGTCTAGTCTCTCCAGTTCTCTCCCTCAGGGCAGAGATGGCATTTTCCCATTTTGTGTCCCATATTGGGCTTGACATAAACTGTCCACAGAAGATGTTCAAACAATGCCTGTTGACTTGACACCTTGCACTGCTATGATTACAGACATAGAACACCAGCCCCCAACCATCGGATTTATTGATTCTAGCGTAAATGTATTCACTCCACATATACTATCATTGAGGGTCCTCCGTGTTTGAGGCTAGTTGAAGTTTTTTGAAGATAAGGTGTCTGTTCCCATATGTAAAATGGCCTGATGACATCTCGTGTCCCTAGAAGTCTGAGAACACTAACAGACCACCTGTTTGAGGGTGGATGGCTAGAGCTGCTGGAGTCCTCGCTGACACACCAGATCACCTGTGGAGTGTGGCCCAGAGGAGCACCATCAAGGACGGCAGCTTTGTACCCTGGCCTTTAGTTTTGCCTGAACTTCAGGCCAACCCATCAGCCATTCTCTTCTCCCAAGATTGCTCTGTGTTGGCTTGTGGCCCAAAGTCAATTTGACTCAATCCCTCTACAAAGGTAAGTGAACATACTACTCAGATGTCCACTTAACTATCTTTTGTTGATGCCATTGTGTACCCACCACAGTGAGGGTTCTAGACATTTGTTTTGGCAGACATTCTTAATTTGCACTAATCCAATATCAGAGCTGATTGCGTGCTGGAGAGTGTCCTGAGTATACAACAATTTTTTAAAAAAAAATGAGTGTAGTCCCTGCCCTCACAGAGAAAATAGTCTAGCAGGGCAAGCAAACTCAGTAGACAATTAAAATACAGAATGGTGTTTTAGTTATTGCAGCATAACAAACTCCAAAATTTTGTGGCTTTAAACAGTCATTATCTTGCACAGTTCTGTGAATTGACTGGACTCAGCTGGCAATTCTGCTGGTCTCACTGGGGGCCTCTCATGAGACTGCTGTCAGGCAGCAGCTGAGGCTGGAGTTATATGAAGGCTCGCCTGGGACGTTGGAAAGGCTGAGCCTCTGCCATGTTCCACGTGGCCTCTCCAGCTGGGTAGCTGAGCTTCCAAAACAGTGGCTCAGAACTTCCTAAAAGTACAAAAGTGGAAGCTGCCAGGCTCCCTAAAGCTTAGGTCTGGAACCTGCACAGCTTCACTTCTGCACTCTGGATTAAAGCAATTCACAGGATCAGCCCACAGTCAGTGTGGGAGGGGAAGACACAGGGGCTTGAATAGTGGTTAAGAGCTTAGCAAGTGCGTTAGTGGGAAAGTGCTGGGTGGGTGCTATGGAAACACCAAGGAGAGGCTCATAACCTAGGAATGGAAATCCAAGGAAGACTTCCTGAAGGCAGCAACATCTGAACTCATGAGCCTAAAGGTGAGGACTGGAAACTAGCCAGATGAAGAAGGGGAAGGGAAAACACAGTTCTGGCTGGTGCAAGTGCCCAGGAAGGCAAAGAGTACAATTGTAGATCTGTGTGGTTGTTGAAGGACTGGTAAGGATATAGGATGGTGATAGCCCGTTAGTCCGGAGAGGTAAATGGGGCCAGGTCATAAAGTCTTATAAGCCTCCTAAGATGTCTGGACTCTGTCCTGAGGGGATGGCACATCAAGGAAGGGAGTGTGATTAGGCTGGAGGGATCCTGAAAAAGTTATTGGCTGCTGAGTGGGCGATGGATTGAAGGGATTAAGCCCTTATTTTCACCATGTCCCTTCTAGCCAGTGACCTCACCATCACTGAGAAGGCTGAGTCATCCCCTCAGCATTGCTGTCGGTTGTTTTTGCTTTTCTTTATTTTATTTTTTAAAAAAAATATATTTTATTGATTTTTCACAGAGAGGAAGGGAGGGAGATAGAGATTTAGAAACATCGATCAGCTGCCTCCTGCACATCTCCCACTGGGGATGTGCCCACAACCAAGGCACATGCCTTGACCGGAATCGAACCCGGGACCCTTCAGTCCGAAGGCTGATGCTCCATCCACTGAGCCAAACCGGTTTCGGCTGTTTTTGCTTTTAACTAGTGGGACTTTTTATCATAAAAAAAAATGCAAGCTCCTTTGTACAAGTTTGTTTTCTTATTTTAAAATGAACATTTTAAATGCTCTGGACATGTGGTTGGTCAAGTGGTCAAACAATTCATACCTAAGTGTGAAGAGAATTAAGGAGAGCAGGGAGCATGCCAAGCTCAGTGGATTTTACCCCTCAGTCAAGTAATGGTTGGTTCAGAGAGCACCTACTCTAGTAAAAAGTCAAACAGTACTACAAGGCTTATAAAAAAATAGAGCAGACCCCTGCCGTGGGCAGCTCCCCACTCTCTATTCCTACTCTCTAGAGGCAAACATTTTCAACTCTTTGAAGTTTCAGGAAGCAGCACAGCGGAGCACAGGTTCTAGAATTGGACTGTCTGGCATCCAACACGGCTCTCCCACTTACAGCTGGGTGATTAGTCAAGTGAATTATATCTTTTACCTCGGTTTCCTCCTCTGGAAGATGGGAATGAGAATTGTACCCTTCTCATGAGTTAACATAAATTACCTGGCACGTGGTCAGTATATGGTGATAATGAAGAAGGATCTAACTTGAGAGCAGCTGTGAGGACAGCTGTGGACTTTTGATTGCACACTGTGCAAATAAATGTAAGGCATGAATATGAGTTAGAGGAAATGACAAGAACAGAGACTCATTTGCAGAGGTCTGAGTCCCTTTGTTCTAAGGCCAAACTCCTCTGTTTGCTCTCAGTCCCATTCCCTTCCTGTCTCTTCCAGAACCCTGTCTATTTATCTTGTCTAATTATCCTAATCCTCATGCCAAAGCATACATCTCTCTACTAGTTTTTTCTTTCTATGAAATACACACAGGCCTTTCCTATCTTGGGGTGGGGGGGTCCTTCATTTGATCGCCCTGCCTTTTTCAGCTACCATCCTGTTTCTGTTGCCACATTTTTTAAGGTAACACACAAACGCTCTTCCATTCCTTCAAAACTCCTTTGCTTTCAGCTTTGTCTCCCAGCTCCCATCACTGTTTTTCTGACACAGCTGTCACTAGGGTCATCAGGGCCACCTCATTGACCATCAGTGGGCCTTTGCTCAGTCAGTGTCCAGAGCACCTGACTCAGTTGACCATCTACTCCTTAAATCTCACATGCAAACCACCTCACTATCGTATTTCCTCATTCCTGTCAGTTGTGCTATTTCCCCAAGCTACTCAGGAAAGAAACTTTGAACTCAGGGTTGGCTCAGCCCTCCCCCACATTCGTTTTGACTCTCATTGGCAATATTAGAAACTCACTGACGCTAGCTCTTTAGGAAAGTTGTATCAGAATACAGAGGAGTAGGGGGACATTAATGGACCCCAAGGCAATATGCAGCTGGAACCCAGGACTGTAGACTCAGGAGCCAGTGAAGTGAGTCCTCTCTCTAGCTTTCCGTCTGCATTTCTTGAGATCTGCGCAGACATCCCAAAGGTGTCAGACACTCCCACACACAGCTAGTCACCAGGTCCTTAAAAAATCGCATTTTCATCAGGCCCTTGAATCTGTCCCCTCTCCAGCTTCCCTCGTATGGTGTCTCCCATGTTTACCCCTGATTGTTCTGTTTCTGTCATTGTGAAACCGAGGGCTCTTATGACTTAAATTTGGTTTTAAATTCCAGCTCTAGAAATCTTCTCTATATACTCCTCAGAGATCTAGCCTTTCCCCTGGATAATCAGCAACCCCCCGAGGCAGCAGGAGACAGTAGGCCTGAATAATGGTCATGGGGTTGAGACCTCTGGCAGGCTGAAGATAACATCTTGACCTAAGTTATGTTTCAGTTCCAGAGTCCTATGGCTCCCATGAAACCATGGGAACAGGCCTCAGGGCTGACCTCGAGACCTGAAGAAATGATTCATTACCCTTAGCTCACAGCCAACACGTTAACTTCCAGCAAGACACTGAACTCCTAACCCACCATGTCTTGTGATTTTGCCCTATTATACAACCTGTAACCTACACACCATCGGGAGTTCGGGCTTTTGGGCATTAGCTTCCTGTTCTCCTGGGTGGTGTCATTCATCAATAAAATAGCCAATATTTCTCCACTGCAATCCTCCAGTGTTTGGCTCTGTCTGGTGGTGGACAGAGCTCTTTCTGTTCTGTAATAATTGCTTCTTCCGCCTCCTGACCCTGGGTATCAGCATTGCCCACATTTCAGTTCTTTGTTGGTTGGTCTTTTCTTGAACTACCTTCTGTGTTGTTGACCCATAATGAGAGTAGAGTGGTTAAGAGCTTGGACTTCAGAGTCCTAATGGCCTGAGCTTGAATCTCCCACCCCTTTCTAGTTGTGTGAACTTGGGGAAAGTACTTGAATTTTTTCAGCCTCAATTTCTCATCCGTGAAATGGGGATAATATTGGTTTCTTCCCGACATGGTTGATGTGAGGATTCACTGACCATGCTAACTAAGCATGTAAAGTGCTTAGTTAGCACAGTGTTTGGCACACAGAAAGGACTCAATAAATGGTCACAATTATTAGCCTTGCCCTTGTTCTCTTACCTGAGTTCTAGTCTTGCATCACTGCTCTGACCTCAGATCCACCTGTCAGAATTCTCCGGGTACTGCTGGAAGACGCAGCTTTCTGAGAGCCGGAGGGTGGGATGACCTGAAAAAGAGGGGTGGTCTTGAATCCTTGAAGGAACGAACCCCCATTTAACCAGTCAGCCCTGTGCAAGAAGACTCAGAACAGTCCCCTGTAAGCCTCCAAATCTTTTTGCTGGCTGAGTCCTGGAATCTGGGAGAGCAGGCTGGGCTGCCTTTACGAGAACAAATGAACCTAAAAAAAAAAAAAAAAAAGGCCCAGGGGTGGTCAGAGGAGATGTAGCAGGATCAGTGGAGCTTTGAGGTGGGTGTAAAAAGTGAGAGCGGCACCCTGAGGGCGCTGAGCCCGGCTTAGGCTCAGGCCTCCCTCCAGCGCTGGGGATTTGGCGGCACAGAAGCCAGAGGCGCTCCTGTTTTTAGCTGAGCTGCAGCCGGTCTCCTTTGCTGCCCAATGAGCATGCCTCATTAAGCTCAATGTGGGGGAAGCTTTCACCTGCCCCTCAGTCCTGCGCTCCCACCTCCCTCCCTCTCCGCTCCTGGGTGGCAGCATTCCTACCAGCAGGGATGTGGGGAGGGGCAGGCAGGGATGTGGGGAGGGGCAGTCCCATTCTTGCCAGTTCAGAAAGGGGTTTGTGGGCTGGGATGTGAATGCAACCTTAAAAAAAGGGCTAGGAGGCAGCATGGTCAGGTAGTTAAGAACTCCGACTCTGAAGCAGAATGTGCCTGTGTTCGAATGTCACTTCCGCCATTACTGTCTTTGTGATTCTTAGCACGTTGTTTAACTTCTTTTTTCTTTCAGAGAGAGCAAGGGAGAGGGAGAGAGAGAGAGAAACATCAATGACGAGAATCATTGATCAGCTGCCTCCTGCACACCCCCGGCTGGGGATCGGGCCTGCAACGCGGGCATGTGCTCTGATGGCGAATCGAACCGTAATCTCCACTCAAACACTGAGCCACTTGGGCCGGGCTGTTTAACCTCTTTAAGCCTCCTCTGTACAATAGGGATGATCCTAGGCCTATCTGATAGTGGTGAGTTTTAGTGTCATAATGCAGGTAAAGCATGCCACTTAGTCCACCCATACCACCTAGAGCCAAGGGCCCTGGCCTTGCAGGAACAGCCATCCCCATTCCCCCCACACACACCCTTGCTGCTGTCTACACCCCATCTGTGTTGTCTTCTGTTTATATGTCTGTCTCTGCCCTTGGACTATGAACTCCATTAAGTCAGAGATAGAATTGTATGGCTCTGTGTCCTAGGCACCCAACACGGAACCTGGCACATAGATGAGCTTAATAAATACATGTTTACCATGGGAAGGCACTGGTGAAATAATAGAGAAGACTCAAGATTCCCTCTGGTCTCAGGATCCCACCATCCACTCTGGGTCACTTACCACAAATAGAGGGCCTACGCCAGACACTGTCCTGGGGCCTGGGGATACCACAGTGAATGCAGTAAGATGGGCTCCTGGCCTCATGGAGTGGACTGTCCAGGGGGTGATGGACGTTAAACACATCACATTTATACATTTTAACTAGGAGCACTGCTAGCAAGGAGAAGCCCAGGCTGTTATGAGAAAATAGAACAGACTGCGTTTGGAGGAGGGCAGAATCAGGGAGAGTTTTCTGGATGATGTGACAAGTAAACTGAGGCCCAAAGAAAGAGCAGGCTGGCTTGAAGTGGAGGGTGGGAAAGAGCCTTCCAGGCAGAGAAAACAGCACATGCAAAGGTCCTGAGGCAGAAGGGACCTAGGCTGCTGGGTGGAAGACAAGGTTAATGCTGCTGGAGCCCAGTGGAGGGGGTCAGTGGCCTCTCCAAGGCCTCGGAGTTGGGAGCTTGGGTTATGCAGAGCCTTGTAGGCTATGATAATTCGAGCTTTGATCCTAATGACAATAACTAACATTTATTCCATTTTATGTGTGTGTGCACTGTGCTAAGTATTTTACATGTGTGTTATCATTTACTTTTCACAACTCCCCTAGGAAGCTGGTGCTATCCCCACTGCACAAATACTGAAAACCTGGCTCGGAACTTAATTTGTTCAAGGTCAAACGGTTGGCAGTGGCAGAGCTGGGTTTGAACCCAGACATCGGATCCAGAGCCGCCCAATTAACCCTTGGGTGGCCCAGCCTAAGAGCTAAGTCTTCGATCTGAGCTGCAAGTTCCTCATGACCTAGGTTCCTCTTTCACCCCCTGTCCCACGTCCTTCTGACCGGAATTGGGGGAACTCACGCAGAGGTTCTCTCTGGCCAAATGAGGGTGGGGTGGGGTGGGGGTGGGGCGCCAACTGCAGGCGCTGCAGCTACGGAAGGAATCGCCCCCAGCCGCCCCCGCCCACACCGCCCACACCGAGCGGCCGCAGTGCAGTGGGCGCTGGGTGTGCGGGCTCACACAGCCGCGGCAGCTGTGAGATCTGGAGGTAATGGACCCCAAGAGCCTGCGGGGCAGAGAGGGGGGCGCCCCTCGGCGTCCGGCAGGGGGCTCTCTCTCCCCGCTGTCCCCTGGCAGAGCGCCGCAGCCCCGCCGCCGGGATCACGTTCCCTCCAGCGTTCATTTCTGATTTAAAATGACTATTTTTTTAAAAAATGGGCTTAATTCTTTATTTCTTTCTGTCCTCTCCCAGGGCCAGAAAGAGGCAGAAAGCGACACCGAGAATCCATTCCAAACGAGCAGCCAAGGGGAGCTGCGGCAGCTCCCAGATGTTGATGTTTTGTTTTTTGACATAAATCTTTGCACTCATATGGGAGTTTTCATTGATTCATGTTCCCATCTGCTGAATTTCCTTTTATTTATTTAATATGGCTTTTTGGGGAAATCTTGCTCCGAAGCTCTGGAGGAGCATAAACTGTGCAACCGCCGCACACCCTCCTCCCCCCTCCCACCCCGGGCTGCTGGGGGAAGGGAGTCAGTGGCGCGCTGCAGAGGAGGCTGCTCCGAGTCCCTGCAAGGGGCGGGCGGGGGCAGGCGCCTAACACCCCCTGCCTGGGGCCAGCCCGAGGCTGTAAACCCGAGAAGAAACAGCATGAGTCTAGTCACATTGCGTCTCTGTTCCTTTCTCTTCCTGCCCACTCACACTCTGCATTTCCTTCACACTGAAACGCACCCACCCTGGTTTAACAGTTTAGAAACCAGGAAACACCGAACACTGGATGGGGGCATTAAACATGTTAGAGGATCTCCTCTTCCCGGAGCTCATCCCACAGGCCCCACCCCACCCGTGAATCACAATAATGAAGAGCGTCAACTGCAGAGTCAGATGGCCTTCGTGTGAATCCTGACTGTACTTCCTCCAGTGCATTCCTGAGCAGGTTACCTTCTAGGAGCCTCAGACTCCTCATCTGTAAAATGGAGATAATTATTATTTCTCTCTCAGATGCAGGCACATTTCACCCACGAGGAAACGGAGACTGAGTAGTTACCAGATTTGCCCAACTAAGAGGCAGGACACACTCCTAGGACTTTTCTGATCTTTATCCTATTTCCACCCCCACCTCTTGTCCAGCTGCTCCTCCAGGCTTCCCAGGATATGCCATCTGCTGGCAGAAAGAAGGAGCTGCCCTCTTTTCCACGAGGCAGAAGAAAAGACTAGAAGTTAGTGGTTCAGAATGTCTGACCAAAATCCACTTAACCTTGGAGCATAGGCGCAGGTTTGGAAGGGATCCAGAGGTCATCTCATCTGGTCTCCTACGTCGTCCTTGCAGGCTTCCCTGACAGGTGCAGGGAACTCACCCCCTAACAAGGCAGCCCCTTCTATCTGAGGCTTCCTCTGGCTATTAAGAGAACCATGGAACGGGACCATTTGAATGCGAGAAACCATGATTTCCACAGACGAAGCCCCTTAAGACCTATCGCGGCTAATGCCCAAGGCTGTATCTCTAGTCCTGAGTAGACGAGGGATTCCTCAAAGTGGGAGGTGATTCCATCACACATATATCGAATGCACATTCTCTCCCTATGTAGATCCCATCCAGCCCAAGCTGTACTGCGTGGGACTCTCCTTGCAGAGCAGGATAGGGCTGCATATCCAGGACTCTGATTTGGTTCTAGGCTCACCCTGTTGGTACACATGCCCTTCACCCTATGTTCCAGGTGCACTGTTTTCTGGAACTCCCATGCATGGTACGTGATATGATGTCTCAGCATGTCCTCAGTGCCTTATAGGACAGTGATGGCGAACCTTTTGAGCTCGGCGTGTCAGCATTTTGAAAAACCCTAACTTAACTCTGGTGCCGTGTCACATATAGAAATGTTTTGATCTTTGCAACCATAGTAAAACAAAGACTTATATTTTTGATATTTATTTTATATATTTAAATGCCATTTAACAAAAATCAACCAAAAAATGAGTTCGCATGTCACCTCTGACACACGTGTCATAGGTTCGCCATCACTGTTATAGGAAGTAAGCTCTCAAAATATGTTTATTGAAGATAATCAGATGGTATGGGAGGGCACTTCTGCTCACTTTGCCTGACAACCACCTCGAATGAAACCAGTGCCTTCTTGAACTAAAATCTATTCATTAGCTACATAAGTTATCCTTGAGATTGCCATGAGAGAAAAGAAGGGGGAAATGATTTGAAACAAGCCCTGAAAATAATAGAAGGGGAGAGGCAATACACTGTAGTGAGATGGATAATTATCCACCAAAATCCATCCTCAGCTTCTTCTACGGTAGCAGAATTGAGCTGGGACGGCAGGTGACTCAGTAAAGAGATGACGTGCACCACTTTAAGGCCGGGTTCTTTGAACCTTACACACATATAAACCCTGACACATGCTTCCCCCCTTTCACCAGCTGGATCTCAAACATGCCAGCAATCTGGCCATAACCATGTACCCCATGACAAGGCCCTAGAGTGACCTTGATTTCTTAATGACTATGTGGAACAGAACAGCCTGCTGATCTGAAACTCTCTCTTCAGACCATTACATGAGAGAGAACTAGACATTCACATTTTCTAAGCTCCTGAGTTATGACTGGCTTTCTAGTTATAGCAATTGAGTATACTCAAATTAAAACAGAGCATAGGTAGTGAGCTGGTTAAGAGCCTGGGCTTCAGCCCAGCCGGCGTGGCTCAGTGGTTGAGCGTGGAGCCATGAACCAGGAGGCCCGGGTTGTGGGTTCAATCCCCAATGTGGGGTGTGCAAGAGGCAGCCGATCAATGATTTTCTCTCATCAATGATATTTCTATCTCTCTCTACCTCTCCCTCTCTGAAATCAATAAAAAAAAATATATATATATTTTTAAAAAGAGCCTGGGCTTCAAAGTCAGGTTGACTTGGCGTACACTCTAGCTCCCCCCTTAGAGCTGGTGGCCCTGGGGTACTCATGAACACTCCTAAGCCTTTGTTTCCTCATCAGTAAAATGAAAGGGATCAATACAACACTTACGATGACCACTTTGAAAAGCAATCTTTGGGATTGTCCATTAAAGCTGAAGATACTCATAGTCTTAATGCAGCAATTGCAGCAATTCCTTTACAAATTATACACCCTAGAGAATTATGGGCGCGTACACCAGAACTCATGTACCAGAATGTTGGGATGTCCAAAAAAGGGAGACAGCCCCAATACCCATCTATAATGGAAATATACATTGTGGTATTTCAGCCAATGGAATGTACATCAATGAACAGCAATTAACTTCAGACACATGAAACAACATAAATGAATTCCACAAGGACTCATGCTAAAAAACCCCTCAAAGGAATATATGTTGTAGTATTCCATTCATATATAGTTAAAATAGATAATACTAACCTATATAATTTAGGAATCTATACATGGTTAATAAAACTATAAAGAAAAGCAAGGGAATATTTATCACAGATATATGTAATAATAATATGTAATATATTAATGTTATAGCGACAAGTATGTGTTTTAGACATTTTCTGTATATCTGTGATATTTCACAACTAAGTTTATAAAATCACTTACCCATACAGATCTTGTAACTTAGAAACCCATACCTGAAACCTATATGTTTATGTTGAACAATGTCACCCCAATAAATGTAATTTAAAAATAAATAAAATATCCACTTATCTGGAAGCGTTGTGTGAGAACTGAATGGGGTCATGCAGGTAAAGCACTAAAGTTCCATTGCCTGGTATATAGTACACGCTCAATGGAAGTGACTTTTGTAATGTTGAGGGAAAGATTTAGGGCCTTGGAGAAGGCCACATGATAAAATTAAGAAAAGGATCTATTTTTTCCTTCAAAGTACATTGGCTTCCTACTTTTATGCTATCCTGTGTGAAAGTGTTAATGTGGAGGAGGGGGGTTGATTTAGGGATAATTGACTGTTGTAAGCTTAGTATAGAGTTGGAAAACTTCACTTTCCCCCTCGTAGAAGACACAGAGGGGAGGGGGACTTTACGGGGCCTGGATGAGGAGGGTAAGAGCAGTGAGAAGAAAATTACATCTGTGCAGGCCCCAATGGGAGGTCCAGGCATGAGGCTCCAGCCCGTCCTCAGGATGTCTCCCCCACACCCTCTGGGCTGTGTCAAGCTTCCTGCAGTATGGATGAGGCCTTAGAAGTCCGCACAGGTGACAGTAGGATGGCCCAGGCCCAGCTCAGTGACAGTGAGGGAAGTCATTCTGCTGACTCTGTGCTCTAAGGCACCGTGGAAACAGCCAAGATTAAGAGCAGTCACCCAGCCAAATGGTGCTGGGATACACTAGGCGGCCAGGAAAACCTGGCCAGAGTTTTCTAGCTAGGAGACGCCAACAGAGGTGTGCACCTCTGGATGCCATGTCTGAGGGTCTCAGAACTGAAACTGCTGTGCCCAGGCTTGACCATGAGCTTCCTAGATGTGCCTCCTTAAGGAAGCCCAGTTTGGGATCCTGGGGAAGCTTCCCTTCCCAACCAGAGTGTGCTATTTCCACACCGGGGGTGCCATGGGGGTGGGGGGGTGGCGGGGGAGAGTCATGGAGAGAAGGGAAGCTAAACCTTGGACCTGCCATCAGGACTATGGGTTCTTGGACTAGAGACTCCTTAGGGTTTTCCCCTTTTACTCTGACCCCATCTGGTTAATCCAGTTCAGTAATTCTTGTCACCCCAATAAATGTAATTTAAAAATAAAATAAAATATCACTTATCTGGAAGCGTTGTGTGAGAACTGAATGGGGTCATGCAGGTAAAGCACTAAAGTTCCATTGCCTGGTATATAGTACACGCTCAATGGAAGTGACTTTTGTAATGTTGAGGGAAAGATTTAGGGCCTTGGAGAAGGCCACATGATAAAATTAAGAAAAGGATCTATTTTTTCCTTCAAAGTACATTGGCTTCCTACTTTTATGCTATCCTGTGTGAAAGTGTTAATGTGGAGGAGGGGGGTTGATTTAGGGATAATTGACTGTTGTAAGCTTAGTATAGAGTTGGAAAACTTCACTTTCCCCCTCGTAGAAGACACAGAGGGGAGGGGGACTTTACGGGGCCTGGATGAGGAGGGTAAGAGCAGTGAGAAGAAAATTACATCTGTGCAGGCCCCAATGGGAGGTCCAGGCATGAGGCTCCAGCCCGTCCTCAGGATGTCTCCCCCACACCCTCTGGGCTGTGTCAAGCTTCCTGCAGTATGGATGAGGCCTTAGAAGTCCGCACAGGTGACAGTAGGATGGCCCAGGCCCAGCTCAGTGACAGTGAGGGAAGTCATTCTGCTGACTCTGTGCTCTAAGGCACCGTGGAAACAGCCAAGATTAAGAGCAGTCACCCAGCCAAATGGTGCTGGGATACACTAGGCGGCCAGGAAAACCTGGCCAGAGTTTTCTAGCTAGGAGACGCCAACAGAGGTGTGCACCTCTGGATGCCATGTCTGAGGGTCTCAGAACTGAAACTGCTGTGCCCAGGCTTGACCATGAGCTTCCTAGATGTGCCTCCTTAAGGAAGCCCAGTTTGGGATCCTGGGGAAGCTTCCCTTCCCAACCAGAGTGTGCTATTTCCACACCGGGGGCCGATATACTTCGTCATGGGGGTCGGGGGGAGGGGAGTCATGGAGAGAAGGGAAGCTAAACCTTGGACACGCCATCAGGACTATGGGTTCTTGGACTAGAGACTCGTTAGGATTTTCCCCTTTTACCCTGACTCCATCTGGTTAATCCAGTTCAGTAATTCCACTCTCCCCATATCTGCTGAGGACATGTAATGTCCAGGTGCTTTTCTAAATGCTGGGGATAGCCCGGCTGGTGTGGCTCAGTGGTTGAGTGTCGACCCAGGAACCAAAAGGTCACTGGTTCGGTCGCTGGTTTGATTCTGGTCAGGGAACATGCCTGGGTTACAGGCTCGATCCCCAGTGGGGGCCGTGCAGGAGGCAACCAATCGATGACTTCCTCTCTCATCGATGTTTCTATCTCTCTATCCCTCTCCCTTTTTCTCTCTCTAAAAATCAATTTTAAAATATTTTTTAAAAATAATGATAAAAAATAAATGCTGGGTATATTATGATGAATAAAGAAGATGACCTGGGCCCTGCCCTCAAGGAGGTTACAGTCTAGGGGAGAAGAAGTGCAGGATAAATAATTTCAGTGATGAGGTGTGTTACAAAAGGGGAGGCTCAGAAATCTATGGGAGAGGGTCAACAGGAGGTTTAACACAGTTTAATGATGTTTCTCAATACATGGTCCCTGGGCCACCTGCATCAAAGGCATCTGGGCCTCGGACCAGATGTACTGAGTCAAAGGCTCTGATGGTGGGGCCTGCTATTTTTTAAAAATTGAAGTAAAATTTACATAGCATATAATTAGCTATTTAAAAGTGTGCACTTCAATGGCATTTAGGATATTTGCAATGTTGTGCAGTTGTCACTTCTATCTAAAGGGTGTCCCAAAATTCACGCAAGAAGTAATTTTGATAGAAAACACAGGTTTATAATTAAAAATTGTAATTTTTTTATTGATTCATAAAGTATACAGTCTAGGGTTATGTATGGAATAGCATATCAGGTAAATGGCCTCCGCAGCTTTGCTGGCACATACGCACTCTTTTGTTGAAAATTTCCATGACCGTTTTGCATAAATGTGGCTGAATTTCGTTGATCACCAAAACGGGAAATTACACGACCAGGAAATGACTCATGCAGTAATTGAATTGTTTCTTGGGCTGAAATTGTC
>NW_005370597.1:3792130-3807506 GCF_000412655.1 Myotis brandtii | reverse complement strand
TTCTTATTGATGGATAATATTCCATTATTGTATCACATTTTGTTTACTTATTCCTCCATCAATAGAGATTTGGGTTGTTTCCACCTTTTGGCCATTGCTAATATTGCTACTATGAATATTCATGCACAAGTATTTCTTTGAGTACTTGTTCTCAATTCTCTTGGGTATATACCTAGGAGTGGGATTGCTGAGTCATAAGGTAATTTTGTTTAACTTTTTAAGGAGCTATCAAATTGTTTTCCACAGTGGCTGCACCATTTTATTTTACATGCTGATTAGGAATGTGCAAGGGCTCCAATGTTGCCACATCTTTGCCAACACTTGTTATTTTCCTTTTAAAAATTTTATCATAGCCATTCGAGTGGGTGTAAAGTGGTATCTCATGGTGGTTCTGATTTGCATTTCCTAATGACTAATGAAGTTGGGTATCTTTTCATGTACTTATTGGCTATTTGCATCTCTTTTTTGGAGAAATGTCTATCCAAGTCCTTTACCTATTTTTCAATGGTGTTATATGTTTTTTGTCATTGAGTTGCAAGGGTTCTTTATATATTCTGGATATCAGAATCTTTTTGGATATGCAATTTGCAAAGGAAGAAAGAAAGAAAGAAAGAAAGAAAGAAAGAAAGAAAGAAAGAAAGAAAGAAAAAGTGTTTTTTTACTTTCTTGATGGTGTCCTTTGATATACAAGTTTTTAATTTTGGTGAAGTCCAATTTATTCATTTTTTTCTTTTGTTTCTTGTGCTTTTGGTGTCATATTTAAGAAACCATTGTGAAAGCTATGGTCATGAAGATTTACCCTTATTTTTTTCTAAGATTTACCCTTATTTTTTTTTATAGTTTTATCTCTTACATTTAGGTCTTTGATCCACATTGAGTTAATTTTTATATACAATATGAGGTAGGGATTCAATTTTCTTCTTCCCCTTCTCCTTCCCCTTCCACTCTGCTTTCCCTTCACGCCCTTCTCCTTCTCCTTCTCCTTCTCCTTCTCCTTCTCCTTCTCCTTCTCCTTCTCCTTCTCCTTCTCCTTCTCCTTCTCCTTCTCCTTCTCCTTCTCCTTCTTCTTCAGCATGTGGATATCCAGTTGTTCTACTATTTGTTGAAGAGTATTCTGTTCCCATTGAATGGTCTTAGCACACCCGTTGAATATCAACTGTCCATAGATATATGAGTTTATTTCTGGACTCCCAATTCTATTCCATTGATCTATATGCCTATCTTTATGCTCGTATCACGCTATTTTGATTACTGTAGATTTGGAGTAAGTTTCAAAATCAGAAAATGCGAGTCCACCAACTTTGTTATTCTTTTTCAAGATTGTTTTGGCTAGTCTGAGTCCCTTGTAAATCTATATGCATTTTTAGGATCAGCTTTTTCATTTCTGCACTGTCAAAGATCTAAAGGTAGGGCCCAGAAATATTCTGTTTTAAAAAACAGAAGTACACATAACATAAAATTTATCATCTTAACCATTTTAACTGTACAGTTCAATGGTGTTAAGTATATTCACATTGTTTTACAACCAATATCCAGAATTTTTTCTCTTGCAAAGCTGAAACGCTATACCCATGAAACAACAACTCCTTATTTCCCCTGGAACCCACCATTCTACTTTCAGTTTGTATGAATTTGACTGCTCTAGATACTTCATTTGAACTATGGTGTTGGAAGAGAGCTCTACAGATCGCCTGGACTGACAGAAAGACGAACAAGTGGGTCCCGGAGCAAATTAAGCCTGAAACATTGCCAGAGGCAAAAATGACAAAAACTGAAGTTGTCCTACTTCAGACACATTCCGAGAAGGCAGGATTCTCTGGAAAAGACAGTAATGCTGGGGGGAAATAGAAGGCAGCAGGAAAAGAGGAAAACCAAATATGAGATGGATTGATTCCATGAGTCTTCAGGAGCTGAGCAGGGCTGTTGAGGACAGGACATTATGGACATCACCCATTCATAGGATCACCAGGAGTTAGAGTCAGCTCAATGGCATGTAACATACACAGATACCCCATATAAGTGTTGTTTTGTGACTTGCTTATTTCACTTAGCATAATGTCCTCAAGTTTCATCCATGTTGTAGCACCTTCTGTATTCTTGCCAACACTTGTTATTTTTGGGTGGGTTCTTTTTTTAATCCTTACCTGAGGATATTTTTCCATTGATTTTTTAGAGGGAGTAGAAGGAAGGGGGAGAGACACAGAGAGAGAAACATTGATGTGAGAGAGACACATAGATTGGTTGCCTCTACACAAGCCCTGACCAGGGCCAGAGATCGCCAGCAACTGAGGTACATGCCCTTAACCAGAATCAAACCTGGGGCCCTTCAGTCCGCGGGCTGATGCTTTATCCACTGAGCCAAACTGGGTAGGGCTCTGGGTTTTTTTGTTTGTTTGTTTGTTTATTAATAGTGTGAGCTGATATCTCACTGTGATTTTGATCTGCATAGGAATCTGCTTTTTTAAAATAAACTTTTATTTTGGAACAATTTTTAGATTTGCAGAAAAGTTACAAAGATAGTACAGAGTTCCTGTATAACTCCTGTATAACTCTCATTCATTTTCAGTTTCTTAATGTTATCCATATTTTGCATTTATGTCTTTAACCAATATAGACTTTCTTTCTTAACCTATAAGTAGAGATCTAAACATATTCCCCCGCAAATGATTACTTAATGTTTCCACACCATTTTTTTTTAATTTATTGATACTTACCATATGCCAAGCATTGATAAGCACTTTAGAACATTACTTTATTTAATTTTTATAGCAATTCTATAAAATCAGAAATGTTATCGTCTCCAGTTTATAGATGAGGTAACCGAAAATTTCAAGTAACTTGCCCAAGGTCACTCAACTATAAATTGACAAAATCAGGATTTGAACTCAGATCTTTCTTTTCCAATTCCTTTTCTCCCACCAGGTTCTAGTCAAGTTTAACCATCTGCTTGCAGCAAGGAGCAAAACATAAAACATGTGTCTGCCTTGACCTCCTCCTTGTCTAAGTTTTCCCACTCTCTTTCTCAGGCTACTCATCCTTCAGGACTCAGAGAGGCCTTCTCATTCCAAAGCTGTTCCTTACTATTTCTTATGCCTTCTCATTGAATTGATGGTTGTGTAAATACATGAATAGAAATAAGTCGTGTTAACAACAATTTGCAATTATATACTTATTTGTGTGTTTATTTGTTTAATGTCTCTTTCTCTCTCTCACTATATAGCCAACCCACGTAGGTAAGGATCCAGACTGTTTGGTTCACCTAGTACCAGTAGGTATGTACTGAGCATTTATTGAATAAATGAAGATAGAAACTCAATAAATAATTTTGTTTTTAACTTTTAAAAATATATATATTTTTTATTGATTTCAGAGAGGAAGGGAGAGGGAGAGAGACAGAAACATCAATGATGAGAGAGAATCATTGATCAGCTGCTTCCTGCATGCCCAACACTGGGGATTGAGCCCACAACCCGGGCATGTGTCCTGACCAGGAATCGAACCGTGACCTCCTGGTTCACAGGTAGATGCTCAACCATTGAGCCATGCTGGCTGGGCTCAATAAACAATTTTTGGATGTTGAATGAGTGATTTTGATTTTTGAGACAGAAGAAAATCAAATGGATTGTCAGATGTCATTTAAGACATTTGGATTCTCTCTTTCTAAAAAAAAACTTCAGCCTCATGCCTCCAACTGTCAAACCCTGTAGAAAGTGCCAGTGGTTTTTATTCCTCAGAAATAGATATAAAAGACAACTTGGGCTCTAGCCGGTTTGGCTTAGTGGATAGAGTGTCGACCTGCAGACTGAAAGGTCCCAGGTTCAATTCCGGTCAAGGGCACATGCCTGGGTTGCAGGCTTGATCCCCAGTTGGGGGCATGCAGGAGGCAGCCAATCAATGATTCACTCTCATCATTGATGTTTCTATCTCTTTCTCCCTCTCCCTTCCTCTCTGAAATCAATAAAAATGTATTTAAAAAATAAAAGAGAACTTGGTCCTACTTAAGAAACATATCCTTCACTGTTGGGAAGTTCAAATCCTGAGACGGGGGTGAGAAGTCTCTATTCAAAAATATCATCAAGAAGAAAATAGAACAACACCCTAACAGCCTCAGATAGTCAATGGCAAGGTGGGAAGGGGCACAGCGACCTCCCCAACCCTTTACTCACTCTGGGAGTTTGCTTTTCAGCAAAGCACCAGAGAGCTAGCAGAGTGGCCATGCTGCAGGTGAAGCATAATTGCTCCTATGTCCCCTGGCTCCCCCAGTGTTAAATTAGCTTTATGTCAATACCTCACTGGCAGTTGGGATGAATTATTGAAGCTCATTCACTGAAATGGGCCCAGGTTCTACTTGCTTTATGGAATGAAGTAGAATATGAGCATATTATTCCTGTTTGCCTTGTTGCAGTCAGTACATTTTCAGTCTGTTGTTAATATGAAGGGACTCAGCCCTGACCAGCAGAGAACACCAACCTCTGCTTCTCATGAGATCAGCAGAGACAAGCAGAGACAAGCAAAGGGGAAGAGCACACAAACAGGTGTGCTGGCCCCAAACTCACAGGGCTCTTAGTTAACACAATTTCCACTGTAGTCCCCAAACACCAATTCATATACCCGTAAGCACATGCAGTCAATATCCACACACATATATATCCTTGCATACATTCAAAGATTCAATAAAGGTACACTCACCAGGGGCCCAGGAAGAAAAATATGGAGATGCCAATATTTTAAATAATAATTTTTTAAAAGACTATGCAACTTTTAAAGCTTCTCCTCTTCCCTCTCCTTCAACACCAATGCCTCCCTAGCAGGCCTGGCTAGTTTGTCCCCCAACACTTGGCAGACATAGATGATCTGGGATCTCTAAGGTACAAGGTAAGAAACCCAACTGCTGGGGGCTCCTATGTGTACATGAGGGAACAGTTTTCCTTCTCTGCTCTCCCCCATGAGATGGTGTATCTGTGGATTTAAGATATGTTTCTACTGTTGGCTCCGATGTCAAAATTATTAGTTATAGCTCTGCATTTATCCATACATACATGCACTGACATTCACAGTCACAAGTTTGCATTAGGTTCGCTCTCTCTCTTTCTCTCTTTCTCTCTCTCTCTCTTCCACACACACACACACACACACACACACACACACACACACGCCTTCTGGCCACGTGGTTGGTTTGGATGCTGCTGAGAAGGCCACCTGACCCTATCCATTGGGTCATATGCCTCTCGAAAATCCCACCATTAATTACTTATCTCTTTGGGAGTCCCTAGTTAAGAATCAAATTCCTCTGGTCAAGGCAACACTCCATAAAGTTATCATCTAACATTTTGGGAGAAACTCACTCTACCCAGGGCTCCTTCCCCTCCTGGCTGACTGATTCTTACTCATTCTTCAGGTCTGATCTGGCCTTCTCTGTCCCTCCCTTTTCCTCCAGATTAATAAGGGAGATTAAGTTACCCCATTATTCACTCTCTGTTATTTCCCTTGTATGCACCTAAGTGATTATTTGTGTGATTTTATTTTTTTAAATATATTTTTATTGATTTCAGAGAGGAAGGGAAAGGGAGAGAGAGATAGAAACATCAATGATGAGAGAGAATCATTGATCAGCTGCCTCCTCCAACACCCAATACTGGGGATTGAGCCCACAACCAGGGCATGTGCCCTGACTGTGAATTGAACTGTGACCTCCTGGTTATAGGTCGATGCTCATCCCCTGAGCCACGCCGGCTGGGCTAGTTCCATGATTTTATATGTATAGTTTGTGGTTCTGGTAGACTGAGCACTGCAGTTGGTTAAGGGCTGCTTTCCTCTCAGCTCTTCACTGTACTCCAGTGCATAGCACAGTGCCTGGTACATAACAGATATTCAATAACATTTAAATGAATGGAGGGTTTGGGAAGAGGAGCGAAGAAGGAGGGAAAGGGGCACAAGAAGTCAGAGCAGATGGTCCCAAACTGCTTTGATTTGGGCCTCTGAGTATCACCCGTCTCTCCCTTCCTCACCTGCCGGGGAGACATCATGTTCCCCTTCCGAGGCAATACCAATGGAACCCGAGGGACAGCACTAGGACTCAAGGGAACAGAGACTTCTCATCTGCAGAAAACAGGTTTGAGGAACATCCTGGCCTGGTCTGGCTCCCCACTTTTCCACAATGTGACTAAGAGCTTATATTTCTGGAGCAAGCCTTGCATGAGGAACCCTCTCTTCTAGATATTTCCTGGTAAGATGGAAGATGTTTGTTGCTGAGAATATATGGTATCAATAACGATAACAAAAATTCTATCAGCTATAAAGTTACTATATGCCAGATACTGGGCTAAACATTTTATACATATTTATATATAATTATATCAATTAATTATCAACCATCTTATGAGGTAAGTACACATTATTCCCATTTTACAGATGGGGAATAAGCTCGAAGATGTTGGCCCAAGGCCACACAACTAGAAAGCAACTGAGCCAGGGCAGGACTCTTGAGGCCACACTTTTACCCGCTGGCATATACTACCTTCCATTTTAAGCCCATGAGGAGATGCTGGCCCACCCCTTATCCCTAGCCTTTCCTACTCACTCAGCAGATAGAAACTGATATCACTTGTGGGCTGGGGATTTATTTGGGCCTTGGAAGCTGCCACTATGTCCTTGTCCTGGAAGCACCTGGACTGGGCTCTTGATTCCTAGAGTCAGAGAAGAGGAGATGCCAAAACATTTGGAATCACAGGAAGAAGCAGATACAGGCAGCTGGAAGGTGCCAGTTCCTCGATGTTCCCAACAAAACACTCCTGGGCTCAGGCTCTCCTGCTTGAGAGATGGGCCCACGTTAATCTTCCCTCTGCACTTCTCTGCTCCCCGTGGTGATCCTGAGGCCTCATCACTGGTCTTGCGGCAGGTGACAGGTGAGCCACATAGGGCCACAAAACAACAAAACCAGTCAATGTGAGGAAGGAGCAGCCGCTGAGCATGGGCCCTCTTTTTTGGGACTGCACTCAGGGCCCCGATTGTCTACAGCCCCTTCCAGGAAGTGAGCACTGTCTTGGACATTGGATCATGGTCTCTTCTCTGCCTCTCTCTCCCTAGTGCACTGACTGCAGCTTTGCTCCCTCCAGTGACTCGCAGAGCCTGAACTCTATGCTCCACATTAGGCCTGGAATCACTTTAAGACTTCTAAGGTCCCCGACCTCATGTGGAAGAAGTTTGGTCTGCTTCAGATGCTTTCTGGCTCATCCTTTCAACCTGCACTGATGCTGGTGTTACCCCCTTTAGTCTGTGAACTCCTGGAGGGCAGGGTCTAAATTAGTGTTCAATGTGGCCAGTTGGCATGTGTCCTCCATTCCTACTTTCTTCTACTATGCTGCAGAAACTCGGATGCTGGAATACATTTCCCTGACTCCCTTGTAATTAAGTGCACTTGTGTGGCTAGAAGGCAGAAAGGAGGGAGAGGCCTTTTTTCTGCTATTTTTGGCTTTCTGCTGGCAAACAGGATCCTGAAGACATGAGGTTCTCCTGTGAGAGCCACTCCAGCTTCCTGGTCTCTTCTTTCTAATTTCTAGAAGGCAAATCTCTGGCAATGAGCTCTTTAATTCAGCGATTCTTTTTGAGTCCCCATCTTTCTGATCATGGTCTAAGTATTAGTTCTCCTAGTATTATTAGCTCTCTAGGTACAGTTTCTCGCAGTACGTAGAGAGCTAATTCCACAAGTCTTTTTAATGTTTCTTGTAAACACTTAATTCCCTATGTTAAATTCCCTTCAGTTTAAAATACCTACAGTAGTTACTAATTTTTTTTGCACTGAACCAAGCTCTCAAAGAGTTATGAAATGATTTCTTCCAGAAACTGGAAAACAACAACAACAAGATACATATAAGCATAGCCCATGGACACAGACAACAGTGTGGCGATGGCCAGAGGTAGGGGGGAGGGGACTGGGTGGAGGTGGGTAAAGGGGGGAGGGAATGGGGGACATCTGTAGTAGTGTCAACAATAAATTAAAAATAAATAAATAAATAAATTCTTGTAGTATAAAAATAAATTTAAAAAACAAGACTGGTGCAGGGTAGGAAGCTAGTCAACAGAGACAAATGATCATAAACCAGCTTCTCTTACTGACAATCAGCAGGCTTTCCCATTCAGGGTATAACAAAGATAGAGGCAGGGGCAGGTAGGTAGGTAAGCAAATAAACAGACTTATATTTCAAGGGTTGTATGAGTCAGACATAAGGGATAGATAGGCAAATAAACACACAGTGCAAATGTGGGAGTTCAGAATTGGCTATCGATCCACCATGGAATGTGAATTAATGTGTGTGACTCTTAGACAGACAGACAGACAGACACACACACACACATACACACACACACACACTCTAGTTTGAAAATTCAAGCCCTTTATTTACTACTAGAGGCCCAGTGCACAAAATTCATGCACTGGAGGGTGGGGGTCCCTCAGCCCAGCCTGCCTCCTCTCACAGTTCAGGAGCCCTCAGGGCAGTGGTTCTCAACCTTCCTAATGCTGCGACCCTTTAATACAGTTCCTCATGTTGTGGTGACCCCCAACCATAAAATTATTTTCGTTGCTACTTCATAACTGTAATTTTGCTACTGTTATGAATCGTAATGTAAATATCTGATATGCAGGATGTATTTTCATTGTTACAAATTGAACATAATTAAAGCATAGTGATTAATCACAAAAACAATATGTAATTATATGTGTGTTTTCTGATGGTCTTAGGCGACCCCTGTGAAAGGGTCATTCAACCCCCAAAGGGGTCGTGACCCACAGGTTGAGAACCGCAGCCTCAGCTACTGACCTACTGACAGCTTAGGCCTGCTCCCCATGGGGAGCAGAGGCTTAGAGCAGGTGCCATGTGTGTGTGTGTGTGTGTGTGTGTGTGTGTGTGTATGTGTGTCCCTGATGGGGGCCTGCCCCCAGCCACACCGCGGAGGCTTGGAGCAGGCGCCCCTCTGTGTTGATAGCTCAGGCTCGAGCAGAGCCAGGTCCCTCCTCCTGAGCTGGTTGTGACTGTGATGGACTCTTGACCTCATTTGCTTATCACACACACACACACACACACACACACACACACACACATATATGATGGCTCCAAATGGGATGAAGAAGTATATAAAAGGTAAAGGATGCATGTATGTTAGGAGGATAAGAATCAAGGTGGAGTGATAAGACTGCAGTGAAAGAAGAAAGAATGGAGTGGGAATAATGAAGAAAGAGCTGGAAGTAGGTGGGGGGATATAATGGAGTGAACTTAAATTTAAAGGAGGGAAGAAGGTGAATGAAGGAGTGTTTGAGGGCAGATAAGTAAGAAAACCAATATCCTCACTCCTGGAAAACTTAATCTCTAATACACAGTTTCTGGAAAATAGTAGGTATTACATATACATTTACTGAGCTGAAGAACAAAGGGAGGATGGGAGGCAGGATCGGACAGGATGGAGTATGTGTGCACTAATAACTACTAATATTTGCCAAGTTTTACCATGAGCCAGGTACTCTGCTAAGCACTTTATATGCACTATCACTTTAAATCCACACAAGCACTCTATGAGGCATTAAACTGCCTCATTTAATAGATGAAGGAACTGAGTCTCAGGTAGCTTAAGTACTTACCCAAAATCACACAGGTAGTAAGTGGCAGAGTTAGGATTTAAATTCTGACTTGTCAGACTTCAAAACCAGTGTTTTTTACCACTACATTATATGTTTTACCTTCTGAATTTAGGGTAGGTTCGTATTCCACCCTCTTACCCCCTTACACAAAAGTTTAGAGGGAACCCCAGGGACATGGTCCCAAACCTGGCCTATCAGAGAGGAGAAGACTAGCAGAGGAGAGATGGGAGCAGGCGGCTGGGGCCAGGCCAGGCCCCCTGTCTGGGGAGGGACCATATTAAAGCCTCATCTTCAACAACACAAAGAAAAACAATTTGAAACTTAATCATCTCCCAGAATTATGATCCCTCCCCACAGCAGGGAGCACATTAGCAGAGCTGAGAAATGATAATTCAGCAGCCCCCAACCCAGCAGGGAGGGAAAGAGAGGAGGATGGTGGGGAGAGGGAGGAAAACAGAAACAGAGGCAGCAGGGAGAGCTGGGGGAAGGGAGAGGCAAGGGCCTGACCTCTCAGGACTCTTTCTTCTGCCGAGTTTGAAACAGAATCCCAAGGGAGTGGCCTGGAGGCACTTGACCCTTCAATTCTGTGGAGATAGGGCAAGGGTCAAGTTGCTCCTTGCGTTAGTTCTCAGCATCCATGTCTCCCATGTCTGGACCTGCCCTCGTGCCCACGCAGGCCAGGTGTGATTTGTGCCTTAGCCGGGGTGAAGGAGAGCCTCCGAGCCCCCAAGGCTGGCCCTGAGCACCCTTTAGTCCGAGGGCACCTAGGCGAAATCCGCGGTCCGTCAGGACCCGAGGTGCTGGACAGCTCCCAGTCCCAGAATAGCTTCGCTGGAGTTAGCGGGAGGGGTGGGGCCGGGCTTCCCCGGCGCCCCGCAGTCCCCACCCTCAGGAGTCGCGCGAAGGCTTCTGGGAGCTAGTGAGGGAAAGGGCTCGGGGTCGTGAAGGGGTCTGGTGGAGATCTGGTGGGGACCTGGACACTGGAGCCCTGGGGGCAACTTCTCCAGACGCATTCCTTCCTTCTGAGGCGAGACCCCCCGCTGCCCCCACCCCGCCCCCCGCCGGGGACAATGGCGCCTTCAGCCCCCAGAGATGAATGGAGCCTTTGAGAGCCGCACGCCACGGGGTCAGCGGCGGCCACCGGGTCCGGGGCTGTCCAGACTCCGGAGCACGCTGGAGGGAGGAAAGCACTCTATGGTCCCTGTCTTAGAGACTGGCGGCTCTCGGGAAAGATCCATCCAGGATAAGGCAGGCAGCTCATGGTTAAAAATAAAATGATTGGGGGTTGGGGGAGAAAACCCACCTTCCTGTACCAGGAGAGAAACTGTTGTACCTCCTCCTCAGGAGGACAGAATCTAGGCAACTTCTACTACCTCTCCTCTTCCCAAATCAAGGCCCCACCTTCCCTTTGGAGGGGGCAGCTCCCTCTTCTCTCAGTGCCCATGTCCCTTCCTCTGTGTCTGCCCTGCGGTCTGGTCTCTCCTCCCTGCTCCTCTCTCCCTTCCTCTTCCCGCAGTGCACAGACTACCCGGTTTCTATAGAAACAGGCCCAGGAAGGCTCTGCCTGGAGGCCAAGGCCAGTACTGCTCTTGAGGGGGATGGAGGAGAGGGATGGAAAGTGAGGAGCAGAAGGTGAGTTCTAGAAGGGGAGGAAACCTGTTGAGAGTGAGACTTTCACTGTTGGGGTGGGGAGGCAGGGGCATCAGGAAGAGGGGCCCAAGAGGTAATTGTGTGATGTGGTTGAGGCAGACTTGAGGGGCTCTTTCTTGCTCCTCCAGTTCTCGGTGCTCCAGACATCTAGACAAGCTCCCTCCGAGGGAAATCTGTGGGCAAATAAGGAAGACAAGTGGTACCAAGAGCTCTGCCTTTCTGCTCACATGAGGCTCCATCATTTCATCCTTCCTGGGGTATAAGCCCACTTGAAAGGAGGCCCCCCAGGAAACTGGAGGGGAAATGGAAGTGGGTGTGAGTGTACAGGGCTGTTCAGGAATGTCCCTAGGCACCTGGGGCTGGAGGTGGCCAGAAGCCTAGGCGTGCCACACAATTCTTCGGCATCCCTCCCTCGTACCTCCACTGAGGAGTTGGGGTGGTCCCGGAGGTTGCAGCTGCCGCCCTTCTGTTCATCAGTCAGGATTTGACTATGGAAATAAAAAAGTCCAGGTGGTCAAGTAGGGGTTGGGAGCAGAGAAATCAGAAGCCTGAGGAAGGAGGAGCCGGGAGAGGGATGGGTGGGTGCAGATGTGTGTGTGGCTAGGGCAGGTAGGGAGTTTCTTAGAGGCTTGACCCTCAGCTCCTGGGAAGTGAGTCCCAGCCCTCACACCCTCCCAATGCTCCCATCTCAGGCAAAGCTGCCTCTTGGGCAGGGACCACTGGACATCTTGGAGTCCTGGGAGAATGTGTTGGGGGGGGGGGCTTGGAAAGGAGCCTCCCAGGTTATCAGAAGGTTCAGCAAAGCTTCCCTGGGAAGAGGGGATAGTGAAAGGCGTCCGTTGGGAACCTGGGATTTCCTGGACCCGAGCCATCGGCTCTCTCTTGACTACAGTCCCCAGCACAGCCGTTTTGGTGTTTGCTTATTTTGGTTATTTTTTGATCAGATATTTTGGCACTGTGCACACTGCCTCCTGTTGCCATGGCAGCCGTGACAGGGGCTGAGATACCGTGAGAAAAATACCAAAATTAATGAGTGAGCGAAAGTGCAGCCGAGAGAAAAACAAGGTTAAAAAAAGAGTTAAAACAGTAATGAAAACAGGCTTCCCAGCTCCACAGCAGAGCAGCTGCGGAAGCCTCCCCAGAGTGGCAGCCCCTGCTCAGCCTCCTGGCATCTCCCAGACCTCAAGGCAGAATTCACTTGCCTTCTCCCACCCAGTTAGCCACAGACCCAGCAGCAGCCACCGGAGCTGTCCCAAGCACAACCGGAGATCAGTGTCAACAGCAGATCAGCTCCCAACTCAGGTAGCATCCTGCCTCCCAGAACAGCATCCCAGGGAACAGCTTCTCATCTCCTAGGCAACGCAGTCTGGGCTTCAGCCCCCACACAACAGTGGTCCAGCTATATTACCAGGAAATGGCCTCCTGGCTACACTCGAGCTTCAGAGCTATGGCTGCAGGCATAATAGCACCCCAGCTAGAGTCCTGCATACAGTAACAGCCCAGCCACAAGCCTGGGCAACAGCATCTTAGCTATAGCCAATCACTGTATGCTGTCATCACAGCTATAGCTTCAGGACCAATAGCATCCCAGCTACAGTCTTATACACAACAGTAGCTTGTTCTTATCCCAGGTAACAGCCTTCCTCCCAAGTACAGGCTCCTAGCAACAGCCTCTCATCTCCTAGGACCTAGGCAATGGATCCAGCTATAGTCCCACTTACGTCATGTTTGCAGAGAACAGGTTCTCAACTATCGCCAGTCTCTGGTGTGATGGCCTCACACCTATACCTTCAGGTCCAATGGAATTTCAGTTACAGCCCTTCCTGCAACATGTACACAGGAACACACACACACACACACACACACACACACACACACACAGCTTGGCAACAGCCTCTTTGGTAATCTGATTATTCTGGCTGTAGCCTAGGCACACAGTATCACAGCATCACAACAGTGTTCCAACTGCAATCAGAGGCAACAGTTTTTCTGTTACAAAGCCAGGCCCTACAGTATCCTAGTCCTCATAGCTACATCCCATGTCACAGAAAGAGCCTTAGGCCACAAACATCCCAACCACTCCCACATCTAGCATCCCCCAGGCTTCAATCCCAGGCAGGCCACAGTCTCAGCTGGAATCTCAGGCACTGTCAGTTTCAGGAGCCCGCAATTCTCTACTTGCCAACCTGGTTCTCCTCCCAGTTTGGTATGGGGCCAGGAGGCTGGCTTCTCTCCCCTTCAAATGCCACCTCCCAGTCCCTGTCCTTTGCCAGCCCCCCTTCCTGGGCAAGTCAGCTCTGATTCCCATATCTACATTGCAGGCTCGGTCCCCACAGAGCGCAGCCTGGCAGCTGGGTAGGAGGGGATAGGGGCAGGGAGAAGAATGGGCACACCCTGGTTTGACCTGGCCTAGTTCTGCTCCTACCACTTGGTGCAGGATTTGGGTTTGATGGTGGTGAAGCAGGGAGGACGAAGGAGAACATCTGGGAGATTAGCATTTCCTGCCCAGCTCTGCGGCTGCCTATCTTGCTCAGCCGTGAGCAAGGGAGGAGAACAGAGGAGCCTTTGAATGGCTCCCAGCAAGCAGACCAGGGAGGGCTTGCTGCAGTGGGCAGCAGGCACATGCTGGGGGCAGGGAGGCTGGGCAGCTCCTCTGTAGGAGATTTCTTCTCTCTGGGCCACTGATTCCTTCCTTGGAGCTGTGCGCAGTGATGGGGAGAGTATGAGTTTTGCAGGGGGCAGAGAGAAGCCACTTACAGGACAGATTCTCCTTTCACTAGTTCACCCTACCTCTCATCCAGAGCCCCTGTCCTGGGCTCCTGGGGCTGAGGGCTGGGGGTGGGGACTAGATCAAGGCCCAGGCCAGAAAGGGAGTGCAGTTGAGGGGGGCTGCTCTGGGAGAGATCTTGGGCAGTCCTTGCTTGCCTCCTTAGCTGGCCAGAAATCCTGCCCTTACCCAGAAGAGTGTTCCAGAGAGGCCAGGTACGAGAAGGGGAGGGAGCAGAGGAAAGAAACAAGGGATAGAAGAGTAGTATGGATGGGAAAATGGGGGAGGACAAGGAGGAGGAGTTAGAGGCTATGGCAAATAGAGGCCCAGCAACCAGTCATCCCATAATAGGTCTTTCCACACCCAGCGCCAGGCTTTGCCAGGAACAGACTTCCTCATTCTTCTGACCTAGAACACCTTGCCGATGCCTCTAGCTGGCAAAAGGCGGGAGGTCATATTGAACTGGGGCACTTGGGAGCCTGGGGTATACAAACCTTGAGCTAAGGAAAGGGAGTTCCCCAGCTGCTCCGAGAGCTCTAGATGGCGCCAGAGAGCCAGAGCCGAGCGAGAGAAACAAGAGTATCCAAATGTGTAAGACACTGCGTGTGACGCTGTGTGATTCGGTGAGTGTGAGTGTGACAGGGAACGTGTGGCACTGCGAGGGCATGTGACACTGCGCGGCCTTGCGGGGCAGGGACCCGCGTGACTCTGGGCGAATGTGTGTATCTCACTGGTAAATGTGTGGGGCCACAAACTCCCTGTCGCCCTGAGGGCAGGTGATTGGGGGACCCTCAAATAGCCCGACTCAGACACGTCACCTCATTCTCACACTTGCATAGCCCCCCATTCTCATTCTAGAGGAGGCCCCAGTCCCATAACCCTCCACTTCTAAAGGTCCCCTCCACAGCCCCACCTCTACGGTTAGCTGCGGCCACCGAGGCTGACCGCTCTGCGGCTCCGGCCAGAGGGGGAGGGGTGGACTTCCCCCGAGCGCAGTAGGAAGGGAGGGCCACACGGGGTGATCGGGGGTCCTGGCGGGAAGAGGATGGACCTGGAGAAGCAGATGTCCATTGAAGAAGGCACTGGGGGAGACACTTCCTCGGCCTCGACTTCCCGGGGGACAGGGTAGGGACAGGTGTTTGGTGAGGTTAGGAAGGGAATTCGGGAGGGTCCCAGATGGGGGCTCGGGTGGGATAAGTGTAAAGTGAAGAGCCAGGGGTCGCCCAGTGTATCCGGGCCCCGGGTAGTGGAAGACAGCAAAGGGGGTTCCTGGCTTTGGGGGAGCGGTGCTCGGGGCCCCCTCCCAGTGGGACCGGAGCGTCTGG
>NW_005370597.1:3766748-3791619 GCF_000412655.1 Myotis brandtii | reverse complement strand
GACGGGAGCTGCGGGAGGGGCGCTCATTCGAGCGAGGCCAAGGGGGCCCTGTCGATGCTCCACGCGCCGGGGCAGAGGTGGGAGAGGCTGGGAGCTTGGAGTGGGGATTGCGGCCGGAGCACCCTGGCCTCCAAGGTCCGCGGCGAGAAGCGGAGCGAGGAGAGGGGGTGCTGAACCGGACCCCAGTTTCGGCGTCCCGCACCCACGCTCGCTTGGAGCCGCGGGGATAAGGAGACTCTAGGAGCGCGCGGGATGGAGATGGTTTGGGGGAGGCGCGCAGCCCTCAGTGTGTGTTTGTGTGTTGGGGGGCTCCCTGAGGACGAAACAGCAAGGACCCTCATCCACACACTTGTTGGGCAGCGAGCTTTGCTCGCGCGGGCGCTTCCAGCTCCCGAGGGCACCCCGAGGACCAGACCACGGACATATGTACACGCACACATACATCCGTTCATATGTGCACAGACATACCTCCCGAACACCAGCGCCCACTGGGGCACCGGCACTGGCTCAGAAGCCGCTCCAGCGCCTGCACGTTCAACGGCAGGGACACACAACCCGTGGCCACACAGAACCACGGAAAGCAGCCGGTGTGACATTCGGACACAAGCACAACCCCGTGCCCTCGTGTAAGAGTGCCTCGGCCACAGTGCCCCTAGATGAACACTTAAAGCCTAGCCTCACGCACATATATTCCTTTAAGGAACATCCCCTCACACAAATGATGTTACCTACTCCCTGGCCAGAACATAGGCACACATCACAGGTCGGCTTGCACCCCTCGACTGCACCCACGGAAACATACAGCCAGTGTCTCAGCACACACCTTGAGCGCACACACCCTAACCCGGGAAAGCACCTGCAGCAGCGCCTCGCGATCACAAACACAAAATCCCCTAACGGTGGGCGTCTCACACATCTTACACCAACAGTGTCACAGTACACCTTGCAGCTTGACACACAAACACACACTCTGTCCCTCTCCCTCGGAGACCAGATTCCGTCGGCGGAAGCCGGGGCCACCCGGGGAGCCCCTAATGCCCCTTCACCTTAATCGCATTGTTATTGTAAATATCTGCACCGCGGGAACACTGGAGGCCGCCGGGCCGGCTTCCCCTCCGGCGCCTCCCTTACTCCCACTCCGGGGCTGGGCCGACCGGGTATTCCCGGAACCAGCTGGACCTGGCCGGTCGCGCCATCCCGCTCCCCAGGGCTCCAGGGCCCTTGGTCCCTTTGCAGAGGGAGCCAGCCTGGGGAGGTCATTGAGACCCTCTTCGGACCCTGTAGCTGCGTCCTCTGAGCCACCTGGGTCCCCAGCACACCTGTTTCCTCTCACACCTGGGCGCCCCTCCGCGGGTCCCCAGCTCCAGGCCTGAGTCTTGTGCGCCGGCAAGGCCCTGGGGCCAGAAGGAGCAGAATTGGTAGGTGAGATGCGCTCGCACCCCTTCCCCCTAGTTATCCTCCGGAGCCCAGACTTGTGGCCTCAGTTCCCCCAGGAGTGGTCGGCGACTATTCCTTCTACCAGGAAATATTTGGGGCGGCGATGAGGTCTTTGAGGATTGAGCGCCGAGCGAAGACCCCTTGGCCGCCCGCCGCGGGAGGGTCGGTTTTATGGGGACGTCCCCTCCGGGCCTGGCTCGCCGCTTAGTGATTCCGGCGCCGGATCCCCCCCGGCGCCCGCCGCGTGGCTCCGGCCGACGCGGGCTTGCGGGAGACCCTAGGCAGAGGCCGGAGATGCGGAGGAGAGATTCCCCGCAGCGGTCCGTGGGGCTGGGGGCGCCAGGGGCCCGGTGGCCAATGCGTGTTCTCACCGCGCGGTGCCTCCACCTTGCCTGGAGCTCCCAAGGCCCGGCGCCGCCGGGTGGGGGTGGAGCCGCCCGAGCCCGAGGCTGGTGGAGGAACTGTCGCCATCACCCCTCTCCCCCACCCCCAGCTCTCCTGCGTTCTCTGGGAGGAGACGCCCCGCGCACGGGGTGTGTGCGGGGAGCGCCCGCTGACCACGGCGGCGTAGGCAGGGGGCTGCCCTGGCCGGCAGAGTCCAGGACGTCGTGACGGAAGGCGCAGGGAGCCTTCCATTACTCTGGGCCAACCCTCGTGTACTGCCAGGAAAGAGGGCACCCAGAAGGTGTTTGTAACCGCCGAGGTCTGGGTGTGTGTCTGGGGAGGGGCAGGGTGTCACTTTCTTGACGTGGGGGGTCTGCACGGATTGACATTTGTAATTACAACTAGACCAGGCCATGGGGTGGGATTGAGGGGATAGGAATAAGAAAGACCTCCAGAGATGGCTGGGGGCAGTGAGGTAGGGGAGCAGGCCTGGTTTCCCTGCTCTCCCCCCCCCTCCCCAGTCCCCAATTCCAAAAGGGATCAGCTGGAAAGGGGTGTCCTGCGGGTCTGGTGTCCTCCTGGCAGAGGAGCTGCTGCGGTGGCTGTTCTTCAGGGAAGCTGGGCTACAGAGAGAGAGTGAGCTAACTGCTGGGAAGAGTGGGATGGAAGGGCCAGGAGGGGGCCCGCAAGGGTGGGGGTGTGGCTTAGTGGGAATCAAGGCTGGGGGGAGAGGAGATGGAGGAGGCCCTTCTGATACAGGGTGAGGGCTGCCCCTACCATGAGCAAGGAGAGTTGGTGCTGCAGACTGATTCTTTCAACAATGCATGGGGCACCTCTCTGCTAGGGCCCATGGTGGCTGGTGGGGATGCCATGCAGTAATAGTATACATACCATCCTTGCCTTCATAGGTCTTCCCAACTGGCAGGGGATCGAGTCAACCAATGAGTACCTACTGTGTGCTTGATGCTGTGAATAAAATGCTCTAGTCAGTGATAACGAGTGATATATATGTTTATATATCCTTTATAATGTAATAGAGCTCCCAAATAACTTCAAGAGGCAGGATTTATTACTTCCAGTTCAGTGTGGAAATAGGTTCAGAAAGGTGAAGTCACTAGGCCAAGGTCACACAGCTGGGAAGTGGTGGAGCAATGGTTTGAGCCCCGATAATCTGAAGAATGCAGGTGGCTGGAAGCTCTGCAAAGGTTAATGGAGGGTTGTGTTCACTGTGGGAGGCCTCTGAACAGCTCCACCCCGCACAGCCCTGCTTACTTATCCTCCTCTCCAGACATTCACTTTGTCCCTGGGTGTGTGTGTTCACATGTTGTGCCTGTTGTGTAACAAACAGAGCAGGGGTCGGGGCTGGGGGTCCAGGGCTGACCTGGGCACTGGGAAGTTGATAGCTGTCTCTGTGTGTTTCCTTTTCCGCCAAAGCATTCAGCAGGAAGTGGACTCGGTCCCCCAGGTGGGCTGGAAATGAAGGTTCCAGGTGAACCCTCACCACTGCTCTCCTCCCTCCCCAGATGTTGACACAGATGTTGTTTTTCCTTGACCTTCCCTGGATTCTGCCCCCTCACACCACCTCACTGTGCTCCTTAAGCCTGAGAAGGATGAGTCAGTGTCCCTGCTGAGGCTCTGGTTTCTCAGGGTCCTGGGTGCCCATGTCACTGGGCGGAGGTGGGGACAAGCCTTGCCAGGAAGTCAACCAGGGCTTGGGGAGGGGCAGAGATAAGGGCTTCAAAGTCTGCCGTCTGGGACCAATGACTTCCAATAACTAACCACTCGGACAAAGTTCAGGGATGTTGGGAGCAGGGGTGAGGAAGGGCCGCCTCATTGCTGTTCATGGCTGCTCTGAATTGCCCTGCAGCCCTAGGGTCCCTGAAACAGCCTGGGAGGCCTGGGGTCCTTCAGACCTTGAACCCTAGGCCCTCTCTTTCTGTTTCCCTCCTTGCCTGGCAGGTTTGGCAGCCCAGGGTGTGTGTGTGTGTGTGTGTGTGTGTGTGTGTGTGTGTGTGTTGGGGTGGGGGTGGGGGTACATAGCAAACATCATATTCTAGCCTCAGGGGTGATTTCTGTTGACTTTCCCTCCCCCGTCCAGTCTTTCCCCCAGACTTTGGGATGTGAAGAGGCATTCTTCTTTCTCAAACCCTGACTTCCACTTACTACTTCTTTGACCTAAGACAAGGAATTATTCTTTTTGAGCCTCAATTTTATCATCCGTTGTGGGGAGCCGTGTAGTAATAAACAGTACTCACTTCAGAGGGGTGGGAGGATTGGATGAAATAATGTATGTAAATGTAGAAAAATATCAGGGAGTGTTAACTTGGGTCCTGGTGATAATAGCGAAGATGATGGTAAAAGTGATGATGATAGAGTTCGCACTTCCAACTCCTAGGATTTAGTGTATCTCAAATTTGTCTCTTAAAAGTTCAGGGCCATTGCTTCCTGCTACCTGGAGATTTCTCCAGGTCCTTTCTCCGGATCAGAATTCCTAAGGGTGGGGCCAGAAAAATCCTAATTTTAAAGGAACTCTCCAGGTGCTTCAAGGGCCTAAATCCTCTTCAACTCTTGCCCCTACTCTGGGTACCCTCCCCACCCCCATCTCCCCGCCCCCATTCTTCCTACCTCTTAGGAACACCCCTTCCCCCCCACTTCCTTGCCTTGATAGTTCTTAGTGGTTCTTTCTCCAACTCAAAAGTTAGCTAGATACCACAGTCCTTTCCTGGCTCCTCTGCTTGTTGGAGGTAGCGTGGGGGGGAGGGGAGGGGAGAGAGAATATGGGGCAGGTCACAAGCTGTTGTGTTTATGCTGCTGGGAGGCCTGAAGGTTTAGAGCCTCAGGTTGTGATCTGGAGGTGGGGAAGGAAGCCCTAGCTACTAGTCAGTCACCCTAACTCTGCCAGACCATGGGCCTCTGAATTTGTAGCTAAAACTTGTGGCATTCATTTTTCTTGGAAAAATCTAAACCATAGTTTCATAAAAATTCATAGAGGGGGATGTGACCCAAAAAGCTTAAGAATCCTTGATCTGAAGAGAGTGAGTGGAGGCAAGCAGTCACTACCTTATTTCTACTCTTTGTCAGGTTTAGGGTAATTCCCTGGTGACCCCCACTCTGCCAAGACGTACGCATGGAACTGGGCGCACAGTGATCCTGAGTTGTGGAGTTGTGTGTGTGCTATGGGGGTTGGGGGGTGGTGGTGGGGGGGGGGCAGAATAAGGTGCCCAGAAGGGAATGAGTTTCTTTGGAGACAGGTGTGTTTGGGTTGGGACATGATGGTCAGATAAGCCCTGTGTTTAGTCTATGAAGG
This sequence comes from Myotis brandtii, assembly GCF_000412655.1. Classification (NCBI taxonomy): domain Eukaryota; kingdom Metazoa; phylum Chordata; class Mammalia; order Chiroptera; family Vespertilionidae; genus Myotis; species Myotis brandtii. Next base: position 3,786,491 of record NW_005370597.1, on the reverse strand, counting down.
TAAAGGCCTGGAGAGTGAATCCAAATGGAACATCTGACAAATTCCTCCATTTTATTTTAGTTTTTTACATTGTGTAACAGTCTATTTGATTTTTTTTTTTTCCTGTGTCTCTTTCAGAATAGAGAGAGGTCCAGGGAGGGCAGGGAAATTCCTCCTTCTTTTAAAGAGATTAAGATTGCGGTTGGGAACAAACACACACTCATCTGATAATGGTCTCGCATACTTTAAGGACATTCTGAGAAGTGACCAGGGAGGGGCTGTGCCTTGGGCGGGCCATGGGGAGGAAGTGAAGTGTTTGACTTGAGTAAGGAATCTGTGTGTTCAGTGAGCATTTGCTGAGAGTCTACTATGGACTGAAATAGAGAAAGATTAAGTTTGAGCCTTGCAGGTTCTCAGTAGGGGAACAGGCAAGAAAACAAGCCAGGACCACCAAAAGTGCCAGGAGCGGGTAAGCCTGGGAGCTAAACAATCAGTCATTCTGGAGCCCTTGCTGAGTGCCTACTGTATTCGGAGTCAGGATGGGATCTTGAGGATTTAGTAGTAAACAAAGCAGGGGCTCTCCTGCTCTCTGCTCAGTCTTGTAGGAAAGACAAACAATTCACAGATTATATCCCAAAACAACTACATCACAACAATTGTGCTTTTAGGGGCATTTGTTGAGTGCTCACTGTGCTCAGCATTTAGCCCACATCATTTCAAACTCCCTAGGAAATAGGTAGTAGAATCCCCATTTTACAGATCAGGAAACTGAGGCTTTATATTATTGGCTCCAGTTCGTTCAGCCAGGAAGTGACAGCTGGGGTTTGCCCCACCCTGTTCGATGTCATAGTCGCTGCTCTTCTCCACCTTGCTGCTGCCTTACATGTGCCAAATGGGTACAGCCACACAAAACTGTCATTGAGTTAGAACCATTGCCAGCTCCACAGGAGCAGATTGTATCTGCCCTGCTCGCTGCTGTGTCCCAGGACCCAGGACAAAGCTTGGCACATTGTAAATGCATGAATGAGCACCTGTAGTGCCCAGATTTGTGAAGGAGCCTGGGTGGGGAGGGGGGATGAAGGTAGGGAGCTCTGTCCCTTCCTTCAGGATGTTTGGTGTTTGCCTGGAGAGGCAGAGGACACAGGGATAGGTGCACAATATGCCCCAATCCCTTAGCAATGAATCACTGCTGCACCGGGTAGTAGTGAGTCATGGCTGAGGGATTGGGGCAGACAATAAGTGGCTGTGCGTTGGAGGCAGGAGAGGTCACTGTGGGGTGGGGAGACCTGGGAAAGATTCCTAAGGCACCAAAGCAGGCTTTCGGTGGGGTGAGTGTGGTCTGTCATACAGCCTGGAGTAGAATTTCCAGGTGTGGGGCAGGTATTCTGGGTATCAGTGGGGAAAAGAGATTGAACCTGAGCCCTTTGCTGAAAATGCTGGGCCAAAGACTTTGGATTTGAATTGAGGGGCTGGCCTTGGTTTAGCTGGAGAGGAGGAGGGAGTCAAGACTGGGACGGTGGCTGGCAGGTCTGGCTGGGGTCTACAAATGCCCAGCCTCAAAGCTACGGGGGGACAGGCCGAAGAAATGGGTCATTGTGGTGTTGGGCGTGCCACCTGCGCTTGGCTAGGGAATACAGGACTCATTGGAAGGATTTGGGGGTGGGCAGGGAGAGATGGGACTGGACCCGTTAAGGTAGGGAGGGGCCAGGTGTGAAATAGAGGCCAGATGTTTGCCGGGATAAGGATCAAATAGAGCCACATGTTCATATCAAGAGACTGAGCAGGGGAGGAGGTAGGGTCGGGAAAGGCTGGTGGTGTTACTGGCACCTCTGTCCCAGTGAGACCTGCTGGGCTCCCCGTTGCTAAGGGCAGGGCAGGGCAGCTTCCTGTTCCAATTCCTGGGCTAGTCCTGATCACAGTCCTGACCCCAGTCCTGGCCTTTACTGTCTACCACACACCTATGGTGTCTTCCCCCGCACCCCCAGTGGAAGGCAGAGAGGGAGCGGGAGGAGCCCTGGGAATCCTATGTGTACACATGTGTGCATGGTCCGGGGCATGTGTGTTTGGGGAGGGCTAGCACTTAGTCCTCAACCTTGTTCTCAGGCCTTGATTGGTGCCCAGTTCAAGCTGGCCCTTCATGGGGGTTGGGGGACATTAGGCACTATGGGTTATTTTTTGTCAGACAAGGATTTGAGATGTCATATCTCATACACATACTTTGACTTGGCATCTCAGAAGAGAAATGAGACATTATCCCCTCCAGCCAACGAGTGGCCCTCAGTGTGGGCAGTAGTGATCCAGGGTCTGGGGTGTAAGGGGTACCTGTGTCTCTTTTGTAATGTATGTGTATGTGTGGCGGGGGGGGGGATGCTTGAGGCCTCACCCTTCCACTAGCTGTCTCTCTCTATCTTGGTATCAGGGTAATTACCATGGGTGACTAAGGCAGATGCTGGTGAGAAGGAGGTGTTGGGCAAAGCACTGAGCAGGGCGGGAAGGAGGGAGAGTCAGGTGGGTCAGGGCGTTCCATGGGCGGGAGCTGCTCTAGACCTGTTCCAGGTCCCTTACCGGCTCCTCCAGCTGGGCAGACACCACTGCTACACCCAGCTTCGGGTGAGACTTAGGGTTCTGGGGCCCGGAATCAGGGTTCTGTGCTGGGCTGAGCTCTCCTTCTAGGAGAGCAGTGTGTAGGTGGGAGAGGGAGAGTGGGGGGCTGGCTCTGGGCAGCCCTCAGGGCCAGATTCTTCCTGTTAGCTGACTGCCTGTTTTGCCTTTTCCCCTTTCAGCCTTCCTGATTCCAGAGCCTGCCCGGATGGGGCCCCTGAGGCCCAGCCCAGGCCGTGGGGGGCAAGGATTGTCGATGCCCCCCTTGCTGCTGGCACTGCTGCTACTCCTGCTGGCTCCATCCCCAGGCCACACTACGCAGGTGTTGTACAAGGTGCTGGAAGAACAGCCACCCAACACCCTCATTGGGAGCCTCGCAGCTGACTACGGTTTACCAGACGTGGGCCACCTGTACAAACTAGAGGTAGGCGCCCCGTACCTGCGGGTGGATGGCAAGACAGGTGACATCTTCACCACCGAGACCTCTATCGACCGCGAGGGGCTCCGCGAATGCCAAAACCAGTCCCCTGGTGAGCCCTGCATCCTGGAGTTCGAGGTGTCCATCACGGACCTCGTGCAGAATGGCAGTCCCCGGCTGCTTGAGGGCCACATAGAGGTACAGGACATCAATGACAACACACCCAACTTCGCCTCACCAGTCATCACGCTGACCATCCCTGAGAACACCAACATCGGCTCACTCTTCTCCATCCCAGTGGCTTCAGACCGTGATGCTGGCCCCAACGGTGTGGCATCCTATGAGCTGCAGGCCGGGCCCGAGGCCCACGATCTATTTGGGCTGCAGGTGGCAGAGGACCAGGATGGGAAACAGCCACAGCTCATCGTGATGGGCAACCTGGACCGGGAGCGCCAGGACTCCTATGACCTCACCATCAAGGTGCAGGATGGTGGCAACCCCCCGCGTGCCAGCAGTGCCCTGCTGCGCGTCACTGTGACGGACACCAATGACAACGCCCCCAAATTCGAGCGGCCCTCCTACGAGGCCGAGCTGTCTGAGAACAGCCCAATAGGCCACTCGGTCATCCAGGTGAGAGTCCCCTCCACCTCACTGTCAGGGTGACCCTCCTTTTGAAATAGGAGCCCACCCTAAACTGGTGAGAATTCCCTTCACTGAAAGGGGAAACCACAGGCTACTGTGCAAGACCTTCCCACAAGCCCTACCCCACCCTAGCAGCTGATATTACTTTCCTCTTTCAAGCTGCTTCAGTGACAGTGACATAGCATGTGACCGGTAATCCCCCCACCCCCAAGGCAGACTCCAGTTGGAAAAATCTCCAACAAGTAAAACCCTCTCCCAAGTCAATTGACCGTCCCCCAGACACGGGAGCCAAGCTGGAACAAGGGAGTCACCTTTTGTCCAAATAGAATCTCTCTAGAGAAGAGACCATCTTCCCAACCAGGGGCCCTTTAAATGTGAGATTTTCCTGAAGCGGGAGAACGGAGCCTTACTTTGCCTCCCTCCTTGACAAAGGCAGATGAGATCATTGTAGCCAGGCAGGTCCTCAGAAAACTACTCAGAAGTCTGTATGCGGCTTCCTCCACTAGGCATGGGGTGCCATGGGTGTGGGGTGCTTGGCACAGTGGGGGGTTTGGTTGCCTCTGCTGAAGTTCTCAGCACCCCACTCCATGGGAACTGCCCCAGGGGCTGGGCAGCTTGGTAGGGCCAGGGCCTGGGAGGGAGCAAGAAAGCGTCCCTGCAGACAGGTGGGCGTATCTCCCACTGTCATCTCAGCTTGGCCTCCTGCCAGCCCCAGCTCCTTTCTCCTTCCCCCTGGGCTGCAGCTGTCTGTCTTTGATGTGAGGGAGCTGAGGAGGGCTTGGCCTGCCCTGGACACCGTTACCCATCCTAAGAAAAGAGCCTTCGTCCTAGGACCTCAAGCTGAAGTGGGCATGGGCAGGAGTTTCAACCCTTTTTTTAGAGGCTGGTGGATTGGAACCTATAGAAGAGAGACTGAGAAAGAAAAGGGAGACAGACAGTCGGGGATGGTGAATAATAATAGCCTAGGTGCCAGGACTGCTCTAAACACATTATAGGTATTCTGTCATGTAATCCCCACAGTACAAGGTAAGCATTATCCCCATTTCACAGATGGGAAACTGAGTCCGTAGAGATTAGGAAAATTGCCTGATATCATCCAGCCTATATTTTCAGGTCTCACCTTGGCCATGCCCAGCAGTCTGGCTTCAGAGCCTATGTGTGTGTAGTAGCTAACACCCCTCCCAGTGGGTGAAGCAGGAGACTGGGCATACACAAGACTAGAGGTAGATAGGGCAGCAGAGAGAGGATGGGAGAGAACTGGCAGTTGGAAGGAGGCAGAGAGAACTGAGCAAGGATGGAAGGGAAATAGGCAGAAGTTAAGTCCTAGACAGACAAAGGGAGGTAAAATGTCAGGAGAGACAGATAAGCTGGGTGACCTATCTAGAGAGGGAGACAATGGGAATCATAATGAAAATGTTGGGGACAGATAGTTGGGGGGTGTGGGTGTGGGTTGAAGGATGAGGAGTAACTGTTTGTCTTTCAGAGGAGTGAGCAGAGACCAGGATAGCTGGGAACCCATGTCCAGGTGTCTCCACTATTGAAAAAGTTATGGCGGGAAGGAGAAGAGACTAGCAGTGTCTTGAGGGCCCATTAGGTGCGGTGCCCAGCCCTGTGTTAGCACTGATCTTCAGAGATGGACAGATAGGAGGATGGATGGATGGATGGACTAAAAGAGGAGTCAATGTGCCAGGCAGTGTTAGGCACTTACACATATTATTCTGTTTAGTCCTTACCACAGTCCCATGAAATAGGACCTATTGTTATCCCCATTTTATATATTTGTAGACTGAGGCTTGGGGAGATTAAATAATTGGCCTGAAGTCACATAGTTGGGAAGTGGTGGAGCTCGGATTTGAACCTAGGACCCTTCTGCTCTGCTCCCCAGAGCTCTGCCAAATTATGTCTGTCCCTTTCTCCCCCCTCATCCCTCACCCAACCTGTCATCACATTCTGTAGTATCTACCTCATGGCCATTTCAACCAGGTTCCTGTTGCCCCCGTGTTTGTATAGAGTGTGTGTCGGTGCTGGCATGGGAGGGCGTGCCGATGCAAAGGGACAGACGGTTCATTGTTTGATGCTGGGAGCCCAGCCTGCTGCCAGCAGGCTCTGTGGCCTGCACCAACCCCTCCCTCCTCACTGCAGGCTCTGCTGGATTCCTCAAGTTGGTGCCTAGCCAGCACCGGCCCAGTGGGAGGGGAAGAAGCTGCTGAAACAGGTTTCCCTGGTTTGACAAAACAGTGGCCTGGCCAGCTCCCTGTGACCCATATACCTACCTGGCTGCTTTCAAAAGAAATCCCCTCACCTGTGTCCTCCAGGACTTGTGGGTCTCTACTCATGTGCAAACACACATAGGCACAGACACACATACTTTTTCCCACAGTCACCCATAATCACACGTGTATATGCATGCAGGCGTATTATACATATGTCATGCACACACACCATCTCTACTGCTCACACCTATCCAGCTCTTCAGAAGGGTTGAAGGCCAGTTTAATTGGGTGGAAGGGTTGTACTAGTTGGACAACGGGATCCTCATTCCCATATTCGGGCAGATTAGTACAGGAATGATCAGTAGATTTAACTCTGCCTGCTCCCATCTCGAGTAGTTGCTGGTAGCACTGTTGAGGAGTTGCAGGCAGCATCTGTGCTCCTTAGGGAAATAGACCAGGGAGATGTGTGAGAGGGTCAGGATTAGGAAAAGGGCAGGACACGTGCTCCTTTGGAAAGGGTGCCACGTTAGATCAGTCAAGTCTGCTGTGCTCGTTTGAAAGGCAGCACGTGCATCTCTTAATTTGCTATTCTGGACGAACCCATAACTGTTGTCCTTGTTTTTCTCCCCTGCTCTGTAGGTGAAGGCCAATGACTCAGACCAAGGTGCCAACGCAGAGATAGACTACATGTTCCACCAGGCACCTGAAGTCGTGAGGCGTCTTCTGCGACTGGACAGGAACACTGGACTTATCACTGTGCAGGGCCCCGTGGACCGTGAGGACCTAAGCACCCTGCGTTTCTCCGTGCTTGCCAAGGACCGAGGCACCAACCCCAAGAGTGCCCGTGCCCAGGTGGTGGTGACCGTGAAGGACATGAACGACAACGCCCCCACCATTGAGATCCGGGGCATAGGCCTGGTGACCCATCAAGATGGGATGGCTAACATCTCAGAGGACGTGTCAGAGGAGACAGCAGTGGCCCTGGTGCAGGTATCTGACCGCGATGAGGGAGAGAATGCAGCTGTCACCTGTGTGGTAGCAGGGGACGTGCCCTTCCAGCTACGCCAGGCCAGTGAGACGGGAAGTGACAGCAAGAAGAAGTACTTCCTGCAGACCACCAGCCCACTGGACTACGAGAAGGTCAAAGACTACACCATTGAGATTGTTGCCGTGGACTCCGGCAACCCCCCACTCTCTAGCACCAACTCTCTCAAGGTGCAAGTGGTGGACATCAATGACAATGCACCTGTCTTCACCCAGAGCGTCACGGAGGTCAGCTTCCTGGAGAACAACAAGCCGGGTGAAGTGGTGGCGGAGGTCACGGCCAGTGATGCCGACTCGGGCTCCAATGCTGAGCTGGTTTACTCTCTGGAGCCTGAGCCGGCTGCCAAGGGCCTCTTCACCATTTCACCCCAGACTGGAGAGATCCGGGTAAAGACATCCCTTGATCGGGAACAGCGGGAAAACTATGAATTGAAGGTGGTGGCAGCTGACCGGGGTAGCCCCAGCCTCCAGGGCACAGCCACTGTCCTCATCAATGTGCTGGACTACAATGACAATGACCCCAAGTTTATGCTAAGTGGCTACAACTTCTCCGTGATGGAGAACATGCCAGCACTGAGTCCAGTGGGCATGGTGACTGTCATTGATGGGGACAAGGGGGAGAATGCCCAGATACAGCTCACAGTGGAGCAGGACAATGGTGACTTTGTGATCCAGAATGGCACAGGCACCATCCTCTCCAGCCTGAGCTTTGATCGGGAGCAGCAAAGCACCTACACCTTCCAGCTGAAGGCGGTGGACGGTGGCGTCCCACCTCGCTCAGCTTACGTTGGCGTCACTATCAATGTGCTGGATGAGAATGACAATGCACCCTTTATCACCGCCCCTTCCAACACCTCCCACCGGCTGCTGACCCCCCAGACACGTCTTGGTGAGACGGTCAGCCAGGTGACAGCTGAGGACATTGACTCTGGTGTCAATGCTGAGCTGACCTATAGCATTGCTGGTGGCAACCCTTACGGACTCTTCCAGATTGGGTCACATTCAGGTGCCATCACCCTGGAGAAGGAGATTGAGCGGCGCCACCATGGGCTGCACCGTCTAGTGGTGAAGGTCAGCGACCGTGGCAAGCCCCCACGCTACGGCACAGCCTTGGTCCACCTCTATGTCAATGAGACCCTGACCAACCGCACGCTGCTGGAGAACCTGCTGGGCCACAGCCTGGATACGCCACTGGACATCGACATTGCTGGGGATCCAGAATATGAGCGCTCCAAGCAGCGTGGCAACATCCTCTTTGGTGTGGTGGCTGGTGTGGTGGCCGTGGCCTTGCTCATCGCCCTGGCAGTGCTTGTGCGCTACTGCCGGCAGCGGGAGGCCAAGAGCGGCTACCAGGCCGGTAAGAAGGAGACCAAGGACCTGTACGCCCCCAAGCCCAGCAGCAAAGCCTCCAAGGGAAACAAAAGCAAGGGCAAGAAGAGCAAGTCCCCGAAGCCTGTGAAGCCAGTGGAGGACGAGGACGAGGCCGGGCTGCAGAAGTCCCTCAAGTTCAACCTGATGAGCGATGCCCCTGGGGACAGCCCCCGCATCCACCTGCCCCTCAACTACCCGCCAGGCAGCCCTGACTTGGGCCGCCACTACCGCTCTAACTCCCCACTGCCTTCCATCCAGCTGCAGCCACAGTCACCCTCAGCCTCCAAGAAGCACCAGGTGGTGCAGGACCTGCCGCCTGCAAACACATTCGTGGGCACTGGGGACACCACGTCCACGGGCTCTGAGCAGTACTCCGACTACAGCTACCGCACCAATCCCCCCAAATACCCCAGCAAGCAGGTAGGCCAGCCCTTGCAGCTCAGCATGCCCCAGCCCCCACCCCACCCCTACCAGGGGGCCATCTGGACTGAAGTGTGGGAGTGACAGAGCAGGTGTGTTGGGCCCAGGTGCTCAGCAGCCCATGTGGGGCCGGCCCAAGCGAGCGGCGGGAGGTAGGACCAAAGATCTGGGGATGCTGGGGTCCTGGTTGCCTCACCCAGACAGGGAAGGTTAGACAGAGTGAAAACTGAGGGACGGTGTGATCTCCTCCTGTTCCCTGACCACTGGGAGAGGCTGTGACTTGTCAAATCCCCGGACACTGGACCAGGTGCCGGTTCTGGCAGGTGGGGGCTGATGGGCAAGTAGCAGAAGGATTTGGAGGCAGAAACGGGGAGGGAAGTGAAGTCTATTCCAAACCTGGGTCTCCATCCGAGACCAGCCATGGTGCTTCTCCAGAGGGAAATGGGAGACCTGGGTGCTGCTGGGTAAGTGGGCGGGGACTCTGTCAGGGAGGGGCCTCCCCAATTGTGCCTTCTGTATGTACTGTGTGTCACCCTCTTCCCCACCCTAGGCTCCTTGGGTTGGGCCCCAGTTTCCCAGCCCCAGTCCCAAACGCTTATCTTTGACAATAAAGTTCTCTATTTTTGGAGTTTTCGTTTCTTATTTTCCTGGAACTGAGAGAAGGAGTGAGAGAGACTGGAAACAGCCCTTTGCCCTTAGGTCCTGACCCCATTTTCCCATCCCTTTCTGCCCCTTCCCACATCCTAGACTTGCCCCTCCGCTCCAACCTTTTTAATTTACCGTCTTCCTATCTACCCCTATGTCCATGTCCTTGTCCCAGGGAAAGTGCCCGTTCCAAGTATCCTTCAACATGTCCCCTTACCCCACATTTGTGAGGCCGTCTCCCTAGGAATGACAGTCTTCACCAAGAAAGGGCAGGTGGGGCTGCACCCAACTCCTGCCCTTTCCCCACTGGCTGAGACTTGACTTTGCCAGTCTGCCCATACTGAGCCTGACAGACTCAGACCAGAGCACCTCGTGGGGTGGGGTGGGGTGGGGTGCAGCCTGCGCGTCTCAGGTGAAGGCAGATAAGTCCTTGATTATACCAGCCACCTCCCCTTCAGGTCCAGATCTTCCCAAGTCCCTTTCCCAGACTCTAGATCCCAATACCACTCAACACCCAGCAATTAGCTGGCGCTGCCCTGTGTCCCCCCACCATGATCACCATCCTAGGCTGCCCCAAGGGAGGGCCCAGAGAAGGGGGAGGAAATTCTCAAGTCCTTGAATTGACCTGCTCTGTATCCCCACTTTTAGGGTGCTCCCTGCTGACTGGGGCAGAGGCATCCTAGTCCTGCCCGCTCCCTTCCTTCAGCTCCTTGCTCTGGCCACCTGCGTTGCTGGCTCTCACTCTCTCTCTCTCCATCTCTCACTTCTTGCTCTCTTGGGTCTTCCCTAGCTGTGCCTTAGAGGGAGGGAGGCTAAAGTCTGGGTGAGGGACCTCAGGTCCTGAGTGAGTCTCTGAGGCCAGAGGCAACCTGTCTCCATGGCGACTGAAGAGGCTTGAGACACTCCCAAGAGGTCCCAGGCGCCAGCTCTCTGCTTTGATTCTGTCCACAAACTCGCCCATGCCCTGGGGGGTAGCCCCAAAGTAAAAACTCCTGGGGGCTTTGGAGGAGTGGGGTGTGGGGAAGTGAAATCTAGTCTCATCTCATTTCTCCTGGACAAATTAGCATCTCCAAGGTGAGCTCAGGCAACTCCTGACCAATCATTCTTGCTCTTTTATTCCTACCTTGCTGCCACTAGTTCTTCTCTTCCTTTAGCTCCTTCACCCCTTTTCTTTTCCCAGAGTCAGACGGTTATTCCTTACTTGGCTTCAGTTCAGATCGTGGGTGGAGCCACAATGCATACCTTCTCCCAACATTTAGACTCAACCAAACTGCAACACCATTGTCATCACCCAAACACAAAGGCTGTGTGCTCAGCATGGTACTAGACCCCGAGGCTAAATGGTCACATTTGTGCAAGACTTAATAGTGAGAAGATGAGGTAAATGAGAATCTTAAGTGTCGTGAGAAGTGCCATAGAAAAACTTTCCCCAACTTGTCCCAGGACTACTTCTGCTACTACCTGCTGCTTTTTTTTTTTTTTCTTTTTTTTTTTCAGTTTTTACTAGGTGCAACCTACCATGCTAAGCACTCGATGTGAATTAGCTCATTCAATGCTCATAACTCTTTGTGACATAAGTCATTATAATGCTCACTTTACAGAAGTGAAAACTAGTTAGCGATGAAGTCAGAATTCAAGCACAAAGCATCATGAGATCTGATTTCCAGAGTCTGCTGTTAACCATTATGCGATAAAAAAAAGAGGGGGGCCTTCTATGATCAAGTTAGTTTTGGTAGTAAGAGCTGCACTATCACATTATCCTATTAAAGGCTCTGCGAAGCCTGCAAGAAAGGGGGAACCTGTTAAACTATGTAATTCTGGGTTTTCCAATTTTATTTGACCATAGTGCCCTCTCCCTTTCCTTGAGGAGCACAGTATGGGAAGACCTGCATAGGACATGGGAGTGGACTCATGGAAAGGGAATGTGAAACTCCATGATCAGTAGGAGTTGGGCAGGAGGGTTTGCCCTGTGAGCCAACTCCTGAGTCAGGAGTGAGTATGACCAGGTTGGGGACAAGGAGAAGGGAGAAAGGGGAGTATTCTGGCTGGAGTGGAGGGTATAGGAGAGAACTGAGAGATGAGACAGAAAAACTAAGTTGTAGAGGACACGGATGCCTTGCCGAAAGTTCCTTAAGAGGAAATGGGAGCCCCTGAGAGCTCAATTTAGATGAACTGAGTTTTACAAAGTCCACTGGAGTGTATGGTAGACTTAAAGGGAATAGAGGGGAAGGTACAGGATTGAAACTATGGTCTGAGCTAAGATGGTGGCAATGAGGATGATGGATGGATGGATTTGGCTGAACTTAAGGAGAAAAGACCCATAGGACTCAAGGGATAATTGAATATGGGGTGGGAATGGGGAGTGAGGGGAGAGGTACCAGGATTTCCAGGTAGATAGACATCATCCTTCTGAGTCTGGGTGACTGGATAGTGATGAGGTCATTGCCTTTGCAGAAGCTGATTGAAGAAAAAGAATTTGGTTGCAGACATATCTGAAGGGCCAGTAGAGACAGCCAATTGGAAATATCCAGCAAGTGTCTAGAACTTCAGGGCTAGGGTTTGAGAGAGCTTTTGGATCTAGGCTTTGTAAGATTTAATAGTAGAGAATTAAAGGAAACATTTGGTGTTGAGTATGACCCAACCCTCTATTTTATAGAAAAGAATCATAGGGAAAAGATACCAAGTGATGTGCCTAGCAGGCAGGATGGAAGCCTTAGATTCCCAGGTGCGGGTTCTGCAGAGGGAGGAGAGGGAAGCACCCAACAAGCAGACTGCCCTGTGCTCCCCAGCCCCCTCCTGGAGCTGTTCACTCCACCAGGTGGACGCTGCTCCTTTACAACCTCTCAGTCCCAAATGTTCAGGTCAATTTGGGGGACCATGCCTGTCGTCACCCAGATCCTTCAATGTTTTAGATCACAGCATGGATCCCAAGAAGGGTTGCCTCTTCCTGAAGATGGGGTGGGAGCCAAGATGGGAAGGCAGTTCTGGGCTGCCTTCCAACTGCCTTCCCATCAGCTCCAAAGCTCCCTGTCCTAGCAGACTCCCCCATCCCAGCTGCCTTGAATGGGATGGAGATTATGTAGGGTATCAGGAGGATGGGTCTTCAAAACCTCCTATTGAGGGTTGTAGAGGAAAGACAAAGCTCTGAAAAAGTCTTAGAGGATTGGAAGGAGCCTGGAGACTCATCAGCAGGGCCCTGGGCCTGGGCGGCTCCCACTCCTGCCCTCCAGGGGCCCTGGCTCTGTGCCCTCCACGACTCTTCATTTATGGTTGGCAGGAACACCGGTGGCAGTCCTAGGTGGGTGTTTGGGTGACTGGCTGGTTGTGCCATGTGCTAAGCTGAGGTTGCCAGGTTCCTGGGGTGATCGTTAACCCGTGGCAGGCAGATAGGAGCCGGCTGGGAGCAGCCTGTCACTGTTCCACTCCCCCCACCCCAGTCCCCAGTCCAAGCTTCTAAGCCCTGGCTCCACCAAGTCCACAGCCCTTCCCAGAAGCTCCTTCTTGTTTCCTAGAAGGAGTCCATTTGAGGTCAGCCTTCCTAACCTCCTGATGGATGCCAGGTCTTCCCAGGCCCTGCCCTCTACAGTTAATATGTTTCCTGATCTCGAGCATGAGGGAGTTTCCATTGTTCCCGTTCCCACCCCCCAAGGTGTCTGGTTTGTTATCTGGCTCCCTTCTCCCCTCCCACCTTTTCCACTCCCAGGCCTCTCTGGAGTGGGGACAGGGGGGCTGAGTGGGAGCAGACTCAGCAGGGAGTCCTGAGGCTGCCTGCAGCATGACAAACCAGGCCAAGGAGCAGGATCAGAAAGAGGTTGGCAACTCCTGTGGATGGAGGCAATGGGAAGTTACAGAGCAAGGAGACAGGTGAGGAGCTGGAGTTTGGGGGGATGCTGTTTGGAAATTAGGGAACTGTTGTGGTATTGGTGAGCTGTTTTGGAATTAGGAGTCTATACTGCTTTTAGGGAGCTTTTCTGGAAATTGGAGGCTTGCTAGTGTTTAAAGGCTCTGCTTGAACTACGGGAGTTGGCTGGTATTGTGCTATTCTGATGTTGGCTGTTCTGGAATTAAAGCGAGGCTGCGCCAGTATCTGGAGGCTGCGCTGTAACAGGTGGTTGTACTGGATTAGGCTTATCGTGGTGGCCTGGGGGCTATATTAACATTGGGGCCTATGCTGTGTGGGAACTTTCAGTGTGTGGTCTTGGCTGTACCGGGAGCTATCTTAGAATTAAGGGGAAGTCCTCTATTAGGGTGTGTGCCTTCTGGGGGCTGTGCTGTGCTGGGGGGCTCGGCCTCTTCTTGGTTGCTGCTGAGGGGGCTGGAAGATCTGGGGGTGAGCCTGGCTCAGGCTGGGGGCCCCATTGGGCAGCCTGTCCAGCCCACAGTGACAAGTTCTCTCCCTGCAGTTACCTCACCGCCGCGTCACCTTCTCCGCCACCAGCCAGGCCCAGGAGCTACAGGACCCGTCCCAGCACAGTTACTACGACAGTGGGCTGGAGGAGTCCGAGACACCATCCAGCAAGTCATCCTCAGGGCCCCGACTCGGTCCCCTGGCTCTGCCTGAGGATCACTATGAGCGCACCACCCCCGATGGCAGCATAGGAGAGATGGAGCACCCTGAGAACGGTGAGGGGCGTCAGCATGGTGGGGCACCCCAGGAATGAGCAGAAGCCAGAAATGGCAACAAGACCTTGGGAACATCCTCCATTTATTGAGCTCATTGGATGTTCAGCAGTGATCACTGTGCTGAGTGCTCTCAGGTCTATGTTGATTTAGTCTTCACGACTCTGTCTGACCTGAAACTTTATGGTTCCCACTTTACAGGGGAAGAAACTGAGGCTCAGAGAGGGTGAGTCACTTACCCACAACTATACATAGGAAGCAACAGAGCTGGGGGGGATTCAAACCCAGGCTTCTCTGGCTCCAAAGACCTTGCATTGGGCACCACATTCTGCTGCCTCCCTGGGGACAGGGCCCCTGAGAATGGTGGCCAAAGGCCTCAAGTAGTGGTAATGGAACCTAACTCTACTTGCGGGAATCTTGAGATAAAGAGGGTCCCCTAACAAGGTCAGAGGGCCTTGAGGAAAGGGAGGGTACCCCAGAGGCTTTGAGCATCTCAGAGAAGGGTATTATTATCCCCTTGGGGGAAGAAGCAGTGTTTGGCTGAGGAAAGGGGGTGGGGAGGTCTGGGAAGGGGCAGGCTTATCTGGGAGGGGATTGGACGGTGATGGCAGAAGGAAGGTCCTGGCTGGAGCAGAGGTCAGTGTGGGAATATGTGGTGGGTGAGCTGCGAGAATGTGGTGCTGTGTGTGTGTGTGTGTGTGTGTGTGTGTGTAGGTGTCCATAGCTGCCTGTGGAGGGGCACACTGATAAACCTCCCCTTGGGATGGAAAGACTTGGAGATGTCCTTGGGTCTCGCCCCCTCCCTCGGTCCAAACTCTCCCAGCATCCCCCAAAAGATGCAAAGGTCCACTTCCACCCCTTAGGCACTGGGCCCTTCTCTAACCTCCCAAGCCCCAGATCTCAGAGTGCCCTCGCCCCCACCCTGCCCCTCCATGCTCTGTCTCATGCCCATCTCGTCCTTTTTGTGCCCGCGCAGAGCCGGCTGGTCGGAGCAGGCCCTGAGGCAGAGTGCCAGGTATGTGGGAGCTACTCTGGGGTCTGGGGGACTCGGTCCAGCACCCAGCCCCACCCACCCAGTGCCCCTGCTCTGCTCCGTGCTACCGTGGGTCCCCCAACTCTGCCCTGAGCTGAAGAGCCTTGGCACTTGGAGGGTTAACAACAGAGCTGTCCCCTCCTCACCTTGCACTGGCTGGAGGCCAAACCAAGGTGGGTGGTGCTGCTCCCCTGAGGGGGGGTCATGGCCTGGTACTGTCCCTGAGTGAGGGCAGGACAGGGGCAACTATAACAGGAAGTGCTCATGGCTTTAGCCGTTCCCATGGAGACCCTGCTGCCCAGCAACCACACCGGCTACTGCTGATGTCAGGCAGCCAACTCCTGTTCCCGTGGGTGTTCTGGGCAGGGAGCCGGGGCAAGGCCAGGGGTGGTGGTTGGTGTAGGGGGCTGGAGTGAGGTGGGGAGGAGCTGCATGAGTGTGCTTGCGAGTGTGTGAGTGTGTGCTTCTCTGTGAACTCCCCACACAGAAGCTCGTCTCCTTCATGGCTTTACAGGAGGGCCTTGCTGCTCTGGGGCGGAGTGGGGTTCCAGGGTAGCTTGGAGCCTGGGGAGGCTTGAGCGGGTTCAGAAGGAAGGTATGTGTCCCCCTTTGTCTGAGGATAGAGAAGCCCAGTGTAGACTTGTGTGCCCACACTTATCTGAGAGGACATGAGGACATGTGTGTGTGTGTGTGTGTGTGTGTGTGAGAGAGAGAGAGAGAGAGAGAGAGAGAGAGAGAGAGAGAGAGTCTTTACATGAGGATGGGGTTTCTTCACCCCTGTCGGAGGGTAGATTTGTGGATGACGGAGTGCGTAGATGAGCTTCGTATTCGCACACCAGTCTGAGGGCAGATTTGGTGGGTGTGCGCGAGCAGAGCTGGAGGGTGGGTGAGGATGGAAGGACTGTGTCTATTTAAGGGTGGATTTTGTGTGTGAGAGGGAGAGTGAGCATGTGGTGGATGGTGGGGGGCGTATGTCTATTTGAGGGGATGTGTGCCTCTGAGCTCAGTGGGCAGGGGGTGTGTGCACCCTGTTCTGAGGTGCCAGTGGGAGGCCCGGCACAGAGCTTCGCAAGGCCCTTCCTGACGACTGTCCTGGCTCTCTCCTGTAGACCTGCGCCCTTTGCCTGATGTCGCAATGACGGGCACATGTACCCGGGAGTGCAGCGAGTTTGGTCACTCTGACACATGCTGGATGCCCGGCCAGTCGTCTCCCAGTCGCCGGACCAAGAGCAGCGCCCTCAAACTCTCCACCTTCGTGCCTTACCAGGACCGAGGAGGGCAGGAGCCTGCGGGCGCCGGCAGCCCCAGCCCCCCGGAAGACCGGAACACCAAAACGGCCCCCGTGCGCCTCCTGCCCTCCTACAGTGCCTTCTCCCACAGTAGCCATGATTCCTGCAAGGACTCGGCCACCTTGGAGGAAATCCCCCTGACCCAGACCTCGGACTTCCAACCGGCAGCCGCACCGGCATCTGCCCAGACGGCCAAGCGCGAGATCTACCTGTGAGCCCCCTTCTGGCCTGCGGCCAACCCCTTGTCCAGCCGCCGGCCAGCTCCCAGATAGGCCCATTCCAGGGCCCCACTCCTGACCCCCTCCAGCGTGGACTTCCTGGCCAGGGCCCCAAGTGTGTGTGTGTGGGGGGGGTGCAGTGCTGGCCTCATGACCACACTGCCCTTCCCCTATGCAGGGTCCAGGTCCTCTTCCCTCACTTCAGCCCCCAGCCCCCAGGGAGCCCCTTCTTCCCCTTCATGGGGCTTCCCCAGCTGACGCCCAAGAGAGCTCTTCTACAGTGACTAGGCTCCCATCCCTCGACTTCCAGGGAGCACCCCCTTACTTTGGGTAGATGGTGGAATCAGGGGTGGGCAACACACTTTTAATTCATTGTTTCCCGCATGGCCGACCAGGGCGGAGATAGGATGCCCCCATTCCAGCACTGAAGCAGGGCTGAACTGGGGAGCCCCTCCCCTGGGAACTCCCAGAGGAATCTCCTGACCACCAGGGGCTCCCTGAAGGGCTTTTGTTACCAAAGGTGGGGTGGGGATGGGGGTGGGAGTGGGCGGAGGCCTTGTCTTCCCATACTACTCCTGGGCTGACCTGCCCACCACATGCCCATGCCTGTCCCACCTGGGCCCCCTTCCCTGCTGGTCATGCAGTGTCTGTATATAAGGACCTTGGAATGATGTCCCCATTTCTGCCTGATTTGCAACTTTTCTCGTTGATGTTGTGTTGTCTTGGGGGACCCCTCTGGGGGAACCTGCTCTGTGTCCCCCACCCCAGGCCTCTATTGTTCCATGTTGTAAATACCTGGGGCCGTGGCGGGATGGGGGTGCAGGGCAGGGACACAACGGGGGGTGGGGGTGGGGATGGGGGTTACATTTGCCTATCAGCAGAGCTGGGCTTTTATTTAATTTTTTTTTAAAAAAAATACAAATCTCTATTTTTTTGGAACTGTTGCGCTGTGCCCTGGGGGGAGATCCCCGCTCAGGCTGGCCCTCCCACATCCCGATAAGCATCGCAGAGGGGCCCTGAGACTGTGGGGGCAGCTAGACAGGGGTGGGATGACTGTGCCTCTGGCCTGGTTGGGTGAGTTGGGAGCAGGAAGGTTTGCTCAGGGGGTGGCTGATTGCTGCCCCCAATAGGGGGGACCTATACCCTGCTTCCTCCCTGCCCCCCATCCCCCAGCCCCTGCCATGACTGACCCGTCAGCCTGTAAAACCACCATTGCCTTGATCTCGGGGTGGGAAGGGCTGCCTCAGGGCACCCTGGGCTCCTGGCCCCCTTCTTCCAGTTGGGCTTCCCTTTGCCAGGGTCAGGGGTCCCATGGGGGAGTGGGTAGGGAGATTGGGGGGCAGAGAAGCCCAGTCAGCCATGATGAGGTGGGATTCCTTTCTTCACCTCAGGGGGCCAGGGTGTGAGGGGCATCCTGTAGAGCCCCCATCTCCCACTGTGGCCATCTCAAAGCCTCAGTCCCTCTTCCTTCCAGAAACCCCCATTGCCTTGGCCCATACCTCTCCAGCGCCCCAGGGGCCCAGGCTGGGAGTCTGGAGACTCAGGGTATGGCCCTTGCTAGACTTAGTCTAAGCTTGGGGGGTGGCCCAAGGATGGGAGAGGTGGGTACAGGCTGCTGGGTTGTCTGGTGCCTTTGGGAGCTGTGTTGCTGGGGTCTTGACTCCTGTAACCCCAGAGACCCCACCTCCACCCCGGAAAAGCCAGGGGGCTGAAGAATTATCCTAAACTCTGCTCCTTGCCCCTAACTCGGCTTCGAGTAACAGTGCTGGGAAGGAGAGCATTGTTAGGCTGGTGGCCCCAGCATGCACAGCTCTTCTATGGAGGGCAGGGGGTAGAGTGAGCTGGGGAGGCAGCAACCAGGTCTAGGGGTTAGCCAAAGGCTCCTTTCCCTGGGGGAGGCCCAGGAAGTGGGCCGGGGCTTGTTAAAGAGACAGCCCCTTCCCCCTGCACAAACGGGGCAGGTGCAATAGTGGTGGAGTTGGTTAACATGAGGTGCCCGGCTGGTGGGGCAGTGGCTTCCTGGGTCTTGGAGGTCAGGATCCTTGCAAGAAGATTGTATGAGGCCCATTTGCTTGGTGGAGAGGGTGGTCCAGACAGGAGGCATTCCTGGGGTCAGTGGACTCCCCCAGAAGCTCCTGGTGGCCTGGGCATCCTGCTCTGGTCTTGGAGACCCCTGAGCACTGGGTGGAAGGGCAGAGAAGCATTTTGCACAATGGAGAAGCCAGAAGGAAGGGGTGGCCCAGATGGCTGGGAGGGCTGAGAAGCACAGAGGAGGAGCCCTTCCACAGGCCAAGGCAGAGCCCCCAGCCCCCTGGTTGGGGTCGGGGTGCGCTGAGTCTGTCACCACCTGGGCACTTGAGAGGTGAAACCAAAGGTGGGCAGGGGATGGGTGACCGCACTGGGGACCGCTCCTGTTGGTCCTAGGTCTGTGAAGCCCTTCCCCAATGCCTTGTGTCGCGTACAGTTTTATGTACAAATAGGCGACATTTGGCCAGAGGAGACCCCCTCAAACCCAGCCGGACCCAGTCAGTGTCTTCCTAGAGGGGACCTAGCCGGCCCCCACACCCCCTACTTCAGAGCATGTCTCTTGGTAGGGGGAGGGTATACGGGGACATATTTCTCTCCCTGGGTCCCTGAAGTGTATCTCATATCCCAGGGGGAAGGTCTCTGGAGCATCCCTCACCTCTGGGGGCTCCCTAGCCCCTATCTCTCCCCTTGGGAGTCTCTGGGGGGACATGTATTCCCGCTGGGGACCATGGGAGCATGTCTCCCCCTACCCAGGCTCTCTGGGGAGCCTGTTTTCCTCCCAGGATTCCTGGGAGGACTTAAGGCATGTCAGTCTTGGGCCACCTCTCTTCCCAGGGAAGGGAGTGATCTCTGAAGCATGTCCGGGAAGGGATGTCCTGGCCCTCCCTGCACCTCTGCTCTGGGGGTCTCTGACCTGCAGCACTTTGGGGAAAGACTGGACAGCTCTGAGTTGTCTTTTCTCC
Organism: Myotis brandtii; assembly: GCF_000412655.1. Taxonomy (NCBI): domain Eukaryota; kingdom Metazoa; phylum Chordata; class Mammalia; order Chiroptera; family Vespertilionidae; genus Myotis; species Myotis brandtii. The sequence continues at coordinate 3,767,008 of NW_005370597.1, read as the reverse complement.
TAAGGGGCCTGGGGGACCTCTCTCCTGAGGGCCCCCTGCCTCTGGAGCCATTTCTTCCCTGGGTGGGGGCTGTCTCCTGGTGGTGGGAGGGCTCGTGTTGGCCATGAGAAGGTCTCTTCGGGGGCGTCTCCACGTGGGACTTCTCTGGGAGGGGGGACTGTGTCTCGCCCGTGGGGTTCCCAGGCGGGTGTGTCTGCCCGTGGGGAGGAGGGGACTGTGTCTCCTCCGTTATCTGAGTGGGGAGGGGGGCCGTGGCTCTC
>NW_005370597.1:3757186-3757857 GCF_000412655.1 Myotis brandtii | reverse complement strand
TCTAGTTGATTTGTAATGATTTCTGTCTCTTTCTGTCTTTCTCTTTCTCTGATCTCCTCCGCCCCCCTCCCCATCCCCCCGCCGCGAGCATGCGCAGGCACCGCCCCCTACCCCTCCGGTTCGGTTCGTTTCCGGTTTGTTTGCTGAGCTGTCAATGAAAGACCCGTGTAATTATTCCCAAGCTTTACAATAAAAGTGTGAAAACCGGACCCCCCTTCGCTTCTTCCGGGCCTTCGGGCCTGCGTCCCGGGGGCACTGGAGGCTACATCTGGGGTAGAGGCCTCGGAGGGGCCAGGGGACGTGCTCGGGAGGAGCGGGACCCGGACCCCGCCGGGAGCAATCGGTGCGAGCGGAATGGGGACGGGAGGTCGCAGACCCAGCACAGACTTCTACTTCGTGCACCTCAAAGAGCCCCCCAGCCGGTCCGACCCGTTCCAGGCACCCCAACCCCACCAGGAGTTGAGGTGCAGGTGAGGGATGTGTGCGGGGTGCAGAGCTGGGAGTTAGGCTGTGCTGCCTTCTACCAAGGAGATGGCTCCATTCCCGCTCCCCCTCCTTTGGCAACAAGTACGAAATGCCGTGCTGGGTGGAAGGGACGGGAGGCATCTGCCTGTCGCTCCCTCCCACGCTCAGGCACGAGGGCTGGAAGTCGATATGGGGACCCAAAAGGT
>NW_005370597.1:3744776-3756740 GCF_000412655.1 Myotis brandtii | reverse complement strand
GGTGGGAGGTGGGGAAGGAAGGGCAAAAGCCCCTCTGGTTGTTTTTGAATCCACAAGGTCAGGTCAGCTCCCTGGCCAAGTGTGCAACCTGGTCCCCCTACTAACCTTCCAGTTACAGAATCACCAACCCTCACTCTACCAGTGGCCAGGGCGACTGGCCCCTAACCTGCAGGCCTCACCTTCAGATCAGAGGAGGCACTGAATCAACCAGAGGGCCCCACATCCTCCCCACCCCTGACTTGGCCAGACTGTGGGGGATGAGGAACTTCCATGAAGGCCAAGTCCTGGAAAAAATGTCTGGGGTCAAGGGCTTGGGGCCTAAATCCTGCCTCTGGTTGGTTCACTCGTTCTACACACATGTCCTGAGCCCCTCCTTGTGCCGGCCCAGAACAAGGAACTGGGACACTCCAAGAATGACACACGGTCTCTATGGGAAAGGCAGGCAGGTAAACAATGACCACATCATGTGTTCAGCCCTGCCCTGCAAATTCAGGCTGGAGAGTCAAAGTAGGTGTTTCCTCCAGTGAGTCGAGAAGGCTTCCTGGAAGGAGTGGTGCCGGTGCTGAGTTTCCAAGGGCAGATGGAACAGCCCACTGCGGAAGCCGGAAGCTGTCAGTGTGGCATGGCGGAGGGAGCAGTGTGTGCAAAGGCCTGGGGGTGGAGGAGAGGAAGGGGAGGTCGTTTAGGAAGGCAGGAGAAATTGGGGAAGAAGGCTGGGGCCAGAATAGAAGGTCCTGCTGGTCCACCTAAGGAGGGCGAAAGGGGGCCTTTTCAGGATCCTAAGCCTCTGAAAGAAAAGGTCACATCTACATGCTTCACAGATTCTAATTGTCCTCTTTCTTCCTCTGCCCCAGTTTATCTGGGAATGCCTGGGATGGGAGTAGAGACACACCCAGAGACAGACAGGAAGAGGAATCTGGTGCAATGTAGGGTTGGGAAAATGGTCCCCACCTTCCATCACATCTGGAGTCAAAGACCTACCTTAGAACTCAGGCTGCACTACTTCCTAGTGGTATGACCTTGCACAGGTGATTGAGCCTTGGTTTCTCCATTTGTAAAATGAGAAGACTAATGCTTTCTATCACACCTGCAGTCAGAGACCTACCTATATTACAACTCTGGCTGCACTGCTTCCTAGTGGTATGACCTTGGGCAGGTGATTGAACCTTGATTATTCTCTGTAAAATGGGGAGGCTAATGTTTACCATCACAGACCATTGTTGTGAGGCTTCGATGAAATAATTTGTCCACTCTTTTATTTAACATATGTTAAACACCTACTATGTGGCAGGACCTGTGCCAGGTGCTGGCATTACAGCACTGAATTAGACAGGCATGGTCTCTAACTGTCTCTTGGGACTTAGATTCTAGAAGATAGGCAATAAACAAACAAATGAGATAATTATAGATTGTGTTAAAGTGCTACGGAAGCAACAAACAGTGGGACACGAAGGAGGATAACTGGAAGTGGGAGAGGAAAGGGCCGCCTTAGTCAGTGTGGCCCAGGAAGCTTCTCTGAGGAAACTGAAGATTAGAGCTCAGAGCAGAGCATCTCAGGAGCAGGCAGCTCAGCTGCCAAGGCCGTTAGACCATAAAGAAGTTAGCCTGATTCCTCTAAGATGCTAAGCCTCCTGAGGGTGGGAACCTAGGCCTCTCACTTCTCCCAACCTTCTGGATAAATACTGGGTAAAGTAAATAAAAACAAGCGGAATTTCCAGCTTGCTGGACCAAACCCCCACCACCAATCCCCTAGATTGGGGGGGCTATTGGCCTCTTATCAGTCAGCCCATCTGCACAGCTTAATCTTCACCCCAGCTGTTAAAGTCTCTGTTCACTCCTGTTCCTTTCCTGGGGTTCCCAATCCTCTCCTTGGACAGGAGGGGCAGGTTAGGGCCCCTCCAGAATCTGCCAATCCACAGCCTGGACTGAGCAGAATTTGGTATCTGACCTGCAGGGAGTGAGGGACAGGATGTGTCCCAGATGAATTTGGCCGAGGGGTTTAGGGTCACTGGGGCCTTGGCCTGGGTCTCACTTCTGGAAGATGAAGAATGCTTCCTTGCACATGGGCATGTTTCACACACAGCCACCCGAGCTACAGAGCGCACACAGCTCCTCACACACCATCCAGCTGCACACTGCATCTCCATGGCAACCAGTAGGCCTGGTCCACGGATGTTAGAAATGAGTGCCAGAGGAAGAGGAGAGAGAGAGGGAGAGACAGAGAGGAGAAACAGCAGACATAAAGATGCTCAGGGAGATAGCCTCCTAAGGAGGCTCCCCTTCTTTCCTTGAGGCCCCTGCCAGGAAGACTTGAATGGACTCAGGGCCTGGGGATGGAGGGACTCAAGGTGGGAATAAGGAGTGGGCTGGGGGCTGTCTAGACACAGGTAATGGGGGCACAGTGGGCAGGGAAGAAGGAGCAGGGGAACTTGAGTGACAGCCTGGAGTCTTGGGCTATGACGCTTGGTCTGGGTCAGAGGCAGGTGACGGGGGTGGGTACAAGTGGGAGACCTGGGGAAGCTACTCTCCCTTCTTCCAGGCCTACTTGACTGTTCAGGCTGAAACCACCTCTTAGCCACTTAGTCTAATTAGAATTGTTCTGAGAGAGGACAGTGGGGGAGGGGGAGGAGAAGCTGAGGTGTGAAGGGGGAAGGGTGGTGAAGACAGCTGGGTGGGGGTGGGGAATGGGAGTTCTATCACCTTCCATCCATGGCTGGGCTATAACTGGCCAGGCTGCGGGTCACTCTAGCACCCCCTCCAACCGTCATGAGAGTTCCCTCACACGCACCTGCTTTCTGCTCTGGCCCTGACTCTGTTTCTCTCTTACTCTGCCTCTCACTCGCTCTTTCTCCCGCTCTATCTCCTCACCTCCTTTTCCCCTTTTCTCATGGTCTCTCAATCTCTGGCCAACAATGTTTGTCTAATAATCAGGTGAAGCATTTAGGAGTTGGGGCTGGGGTTGATCCACTTTGGAGTGGAGGAGGTGCAGGGGAGGGGTAATTATACTGAGAATAGCCTCATCTTTGGAGAATAAGAGGGGGTGGGGCAGACACTGCCTTGGCAGGCCCCCCCCACACACACCCCTCTTTTCCCACCCCTAATGAAGCCTTGTCACCTCTAAGGGGCCACGATATGTGGAGCTTGGCCTCTGGAGCTGGATTGCCTTGGACTAGTTACTTCACCTCTCTGAACATGAGTTTCTCTAGCTATGAAATGGGGATAATAAATCCTATATTGGGAGTGTGGACTTAAGGTGACAATGCATGTAAACTGCTTAGCACAATAAATTGTAAGTGCTCAATAAAAGACATTGGTCATCACTCCCAGACTCCTTTCCATTCCCCAGGGCCCTCCAGGAACCTGGACATCTGCATTTTCCAAACCCCTCTCCTTATTCTGCTTGCCTATTCCCTTGCCTACTCCCAAGGCTACACAGTGGGGGTGGTATTGTTCCATGTGGGGGGAGTATTGTGTGGAAAGTTAGGCCTGGATCCCACCCCCTGCCCACATGGTAGGGACAGACCCTCCTCCAGTCTGGGGTCTGATTTTCTCTTCTCTGCATCTTGGAAGAGGAGGAAGGGGGCAGCCAGAATGATGTAGGGAAGTGTACTTGCTGAGGGGGACAGTCAGGGATGAGCAGTATTCAGAAGCCTAAATATTTCATGGGGCTGCAGCACTGGGAAGGGCAAAGTCCCCAAGCTGTGTTTGCGAATGTGCTCATGATTCCACGTGGCTTGGCGCGCTTCCACGTGCCCAGTGCCCTCTGCACGCGCCCCAACCTTCAAAGTGCTGCACCCACAGAAAACTGTCCCGTGAACCCTTTCCTGGCCATGATCCTTCCCAAACCCTCCTCAGCACATGCATATTTTATTTCTTACAGCTGAAGTAGTTTGTTCCCGTCTGTCTGTCTGAGGCTGTATTTTGACATGGTCACGTTTTTCTTGCCCATGTATTCAGGCGGCCCCTGTCGTCTGCTCTCCATGACTGTCTTCCTCCATATCTAAGTAGGAGGTTGGAAGGTGCTTTTGTAATCTCTGTCACAGCCTCCCTTTTGTCCTTTTCCTTGACCTTATCCCGATCTATCATGATTTCATTTGTTCATTGACTTGTTTAATTTGTTTATTTGTTTACTTGTTTAATTTCCCCACTAGAATAAAAACTTCAGGAGGCAAGAATCTTGTTTAACTTATTTCCCACCACTCAAGAATGTTTGATGAATGAATGTTTGAATGAATGAATGAATGAATGAATGGCAGGAAGGAAGAAAATCTGCTTGGGGATTCTGCAGCCAGAGCAAGAAAAGGGGGGCAGATGGAGGGTGGGACACGGGTGTGAGGGAGGGAGGTGAGAAGAACTGTGATGGAGAGGAGGAAGGAGGTGGAGGAAATGGGGGAGTGGGTGGGATGGGGATGAGGGAGACTGGAGAAGAGGCGGGTGTGAGGAGGGAGCTGGCATGAAGCAAGAGCCAGTGTGGAAGAAAGGCATCCAGGCCCCCAGATGGGCTAGAGGCGCTTTAGGCAGGAGGAGGTCAAGCTTGGAATAGGGAGCCAAGGACAGGGTCTGCCCTTAGCAGGGCTATGCTTGGAATTTGGGTTTGGGGCCAGATTGGGTGGAGTACAGAAGTCATGAGGAACAGCTAAGCCATGGGGGTTTCCCTGGGCCTGCTGGTGCCATCAATGTCCCTCCTAACTCCCCTCATCCCCAAATCTGGGCTGGATGCCCAGCCTCGGGTCTCCTCCTCTGGCCTTTCTAAGCCCATAAACAGGAAATGCCCCAGGGCTGGGCTGGCCAGTGCTACCATCAGAAAAAGAGCCAGGATCCTCCCTGGACAGGGGAGGTGCACGAAGCCAGCAGGGGGTTCTGACCCTTTGATTGGCCATGTTCCACCCAGGGAGGCCCCTTCAGAAGCCTCTGTTCTCCCAAATCAAAGGTGACAGCAATATTAACTCATTAGCGCTAAGCCCCCAGAGGAAGCTTGGGTTGAAGAAGGAACCCTTTTGCAGGCTCTGCCTTATCCCTTGACTCTCTCCCGGGTCCAGGGGCTTCCTGAGATGGCAGGCAAGAGACAAGGAGGTAGCCTGGGGTGAGGATGGGGAGACTCCCATCAGAGAGATGGTATCTCCCCCAGAACTGGCCAGAGTGGCTGTGGTGGGGGCGTGGGGGGAGTGGAGGATATCGGAGGTGCACACCTGCAGTGGTTGTCATGGCAACCTGACTTGGCTCCCAAGAGGATGGCCTCTCCCCCAAAGCCCTATGAAGCTTGGAACACAAGAGCAGAGTCTGTCTCTCTCTCTCTCTCTCTCTCTCTCTCTCTCAATGATTCCTGAGAGCTTCCTCTCTCTCCTCTGTATTTCCCTGGGACCAGGGCCATAAGACGAGGATGTGTCAGGGTCTAGGCGATGGGGGCCCTCCACAAGGGGTGTGCGCTTCTCATGTGTGTTGGGGCAGGATAATAGGTGTACTGTGCCTGGGGTGGGGCCCCAGTGTGTGTAGAAGACATGTGTATATTCAACTGACCCACCCCCAGTCCTGCAGCCAGACCACACAGGAGAGAGATTTGGGAGGGAGATGATTATTAACGAAGACAATAATCACAGTTAACCTTAATTGAGAGCTTATTAAATCCCAGCGATGTGATTGTGGTGAGCATTTTACAGGCAGTGTCTTATTTGATCTTTACAACAACTGTACACAGTAGGAATTATTAGCCCCATTGCCAGATAAGAAAACTGAGATTCTAAGAGGTTCAGTAATTTGCTCTGGGTCCAGGTGCTGGAAAGAGACAGGGCAAGACTCTGCATGAGGGGAGGAGGCAGAGGACGGGGTGCCAGCCCCTGAGGCCAGGAGTCCTGTCCCCAGGCCCCCTGGGCCACTCATGCCCATGCGTCCCATGTTTCTTGCCAGGATGGGTCTGGTACGATGCCAAGAGGCAGAGCCTGGGAACTCAGATCGTGGGACCTGCCTGAGCTGGGGTGGGCTGGGGTGGCTGAGGGCACCTGTGAGGATGTGGGGACCCTGAATGACGGGTATTGTGATTGGCACGAGCCAGGGGAGCGGCTGGCAGCCTTGCTCCTGGTAAACACGAGGAGAGGTTACTTCACAAGGAAACAGTAATTAACTTTAATTAGCACCTTGCATCTCGGAATATTATTAACATCTCAATTTCTCTAATCAAGGCAGCAGGAGAGGGGCGGCATCTGCCTTGCTGACTCCTGCTTGGCCATGCTCAGTAGCTTGGCGTGGTTCCTGTTAGGCCCCCACCCCCTGGATGGCACCCAGGAGCACCTCCTCATTGGTGGGTTGCCAAGGGGAGCAGAGGAGTGATAGGGCAGAGAGAAGGTCCAGGCCAGGGACGGGGCACCGCCAGGGACAGGGCGGGACAGGAGCCAGGGCTTTGTGTGGCCACCTTCTCTTTCCAAGTGAACTCTAAGCACCGAAGACAGGGCTAGGTTTGTGCCCCCTGACTCAGAGAACAGACAAGGCTGCCTTACTATCCCCTTCTTTCCTCCCTCCCTTCCTTCTTCTCCCCTCTTCTCTCTCCCCCTTCTTTGAACTAGCCTGTTCTTTCTCGCATTTCCTCTTCCATTTTCTCCTTCTCACCCTAATTTTCCATTTCAACACATCTATTGAGCACCCGTTACAGGACAGGAGCTGGCTTCCACCACTGGGGACGCAGAAGCGACACAGGGTAAATCCTGCCCTGGGGAGTTGAGGATCCCATGGAAGAGATAGGCTTGGGTATAAAGAACTCTAATTGGGCTCCCTACAGATAGGCATCATAATGGGGTACAGATAAAAGGCTGCGTACCTCTAGAAGGAAGGCAGGAATGGGAGAGGCCGGGACCCTAAGAGTGGAGCATCGAGACAGAGACCATGTGGGGTACCATGAAAGCAAGAGGATACGGAGGCAGGAGGGCACTTGCTGCTATTCAGCCCTCCTCAGAAGGCCATCTGGAGGGCAGGCCCTGAGGGTTCGGGGGGACTCTCTTCATTACAGACACCCTCAATGGCTGTTAACCCTGCCGGGTGTCGGATATTAAGAACTGACTGTCCTCCTTGGTTTAATTACAGTGGCCTGCTGCGTGCACAGTTTGGTATTTATTTGGCAGCGTCCTCGTGGCTTCTCCCCAGTCCAACCATTTTGTGTTTATGGAGGCCTACTATGTCTCGAGGGTGGGTCTGCCCTGGCCCTGGCGTGGGCTCCAAGTGCTGGAGCTCCTCTCTGCAGGGCCTGGAGGGGTGGAGGTCGAGCTGCCTGCAGGGCTGGACTTCTCAGCAAAACAACGGCAGTGCTCCGTTCACGGAGGCTTCCTGGTAGAGAAGAGGCTGGTTCCACATTGGCCTTGACAGCACCCCTCGCCCCCTCCTGTACTGTGCCTACAGTGTCAGCATCTTTGTACTTCTCCCGCCTCTATTTTTTAAAAATATATTTTTATTAATTTCAGAGAGGAAGGGAGAGGGAGAGAGAGAAACATCAATGATGAGAATCATTGATCAGCTGCCTCCTGCACGCCCCCTACTGGGGATCGAGCCCGCAACCTGGGCATGTGTCCTTGACCGAAATTGACCCCGGGAGTCTTCAGTCCGCAGGCCGACGCTCTATCCACTGAGCCAAACTGGCCCAGACCTACCTCTATTTTTATACCATCCAGAGGACAGTGGCAGAAGATTCAGGTTCAACTATAAATCTTGTCCAACATTAACCCAGAGGGTTCAGTGAAGACCCTAATCTCAAACCCATCTAGTTTGGGAGGACACACACCATTTGAGTTTATTATTTACCTTGGTTCTGGAAACTGATCACACATCACGTTCCAGATACCAAGTGGGACCGGTTATATCTGACCTCCCTAATGTGGGCCAACGATCAGGGATGGGACTTAGCTTTTCCTGGCTGTCTCTCTATTTGCCAGTTGGGATCATCTGTCATTGAGGCCTATGCATCTCATTTAATTCTCACAGGAACCTGGAGAAGCAGGAATTGTTATGCCCATTTTATAGTTGAGGGAACAAGACAAAGAGCTAGAAAGAAAGTGAAAGCAAAGCAGGACAAGAACTGCTGTCTCGCCCTAACTGATTTGGCTCAGTGGATAGAGTGTTGGCCTTCGGACTGAAGGGTCTCAGGTTCGATTCCAGTCAAGGGCATGTACCTTGGTTGCGGGCACATCCCCAGTAGGGGGTGTACAGGAGGCAGCTGATCGGTGTTTCTCTCTCATTGATGTTTCTAACTCTCTACCTCTCTCCCTTCCTCTCTGTAAAAAAATCAATAAAATATACTTAGAAAAAAAAAAGAACTGCTGTCTCTGTCGCAGAGTTGGGGTCACTTTTTTAATGGTTCTCCCCACTTTATCATGAACCCACCCTCTGCCAGGAGTTGGGGTGCTGGGGAGGAGGGGGACTGAGTGTGGTTTCTACCCTCAAGAACAACCAGAGAATGGCCACTTGTCTTTTAGCAAACCTTAGCTATCCCTCTCTCCCCTTGGGCTCCTCCCCTCCCCCACCCCAGCCCCAGCTTCCCAGGGCCTGGGGCTGGGCCTCGGTAATTGCAGAGTAGCCAGAGCAGGGCGGGGAAGAATCTGACGTTTTCAAAGGCCCTTTGGATGTTGATGATTATGGCGATGATGAAGCTGTCCGTCTTCTATCAAGACTGGGGCCTTTCTTTGTTTCTCTCTCATTCTGCGTCTCTCCCCTCTAACCTCGGCCCTGAGGACTGGCACTGTCAGAGGACCAGCGTTTGCTTCTCTCTGAGGGAGGAAGGGGACGAATGGGCTGAAGTGAAACCTGGGGAATAAGCCCACCCTCCACCTTCCCAGAGATGGGCACAGGGGTGGGGGTGGGGGTGGGGTGCGGACGTGATCATTAGCATGTAATTTGCATAAGGAACAATGGAGGAGATTGGAGTCTAGCCTCAGGAAACACCTGCAAGGAACTGTGAATGAAAGCCTCCCTCGCCTCCCACTCTGAGAGTCCTCCCACCCCCACCCCCAGGATGGAGTGGCGGGGGGAGTGGCAGAAACCCAACTGTGCCTAATGATGATGGGATGATGACAACCACAGTTACCATTTAGAGTGCCTACTAAATGCCAGGCACTGAAGTCGATGTTCTGTTTCTCTTAATCCCACAGCCATCCACGGTGGGACATTTTATTATTTTATAATACAATTTACAGAGGAGGAAGCGGAGGCTCAGTCTCCCCCACCCAAGTCATACAGATGATGCTAATGGCAGAGCTGAGCTTTGGAATAAGGTGCTCTGACTCAGTGTCATGCCCCTCACAATCACTGCGTATCCCCGTGCTCTGGGCTCATCCCAGGCACCAAGATCCAGTCTCCATGGGCCGGACGGACTGTGGGAGGCTTGGAACAAGGACTCAAAGACAGGCTCTTACACACAGACACACACACACACACACACACACACACACACACACACACACACACACTCACGCACACACATGCACAGCCGTTCTGCCCTGCCCCCAGCCAGGCTTCTGGAGGCAGGAGGAGCTGGGCTCACTTGGCCCATAACCAGGTTAGCCAAGATCCAATTAACTAGTTAGCGCAGGCAGAGCTGGGGGCAGGCAGGGCGCGCAGGGGAGCGGGACGGATGGGTCGGGTAATGTGCAGAGACAGCCAGAGACAGCGACTCCGCTCTAACCTGATAAGCAGCTCCCAACATCGATGAGGCTGGCCTGGCAGGCAGAGTGGCCTCAATCCTGGCGGTGGTGGGTGGGGGTTGCTGGGACAGTCTCTGACCCCCAACTGTCCCCTCTGGCTGCCACCCAGTCCTTCCCAGTGCCCTCATCCTCTGGCCTCCCCTGAGCAACACTCCCTCCTGCTCTGCCTCCTCTGAGGGCTGGGAGAAAGGCAGCTTCTATGAGATACATTTTCATCCAAATGAGGCAGGAAATATGGCATCGTGCAAGGAAGCTATGGGGGAAGCGACCCTCTCCTCCAGGTGGGAGGGTGGGATTAATGGGGGGAGGTAAAAGTAATAGCAGCCCTATTAATGGAGTTTACCGTGTTCCAGGCACTGTGCTAACTATTTATGTGCATAACAGGTCCTTAGATAATGTCGTTTCGTTTAACATCTTTTGGTTATAACATGGAGATAGCCTAGGAACTTAACTCTTGTTTATATCAGTTAGCATGTGGTTAAAGTGGTTTCAGTATACAACGTTTTGCTTAAAGTCACAGCCTACCACCAACATTAAATGAGGACTTAACTGTATACTCATTTACACTCACAACAAGTCTTTGCTGTTAATGAGTACTATTAAAATCCCCATTTTGCAGATGAGAAAATTGAGGCTTAGAGAGCTTAAGCAACTTGCCCAAGGTCCCAGAGCTATCAAGACATCTCTGGCTCAAGACCACCACACTTTGTACTACCCCTGAACTAGGTGTAGGATGATCAAGCTTACTGATAGCAATGCCTCCTGCTTTTGTATGTCACTTTAGAGTTTACAAAAGCTCTTTGGATGTAACCTGACAAGTTTCTAAGGAAGGTATCTTATTTCTAATCCCTACTTTACAAAGAAAGGGAACTGAGTCTTGGAGGGACAGTGTGGCTTGCCTGGCACCTCCCAGCTGGTGATAGTCAGGACTCACCCCCAGACCAGGTCTTTCTGACGCCTTGTCTAAAGCTCTAGAGAAGACAATGGAAAAAGAAAACAGCGACATCCCGAAGTCAAGGTTGGGCAGTCCACCTATTTACTTGTTTGTCACAAGCTTGTTGGCAGGGTGCGTGCAAGGTGAGGGCTGGGGCGGATGGAGAAAGCAGATGGCTTCCTGATTCCATGGAGCAGGTGGAGAGGGAAGCCCTGGAGGCCAGTGCCTGTGGACCTGAGGCTGCCTTCTTCCAGGGAATGAAGGGCCAAGAGAAGGGTCTGCCCTTGGGGCACCAGATCATCTCTGGCCTGATTTCCTCCTGCTTTTCCGGGGCTACATCTGAAGCCCAGAGAGATGTAAGTTACCAAGGTCACACAGACCGGCTGACAAACCAGGTCTCCTGGCCTTAAGGCAAGTTTCTCTCAGCCTGAGGGCCTCCCATTCGTTGCAGGATGGGGACCTCCTAACCCTGTAAGCTCTAAGTCTCTCTGAAGTTCCCTCACCACCCACTGGTGAAGGAGAAGACGCTGTGCCAACCATCCCTAAGGGAAGCGCCCTATTTCCCGCCTCCTGTGAACCAGTGGAATTCTTGCAGCTTTAGGCAATCTGGGGCTTTGAGGTCAGGACTCCAGGGTGAGTGTATTGAGCAAGGCAGCAAGTGGAAGGCCCCACCTGTGTGGGACACAGCATTTGGGCCACACCCACAAGAACATGTGTGCACATTGGCGTTGCTCTCTGCTTCCCTGATACCGGCACCAGAAGGGTTAAGCCGTGCCCAGCCGGGGGGACTGAGGAGTTGTCCGTGCAGGAAGCTGCTCTTCTAGTCCCCAAGGCCTGGGGGAGGGGGGGCGGGGACCAACTTGCTCAGTCTCTTTCCCAGGCTCCTCGGCCTCCCTGGGGACCTAGCTACATGCCAGAAAGGTGACCCGTGACCCACCCCCGTCCACATGCCAGCCCTCCCCAGCCCAGCTGGTAAAGACTCTGATCCCTGCTCTGGGTGCTGGGAGAGTGGGATTCCCCCCTACTTCCTCACCTCGTTTTTTCCCACCATCTCACTTATTCCTCTTAGTGTCTAACTCCACTCCCATCCATCCCACAGTCACCATATTCAGACCCCTGTGCTTCTTCCCCCGCCCCGCCCAGCTCTGGGCCCCGGCCCTCTCCTCCCAGCCCCCACATTCGTAATCTTCTAAAAATAAAAGCCTGTCATTCCAGTAGGCAACTCCGGAAGTCTACAGTCCAGCCCAGGCATCCGCTGGGTGGGGGGGCAAGGAAGGACCAGTGTGCAGAGAAATACCCAGACACAGCAGCTGCACCCCCCCCGCCCCCCGCCCCAGGTAAACACAGGAACAC
>NW_005370597.1:3723376-3735306 GCF_000412655.1 Myotis brandtii | reverse complement strand
GGCAACACTGCTGGGTGGGACTCTTGAGCTAAGGTCCCTAATAAAGAGGGTCTGGGCTTTCCTCAAGGCCATCCCAGCCTGTCATCTTGAGTGACCCCTCTCCTCCTGTTTTCTCAGCAATTGCTTGGAGAAGTGGTGGGTTGCCTCCCCCCATGACCAGCCCTGACATCCGGTCAGGACTGAAACCCAGGGACCTTCCAGCAGGTTTGATCCTATGCTGTTGTTCACTTTGGACACTGTTCAGAGACATCTATTCCCCATCCCTCTGTCTCCAGGACTGAAGTCAAAGGGGGTCCAGGAGGAGCAGCACCTGAAATCTTTTTTTTCTGCCTCCTGCACACCCCCTACTGGGGATCGAACCTGCAATCTGGGAATGAGCCCTTGACGGAATCGAACCCAGGACCCTTCAGTCCGCAGGGTGACGCTCTATCCACGGAGCCAAGCCGGCCAGGGCAGCATCTGAGATCATTTTGCCTTCCCAACTGTGCGATGGACCAGGTAGCCATGGGGAAAGGGGCTCTGCAGTGGCCACTTGCTCAGGTGATAGAACGACCAGGACCAAATCACACGGACTTTGGTAAGATTCACTGGCACACTGGCCCTTAGGAACTTCCTAGCTGGAATTTGTTTAACTGCTCAATCGCAGCACATTTTGGGACCTCATAAACAATAGTAATAATTAATTAAAAGAATAATAGGTAACATTTTCCAAGCACTTACTATGTGTCAGGCCTGGGCTAAATAGTATACATGCATCATTCTTTAAAAAAAATTTTTTTTAATTGATTTTAGAGATAGGGAGGGAGGAAAGGTGGGAGGGAGGGAGGGAGGGAGGGAGGGAGAGAGAGAGAGAGAGAGAGAGAGAGAGAGAGAGAGAGAAGAGAGAAACATCAATTTGTTGTTCCACTTATTTGTGCATTCATTGGTTGCTTCTTGTATGTGCCCTGACCAAGGATTGAACCAACAACCTTGGCATATCGGGACAATCCTCTAACCAACTTGGCCAGGGCTACACCATTCTTATTTCATCCTGTCAGAAGCCCACTTTTAGCACCCTTAACTTATAAGTGAGGAGCTGAGGCACAGATTCTCACAGAGCTATCCCTAGCCCTAGGTCACATTGGTAAGTGGCAAAGCTGGGACTTGAACTCATGTCTGTGTGATTCTACAGCCTTTCCCTCTGGCCTCTGTGCTCTGGCCCTAGGGTATGGTGCCCTGCTGGAGGGGCATCTTGAAAGTGACTGTAGTCTCAAGGCTCAGGTGGGCACCACTCAGAGGCCAGCATAGAAGCCCGCTGGGAGGCTGGGCTTGCTTCCCACGCAGGCCTGGGCTTCCTCTCTGCATGGCATGGCACAGGCATGGGCACAGCACTGATCAGATGATTCCTAGCTCCTCCCACTTGTAGCCACTACAGGTCAAGCCTCGGGAAAGCAGCATAGAGGCCACTCCAGGGCATCTGGGAAGTTGCCCCATCAGCCTCACCCCTGGATCCCCGTTGCCAGCTGACTGCGGCGGCCCACAGGCCCGGCTGACCCTTGCTAATCTGTTACAGGCAGCCTCCTGCAGCAGCCTCACCAACCGCAGAAGTTCCTTGCTTGCCTTCCCATTTCCTTGGGGGGCAGGGGCTTGGCGGGGCCGGCGGCCTGTCCAGGGCTTTTCCACAGCGAGACTGTGAAGGAGACACAGACCCACTAGAGAAGCTGCCCGCTCTCTGGTCAGCATCTTGGGGCCCTTTCTCAGGCTGTTGCCGGGCCCTAATGCTGTTCCCCACACCTGGCTTTTGCATCCTGGGGAAGAATGAGCCCTTTCTGCCAGGGCCGAGGGGAGCTGTCCAGCTCTTCCTATACCACAGTCCCCACCCAAGAGGAGGCATTTTGAACTGCAGCCTTTTTGGTTTGGACAAAATATATCTATCCCGTGGGAATTATTAGATGGTATGTCTGGCAGGATCCTACCATTAAAGTCTGTAGCACAGGTAAACACTTAGGCCAGCACCTGGCATATATACAGTGAATGAGTTAGGGGTGGCTCGTGGGACCCCTTAAATGAATAACAATGCTAACACTGCCAGCTTGCTGGCTGCTACTTATTATCAACCACAAGCCCGGCACTGTGCTGAGCACCTTATACACATTCTTATTTAGTATTCACAGTGACCTTACGAGTTCCATGCTACTTATCCTCATCGTACAGATGAGAAAACTGAGCCCAAATCTCATAGTAAGTAGATGAGCTGGCATTTGAACCCAGGCCCGCAGATAAGTGACATTCTTGTGGTCAGTTTGCTTCTGGCTGATTGGCCCTTGGCCATGTCTCACAACTATACGTGCCCTTCAGAAAAACTTTGCAGGATTTCCTGAAATTCTAAAATTGCTCCAGGCAGATCTGATTAGATAGACATGTCCTGCAACCTGGGTCAGACTTTGCTTTAAGCTTCTAATTGGCTGCTGGCCAGCACTCACCTTTCTGTACCAAACTCCTCTGATCAATTACTAGTGGATGCTTTTATGCTCATGAAACACCCACCATAAGTCCATCTCATTATCGCAATTCTTGATAGCTCCTCCCCACCAAAGAATCCCTCTGTCTCTTTCATGTTTGTCGACTGAGCTACTAATTTATATGTTCCCTTTATCCTTGGCTTTTAAGTCCTACCTAGCCCTCCCTCCCATCGTGACCTTGGGGGTCCATGATAAATTGCATTCAAAGTCCCCCTCCCTATTCTTACCAGTATGGCCTTGCCACATTAAGTTAACTCTACCCCTTCTGTCTGTCCACCCTGTTATCTCTCTCTTCTAATATTTCTCTGGTCACGTCATGCCTGTGCCTCCTCTGCCTCTCTGGTGTCTCGATCACAGCCTCCCTCCCCCGAGCCCGTGCCACGGGATTGCCCAGCATGTGTAAGTGTGACTGCTTGGAAAATGTAACTTTCAAGGAGTCTGGAGTTGAGTGACAATAAACAGAACCTTGGAGACCCAGACATCATTTAGGGTTTACATGGACTCAGCAGCAGGAACTTAGAAATAAGGTGAGATTGGAGAGAGCGAGGAATGGGGATGATCAAAAGATGGTCTGGAGGGAGAAATGGGGAATAGGGAAAGTGATATTGATCCAACCTAGCCAAAAGAATCCTTGACTGTCAGTGTTGGAAGGGCCCTGAGAGATCAACCAGCCCAGGAACGGGAAAGAAGTTTCAAGTCACGGGCTAAAAGCTGAATGATGAGTAGCAGCTGCGGGAGTGTGTCCTGAGAAGAGAGTGCCGTTATTGATTAGCAATGTCTGCCACGGGCACTGGATTAGAAATGGTGGCATCTGCACCAGAATTTACATCCCTGATCTAGTTTCAGCCTCTTCATTGTGGAGTAGCTGAGGAGCCCAGAGGGGAAGAGACTTGTCCAAAGTTTACACAGTGAATTGGAGGCAGATCTCAGGGCCCTTGCTGTCTCCTAAAACCCAGGTGAAAACTGTACAAGGAGACAAAGACCTGTGACCCAGGGAACGTGGATCCTCAGTATGCGATCACCAGGAAAGTCCTGAGGACGGATAAGCAGTTAAGGGTCGGCCGACCGGAAGCTATGAAGACTGGATGTATCGCAGGCCAGGCACTGGGTGAGGGCTCAGTTCTCACTGGGTCATCAGTTGACTGGATGTGCTGCCTCTGGCCTCTGGCCAAGTCCACCTTGGTCCTCCCAGGGAGGACAAGGAGGATCCCTAGAGCAGAGGCCTTGGCTGTGTCTACGCCAAGATTGGAGAACCCAGACAGAGGGAGACAAGAGGAGGGGGAAATGGGCTTGGGGCAGGGCTGGCACGGAGAGGGGCAAAGGCACAGATTGTACAGCAGTGGAAGGCTCTGAAGGTGGCAATTAGAAGGAACCGAGAGCCAGGCGGGAGGCAAGCACAGAGGCACCTGTGTGCAGGTTTGGGGTGTGGGCCAAAGGAGAAGAAAGAACCTCCAGGTGATGAGAGCCACAGAATGGGGATAATGATGCCCTGACAAAGCCTTGGGGGCTTGGAGCCCAGCCCGGCCGGGGTGCTGGCACAGCTGGGCCATGATGCACCCCTCTCAGGCTGGGGGATGTGGGCAGGGAGAGGAGGTGGGCTGTGATACCCGGCACCAGCACAACCTTGGAAATTTGCTCATGAGCTTCTGCCTCCCTCCTTTTTTCTGTCTCTGTCACTTTCCCCACCTCTCCCTTTCTCTTTTCTCCCTCCCTGTCCCCCACTGTACCACAGTGTCTCCACTGGGAGCAGAAACGGGGAAAGGAATGGTGGAGACATGGAAAGATCTGAGAGCTCGGAAATATCTGGGAGCTGCTTTAACTTGCCCAAGGCTATGAAAAGAAACCAGGCTGCAAGAGTGTCCAAGAGCAGAGAATAGATCTGATCACCACACCAGAGAGGAAGCTAAGACCCAGAGAAGGGAAGACCTCTCTGGTCAGTGTCATATGGATCTGCCATCCACTCTCCCATCTTCCTTCTGATGCTGAGAGCACTCCCCGATTTCCCCCGGGGAACCACCTCTTCCCTGTGTCTGTCAGGTGGTTTACAAGGGCCTGGCTTTATCTGACATGAGCCCAGATCTTAGGTTGGGCACATGACTGGAGCTGGCTCATCTGTGCCTTCTGTCCCTGGGCCACATGACTCAATAAAAGTTGATCTGGTAAGATCAGCACTGGATCTTTTGCTAAACTATTGGAAAAGGAGTGCTTTCGTCCACTGGGTTTGTCACATTGGTAGGTTGAAGCCTGGACCTGCTTAAACCACTTGGGGAGTTCCAACTGGCTACCAGAGAGTACAGCTAACACAAAGAGCACACCCAAGACTTGGAGAGAGACATGACAGATGACATCATCTAAGTGCTTGGATCCAGCTATTCCTGAAGACTATCCCTGAGCTTTCCAGTTAAGTGAGCAAGAAGCTTAGGCAGTTTGAGTTGAATTGATATCCAAGAGACACTAAGTCAACTTAGAGAAACAGAAGGGGAGAGAAGGAGAGAGAGAGAGAGAGAGAGAGAGAGAGAGAGAGAGAGAGAGAGAGAGCTGCAGGGATGAGGACTGAGTCTGATGGGAAAGCAGGTGTGTGAAGAGGAGGGGGAGGACGGGTCCATTAGGATAACTGAACTGGCATTTCAACAGTGAAACAGGAATATCAGAGTTTATTGGAGAGAACATACAACCAAAGACAATTCTCCAGGCCAATTGGAGGGGGTGGTGAAAGCTTTTCTACTGCTACAAGGCTGCCTACCTGCATAATGATAGAAGTCCCTCTGAGCCCCCAGTCTGTGCAGCATGTGCCTCTCCATGGGGTAAAGAGGAAGGCACAGCCAGTTGGAGTTTATCTCGACAGTCAACACCCAGTTGCAATGGGTGTTCCTACTAATAGCTCTTTGTTGTAAACCTCATCCTAAGACAGATCTTTAAAGACAATTGAAAACCTTCAACCAATCCCTGCTCATCACATGCACTCCACACCCTCCCAACCCCTTCCTTATCCGATGTCCCAGACTTCATCTGATTCACAGGATACTAAATTTAGTGATAAACAAGAGACAGGAGGAGGAACTAAGTCACAGGATTGACTCACACATGGTCCAGGTTGCACAGTTCCAACACATCACAAGATGCAGCCCAAAGAGGACAAGATGATCTCCTGGGACCCCAACCCCAGACCTCATCTGCGCTGCTTGCAGGAAGTGCCAGGTGGGGAGGGGAATGGTAGCAGGAAGTCATGCCTAGCACTGATAGGAAACAACTCCCTTCCCTTGTTCCAGGAACAGTGGTGTCTGCATTGGGGACCCTCAGGGAAGAGAAGAGGACACAGCCCTAAAGAAAGATGGGGCGTGCTGAGGGTTGGTTCCAGGGCCTTGGAGTTACTTCCCTCTTTACCCTTCTCCACCTTCTCCCACTTTCCCTCTGGAAAACAACTGATTCCTTAAAGTGAAACCACATAAACTATATGTATACACCCCCCCCCCACACACACACGATATAATACAGTCAAACCTCGATTCTCGGACATCTCCCATCTTGAATAATTTGCTTCTCAACCTGACAACCCTTCCACACTGACAGCTATTAGTATGTGATCAATCACAAGTCTCTCAGGCGACAAACAAAGGAGTATAAGTCAGTTTACCACCGTTACAATCACGTATTCACGCTGTGAATACTTTCATGTTTTTGTGTGCTGTTGTTGCTGGTTATTATTATTATTGTTAAATTTTCATTTTTACTGTACATTTTCTTTCTTTTTTGTTAAATTTACATTTCATGTCCTTTTTGTTTTTAAAGTGTTTATTTATAGATTAAACAGTACAATAGACATGTACCATATATAAGAAAGGTTAAAACAGGGAATCATTTGAGGGTCTGGAATGGAATAATTCAATTTACACTATTTCTAATGGGAAAAAGTGAGTCGTTTTTCGAACAGCTTTCTGGAACTAATTCAGTTTGAGAAACAAGGTTCCACTGTACTTTTAAATATATATAATATTTAAGTATTGTTGTTCCCCTGTTTTAGAGAGCTTTCCATGCCACTCCAGGTCTGTCTTGTCCTTTCTTTTCTTTTTTTAAAATACTCACCTGAGAATATCTTTTTATTGATTTTAGAGAGAGAGGAAGGGAGAGAGAGAGAGAGAGAGAGAGAGAAACATCAGTGTGAGAGAGAAGCATTGATCCGTTGCCTCCAGTACAGGCCCCTACTGGGTCTTGAACCTGCAAGCTGGGTATGTGTCTTGATTAGGAATCAAACCCACAACCTTTGGGTGTATGGGATGATGCTCTAACCAACTAAGCCACCTGGCCAGGGCTGCCTTGTCCTTTCTCACAGACACATGACAATTCTGTTTATTTATCCACTCCCTTATTGATGAACATTTAGGTCAGCGGTTCTCAACCTGTGGGTGCGACCCCTTTGCCGGTCGAACGACCCTTTCACAGGGGTCGCCTAAGACCATCCTGCATATCAGATATTTACATTACGATTCCTAACAGTAGCAACATTACAGTTATGAAGTAGCAACGAAAATAATTTTATGGTTGGGTCACAACCTGAGGAACTGTATTTAAAGGGCCAGAAGGTTGAGAACCACTGATTTAGGTTGTTTCTTTTATTATGGTTGCAAACAAGAACATTTAACACATTTTGTGCAGTGAACACCTATTATATCTTGTGCACATGTAGGCGTGGTTTTTGAGGATTCATTCCTAGAAGAGAGATTGCTGGCTCAAAATGTGTATGAATTTTTCATTTTGCAAGATACTGCCAAGTTGGAGTGGAGACCTTTTTCCTGTGAAGGAGCCCTCCCTGGGGCTGAACCAGAGATGAAAGGTACCCTGGGTGGAAAGAACATGGGCTTTTCAAGTCCATGTTCGGGTTCAAATCAAAGTCTACATGTTCAGGTTCAAGTCCTGGCTCTGCCATCTTCTTTCTGTGTGATCCTGGATAACTCACTTAACCTATCTGAGCTTCTTTTTCCTTAACTGCAAAGTGTAGGATCTTAAGAGCTGCCTCACAAGGCTGTTACGAGGATCAAATGGCACCCTCTAGGTCAAGCCTCTAGCACTGGCCTGGCACACAGTAGGCTCTTGGCCAGTGTTAGAACCCTTTCCCTGCTTGGACCCCCTTGTGCATTCATCAGGGGAGGCCAGCTCTGGGGAGAGGCCAGAGTAGGTGATTTATTAGTGAATGTCATGCAGAAGTTAGGGCTCCATGGTGGCTCCTTCTAAAGGTCACCCAGGCAATTCTTGGAGCGAAGGACCATTTCAAGTAAAGCATAAGGACTTGCTTTTGAGAGCACATCCACTGGGGGGGGGGGCTTTCACTAAATGACCCCTTCACCCAGCCACTGTCCTCCATGTTCTCAGTCTTTGCACAGGAGGAGGAGGGAACGGGGGGGGGGGGGGGGCTTTCACTAAATGACCCCTTCACCCAGCCACTGTCCTCCATGTTCTCAGTCTTTGCACAGGAGGAGGAGGGAACACTCCTAAAGAAAACGTGAGGAATGGCTAGGTTTTACCACAAGATGTGGCTGAACCGCTGTCTGCACAGAGAACGGAACGAGAACATGTACAGCAGATAGGACTGTTGGGCCGCCGAGTGAGATCTGTCTTAGCCAACATGCTTGCATGTGTGCAGAAAGCTGCAGGGCTGCCCAGCTGGAGACCCTGGCCTGGGATGGCCTGTTCATCTCAGCTCAGGGGAAGGGTGGTTCCATGAGGGGGTCTGAAAAGCTGGTAGTGGTGGCCAT
Source organism: Myotis brandtii (assembly GCF_000412655.1). NCBI lineage: Eukaryota > Metazoa > Chordata > Mammalia > Chiroptera > Vespertilionidae > Myotis > Myotis brandtii. Next base: position 3,727,055 of record NW_005370597.1, on the reverse strand, counting down.
CTTTTGGGGGTAATGGCCAGATTGTGTCCATAGTCCCAGTCGGAGCCCTAGCAGTGCTTAGAGCCCCTTTGCAATAGGTCACTGCATGCCACTCTCCCTAGGTGCCCTCCCCCAACCTGCAGGGCTGTCGTTTCTTCCTTCTGGAGACGACATGGGACATGAGAATCCAGGACTGGACTGCCCTTCCTGGAAAAGAATGAGGGGTGAGCCCACAGGCTGCTACAATGGGGACCAGGGTGGTGATTTTGGCAAAAGAGGTGGAGCTGAGCAGCCTGGGGACAGCAGTGGTGACAAGGGCTCCGGTAGAGGTAGTCATGATGGGTGATGGCTTGGTTGGGGAGGTTGTGGGGGCCTGGTAAGAATGAGCTCTGTTATTGGAGTCTGAATACTTGGTTTTCTGTCCCAGATCCATTTACTGTGAGCTGTGTGGTCTCGGGGAAATAGCTTACCCTTTCTGACCTCAATTTCTTCATCAGTAAAACGGAGATACTGAGACCACTAGCTTCTTCAATGTCTCCAACCAGCAGGTGTCTTTAATATGCCAAAGGGTGGGAATGAATTCAGGTGGAGATACTTTGCTGAAAACAGCCTGGAAGGGGAGATGACTGAGCAGACTTGATCATATCATCCCCAGAATGATGTCTTGTGTACCCTGGAGACTCCTGCTCCCGTGACTATACCTCCTGATTCCCAATTCCTGTAGTCTGGGGAGCTGAGAGCTCTGGCTCTTGCTTCACTTAGCATCTCACAGTGATGTCCTGGCTTCCTGCCAAGGCCCCATTCACCAATGCTGGTGCTGACCTGCAGGCCCCTGACTCCCTCCGCAGGGCCCGGAGTCAGGGCCCGGAGACAGGGCCCAGGCTTGTTGGAAGGAATGAACAGGAGGCATGCATGAGAGCCAAATGCTATGCATAGCAGGAGCTAGTTATGGTGGTGAGGGCTGGGCCTGAGCAGTCTCACCCCAGGGATACTTCTCAGGGGTCAGGAGAGTTTTAGCTCTGTGTCTCTGGGGGAGAGAAAAGGTATTGGGGGGCAGGGAAATGTGTTCTCCAGAGAGTCCCTTAGCCCGTGACAGAGCAGGTCCTAGAGCAAGTGGCTGCCCTGCTTTGCCCATGCCCTCTCATGCTGCAGAGATGGGCAAAGACAAACGATGACACTCTACCCAGGAGATCCAACTCCCCATGTTGAGATAGGAGATGCAGGCCACTCCTCCGCAGAAAGACTAAACGAAAGGAGTGGGGTTTACCAGGGCTTGCAAATAGATGGGAGAGGGCTGGGTGGGAGCTCTGGCCCCCCAGTAGGGGAGAAATGGAGAGGGAACTGTTCTTTACTGGGCGCCTAGCAGATGCCAGATACTGTGCCTGTATAATGTCATTCATCCTCACAAATAGCTCCATTTAGCAGAAGACAAAACTGAGGGTCTGAAAGGTTAAGTCTCAGTACTAGCAGGAGGCTGACCTGGAATCTAAAACCAGGACTGCCTGTCTGACTGCTAAACTGGTGCTGTGTGTTCTTCACCTACTTTCCCAGGGCTCAGGGCCACCCCTCCTGCATAGCCACCTCTCCCAGGCCTTGCCTCCCTGCCCCAGCCTCCTCCAACTGCTCCATCTCCAGAGAGCTCCTGGGATCTTCACTCGCTCCTCACTCTGCTTCCTCTTTGGAAACCAGCCACAGGCTTTTTTCTTCCGTCTGAGGGAAAGAAAGTGGTCTCATTCCCCACCTCCAGGTCTTTCCATCCTCTCATCCATTCAAACCTAAGCATGTCTCTCCCGCCCCTCCCCCTCCTTGTTTTCCCCTCTTTCTGTTTATCCATCACTAGAATCCATCCCCTTCCCCTCTTGCCTGTAGGTTCTGTGGCTATAATCAAATCATAACTTTTATTAAATTTAAGATTACTTTTTAATGGAATCAATTTCTTGTGTGGTGCTTCTCCGCCTGCCCTCGGGCTCCACCGGCTCTGTGCTCAGCATCCCTGCCCGCACAATTGTCTCTGCCTCTGGCGTTTCTGGCTAAGCTGCCTCGGAAGGAGGGGTAGGTCTGCCATCCCTGAACACACACACACAGAAACACACACAAGCAGGAACACACATACACGGAGCACACACACACACAATAAGATGCACCTTCCTGCACAGTCCCCCCCAATCCCCAGCCCCAGGCACCCATGCTGAGGGGTGGGGGTGAGAGAGCCCACGGAGGTGGCTGGGGCAGGAGGAGGGAGCTGCAGAAAGACTGAGGGCGCAAAACAAACACAGAGCGGAGCAGGCATTTCTTAGCCTGTTAATTTCCTACAGTTCTGTTTTTCAGCCTCAGAAGCAAGCTGGCTTTTGCTGGTCCACCCCCTCCCCTGACTGCATTGTGCAGCTGGTGAGCAGGGAGAAGTTGTGGGGAGGAGGGGGAGGGAGGCCCAGAGGAGCCACCAGGAGACACAGGTCTTTATTTGATTTATAGAATACAGGCAAGATGCAGAAATGTGTCTGAAGCTGGGACCCCAAAGAGAAGCCCAACTGTGTGATTTGCAGGCTGACCAGTCTAATAAAGGTCTGGGCTGCAGGCAGAAGGAAGCCTGGGGGGCGCTGCAGAGAACATTCTGGAGGGAGGAGAGGTAACAGGGAAGAAAGCAGTTGGAGGGTCACTTTGATGGAGGGGGCAGGGGCTAAGAGGTTTTGGGGGAGTTCTCATAGTGAGCTCATGGTGGGGCCTAAAGATGGGGGTTTGCTGACTCAACAGAGACTTGGCAGCTCCTTGAGCTGTTGGGGAGCCCTGGGCTCTGCTCCAGCTTCCCTGGGAGGCTCCTGGGGGGACAGCCCCAGGTAGACAGGAGATCAGGGTGGACAGGCAGATCTGAGGCCTGAGAGTGGCCACTCCTTGGCTCTCCACGCAGTCCTCAGCACACCTTGTTTGTCGAGGGTCAGGAAGAGGACCTCATGTCCACCAGGTGGGAGGTGCATAGCTTGGTGGGTGAAAGCACAGCCTTGGCACCAGGAGATCTGTAACTCTAAATCTAGACTCTGATGTTTTCCAACTGCATGACCTTGAACAAGGGACCTAACCTCTCTGAGCCTGTTTCCCCATCTGTAAGTGAGGATTCCGTGAGATGATGCATGTGGAACATCTAGCATAAAGACTGGCACATAGTAAGTGGATTATTAATATTTGTATTATGTTTTTTAAGCACCAACCAAATGCAAATGTACAAAAACACAGCCCGCAGCCCAGTGAGCCCAGATGGAGTGGGACCTGAGCCAAGGGGTAGGCTGAAGGGCAGAGACCAGCAGGCAGGCCTCCGTTCCTAGATGAAATCATGTTACAACCATAGACTGGACGTGAGTGACAATCCCAGGCCTGGAACCCATGGCACAGAGGGCGGGGCTCTTCTTCCTCCTTTAGGAGGGGGCGTGGCTAATGCTGGAGAGCCACAGTATGTTGTCAGGAGGAGAGGTGAAGGGTCCTTGACACTGAAGGCCACGCCCGATCCCCACCTTTCACTTTCAGGGGCCAATGAACCCAAAGCAGGGGCTCCCTCTGGGGCAGGAATGAGGAAGAACTTCCTGTGGTCGATCCCTCCCCTGCAGCCTCTGAAAGCTGCCGGTTGGTTCTGGAGGCAGTAGAGGGCTCTGACTGTCTTAGGCAAGGTCCAAACAGGAGAAGTCCGTAAAGGTTTAATTAGGCCTGACCT
>NW_005370597.1:3697873-3723217 GCF_000412655.1 Myotis brandtii | reverse complement strand
AAGGGGGGCGTGGAAGGGCTGGGGAGAAGAGACTGGTGGAGAATGTGAACAAGGGTCACAACTGGGCAAGGCTGGTTCTGTTAGGGAAACATGGCCATAGTCACAGTATAACTGAGATCTGCGGCATGGCCCCATCAGGGCTGCACTTTGGGGCCTGGCAGCTGTGTTGGCATGAGGAGCAGCTGGAGCCCCACCCCCAGACAGGAGCTCACCTCTCAGCTCTCCATTACCCCTAGAAGGAGGTTGATGCAACCTGCTCAGCATCTCCCTCTGTTTGACCCCTGGTCCAGGCATGCCTGCTGAATCAACACCTGGACCTCCAGACCTGTAAGGTCTTGCCTGGGCCCAGATATTCCCACAGGACCATGTATTAGTCACACATGTAGAGCTTTACTGCTCAAGGGGACTTTTGAGGTCCTAATATTATTCACTCCAATTATTTCACTCACAAGGCAACCGAGGCCTAGACAAGGGGTCACATGAAGTGAGAGACTAAGATCTCCTAACCTTCCAATGCTGCCTGCTTGCTTTGTGGCCCTCACTCTGGATTAGCTGTAACCTCCATCAGCACCTGCCACCCTCCAGCCTTACACAGTGTTTCCCATGCACCAGCACTTCGCATGCATTCCCAGCAACCCCATGAGTTCCTGCCTACCCCTTGGCTCCGTGCACCAGCACTTCGCATGCATTCCCAGCAACCTTCATGTATCATCACAACACCATTTTACAGATGGGGAGGCTCAGGCTCAAAGAGGTCAGAGAACTAACTTAAACTATAGGTGGTGGAGGGAAAATTTGAAACCAGAATGTCTGGCCCAGAACCTTGGCTCTTAACCCCTTTATGCTGCTGCTCTCACCAGAAGCTTCAGCTGCACACATTTCCCTTCCCTTTCCCTTCTCCTGTTCTTTATCTTTGCCATCATGTTGCCATCATGGCCACCTCAAAATCCATCATTTTCTCCTTTTTCATTTCACTCTAACCCAGATCATTGCCCCAGACACAGGGCAGGCTCTGAATTGTCAGCACACTCCCCTTTCTCTTGATCTTCCTCATCATCTCTGCCATCATCACTTTCAACTACTAGCATCACTTTCACCATCTACAAATCCTTAATTGCAAGTGACTGAACTTAGAGACTAACACAGATATAACTCCTGCCTTGGGATGGGAGGAGAGGGCTTATAATCTCCTCCAGCTAGATATACTCCCCCTCAAGTAAAGGTACAGAGCCAGAATGTGGGAAGACAGTCTTCCTTTTAGAGACTTCTCTGGAAATAAGAGGGGTAATGGGGAAAGACATCGTAAGCAGCCAAAACACGTCTGTTGAGGGAAATTAATCAATGGCAAGGAGACTGCTTGTCATCTTTCAATATCTATAGAAATAATAAGCCTCCAGGGAGTGGGGTTAAAGCTTCAAGAGAAAAGATCAGAGGATATTCTGCCCAACCTGTGTCTCTAATGAGCATAGGGGAGAAGATGGACTTATAGGCAGCTTCCACCCATGGTGGGTGTTGGCCAGTACCCCATCTTCCTAGCCATAGTAGCTCTTTAAAAAAAAATACACACACACACACACACACACACACACACACACACACTAGTGGCCTGGTGCATGGATTCGTGCACATTGAAAGGAAATTAATTAGAAGAAATATTTTAATATCACTATTCGTGTCTTGCTAATGAAAAGAAAATAGAATTCTACTGAGTCTCCTATCTACCTACTCCAGCATTTCTGAGAGGATCAAATGAGATGAGGCACAGGAAAACACTTCACAAATATTTGGTTAACTGTAAAATGTTTGCACCTGGCTATAAAGCAAGTCAGGTTCCTGGGCTGAAGAAACTCCAAGGATGCTAGTCACTAGGGAGAGGAAGACAGGCATTGCTACATGACAACATTACCTGGTGCCCACAGCGACCGTTTCCAGGCTGGGTTGGGCTGTGGGCCGCATTTTGCACCATGGGGTCTCAGCAGCGTTAGCTACAATTTGGTGGGGTGTCGCTCTGGGGTGGTGGCGGGGCCTGTGTCCCACTTGGGGGAAGCCGAGTGTAGGTTTGTTGGCACCAGGTCTGTAGTGCCGTTTATTTTTATTTTTTTTAAAAAAATATTTTATTGATTTTTTTACAGAGAGGAAGGGAAAGTGATAGAGAGTCAGAAACATCGATCAGCTGCCTCCTGCACACCCCCCAACTGGGGATGTGCCCCTCTTTCAGGTAATTGTCAGCAACACAGCAGTAAATATCAACACAAAGCAGATTATTATTGTAGATCACACAGGGAGAACAAAGGGTAAAATATTTAACTGCAGCAGTGTTTGACTATATTCTGTGTAGTGAGAAAACCTGAAGTCATTTTCAAGGTCCACCATTTCTTATTTCTTTTCAGTTGGGTCAAGTTTCTAAACTTTCAAAATCTCCGTTTTCCAGCTAATGAAGAAAAACAAAAAAGGATTCTACCAAGTCTCCTATCTACCTACTCCAGGACTTCTGTGAGGATCAAATGAGATGAGGCACGGGAAAACGCTTCACAGACATTTGGTTAAAGTGTAAAATGTTTGCACCTGGCTATAAAGCAGGTCATGTTCCTGGGCTGAAGAAACTCCAAGGAGGCTAGTTGCTAGGAAGAGGAAGCCAGGTGTTGCTACATGATGTCATTACCCAGCGCCCACAGCGACCATTTCAGGGCTGGGCTGGGCTGTGGGTTGCATTTTGCGCTATGGGGTCTTGGCAGCATTGGCTGCGATTTGGTGGGCTGTGGCTCCGGGGTGGTGGCGGGGCCTGTGTCTCATTTGGGGGAAGTTGAGTGTTGCTTCATGAGCGCCAGGTCCGTGGTGCCATTTCTTTGTAAATGGCCAGTACACATCATGGCAGCTCCTGCGTTGAGCGTCTGCCTGCTGGTGGTCAGTGTGCATCATAACGACTGGTCAGAGGGACACTTAGCATATTAGCCTTTCATATATATAGATATTTTTTATTGATTGCAGAGAGGAAGGGAGAGGGAGAGATAGAAACATCAATGATGAGAAAGAATCATTGATTGGCTGCCTCCTGCACACCCCCACTGGGGATGGAGCCTGCAACCCACGTATGTGCCCTTGACCAGAATTGAACCTGAGACCCTTTAGTCCTCAGGCCAAGGCTTTCTCCACTGAGCCGAACCAGCTGAGTGACAGTAGCTCTTATAGTCCCGGGAAAACAGCAGCAAACAACACTGGCCAGGAATTTTAAAAACTGATTATTCCTTTGGGTCCAAATTCCACCCACCTCCCAGCCCAAAGAGCATGCAGGGTGGCTCTTGGTGAGTACTGGCTGCCAGGGGGTACCATTGTCTGGTACAGGATTGAGGTAAGAGGAGGCAATGGCTTCCAGGACCAAAGCTTCCACCCAGAATTCCAGCCAAGGCCCCAGAGCTCCCAGGACCTGGAAGAATTTTCCCCCTAGTGTGTTTGGAGTTGGCTGGTTTTCTGGGCACCAGGCCCAGCTCAGTTTAATTTTTGTTTATTTTTATGTACAGATTCTCTTCTGTTTTGGGTAGAGCTTTGTGTAAATTATTATTATTTATATGATAAAGAATAAATCACAGCAAATAAAAAAACCCCACAATCTCTCTTTCTCAATAGAATTACTAAATTAGGGGCTGAAAGGAACAGTCTATATGCTGGGGTTTGGTTTCAGGAAGCCTTTGGACATGGATTCTCCCAGAATCTCTTAGTAAATGGGCTCTGTAATCCTGGATTTGATACTACTAGAGCTAGCAGAGGTATGTGGGGCCTCCCAGCAGGTCAGCAGTAGTTTGGGCCTAAGGGTGCTGGCTTCCTGGTCCTCCACACATCCCAACCCTTGGGAGATGGGTCAGGCATTTTTAAGTGGCTTGCTAACTCAGAATGGGAAAAGGAGAAATAGAGGAGATGGAGTTTCTTGCCAGAAACATAATCAAAAGCCCTGAATTGGGGTGGGGAGTGGGGTACATAGGAATTATTTGAATAGCGCCATTATTACATCAGGGGAAAATGAGCCAATCATTCTTTGCCTATTCATCAAATTTGCATACTATGAATCTATTGGTTGGAATGAAATGAGTCAGGAGGCAGGGATGCAGATGGGCAGAGGACCAGCTTGGCCCAGAGAGTATCACCACGTGGCCCCCATCTCCAGCCAGGGTAGAGCAAAGACCAATTCATCTGAAGTACCTTCCCCCCAACCTCCATGTCCACTCTTGCATGAAGTTCTATTTGGGGGACTAGAGAAAGGCATACCTAGGGCAGGAATCCATCCTGGGGCTAATCTGCTAAAGGCCAAAGAGAGGAAAAAGTCTGTAATAGCTTTCTTTTTTTTAATTTCCCAAGATCCTGCTAAAGGCCAAAGAGAGGAAAAAGTCTGTAATAGCTGACTTTCTTTGTTTAATTTCCCAAGATCTCAGGCTGCCAGAGACTTTTAAAAACAGGCAGACCTGGGTGGGCTTTAGCTCAAGTGGTTACTTGGTCATGGCAGACTACTAAAAATCAGGCAGACCTGACAGCATTGCCTGTCAGCTTTTGCTCCAGCTATGGCCTCCTCCTAGAATGGACCTCTATCTGCCCACCCAAGTTCTACCTTTGCTTCAGACATAGCTATGACCACCATTCTGGTTAAGAGCAAGGGTCTGCACCTTCCTCTTAACCTTAAAAATCCACTCTGCCACTTAGTAGAGATTGAAACTTGGAGCAAGTTGCTTAACTACCCTGACCCTTAGTCCTCCCATCTGTAAATGGGATGATAATAGCAATCACATACACACAGGCTTATAGTAAGATTAAGTGAGAAAATCCATGTAAAAAGGTCCTAACACATAGTAAATACACAATGTGGTCTTTATTTTAAATAATACTGCAATAAGCTATCCTAGTGCACCCCAACTGGGAATTAACTGTGCCCCCCAAACCCACTCCAGCCCATGTGTAGTTGGGGAACACGAAGCTTTACCCCTAAGGTTTCCACAACCTGCCCTGAAGCAGCTGCTATGAATGAGTGTGGCAGTCCCTAGCCATGCCTTGCACTGAGTAGGTACTCAGTAAGTCAGTAAATACTTTAAAAAGTTGTCTGTCAAATTCCTAAACCCCGTGAATCCCACTAAATTCTAATCTCACTGTTTTAGCTCCCACACAATGCCCGGTTCAGCCGCTCCCAGGAGAATAGGACATGGGGAACAATGGAGGAGGGGTGGATAGGAGTGGGGGAGATGGAGCCTGTGAGAGGCTCTACTTCTTTCAGGCCACACGGACAGATTTTTTCTATTGCTCCTCCCATAGGGCACTTAAAATTCCACCCTCAGCTTTGAGTAATCAGCAGCTGACCTGAGACATGCCTTCCTGTACAGGTCTTCGTCCAGCCAGAGGGGTGGGTATTGATTAGCTGAACTAGTGCAATGAACTATACAGGCCATGACTCTGGATTGTCTAAGAGGCCCCTTGAGAGGTGGTCCATGTAAGCAAGGGGCATCTCTGTGTGATTGCAGGCACATAATGCATTTGCATATAAGTATCTATACATTTATATATGTGTATTGGTGGGTAAACACAAGTCCTTTTATTTTGGAGTACATTCCGTAGTAATTCATTTGTTTGGCCATTCATTATTTATTGAGGACCTACTATGTGCCAATACTATGTCAAGGCTATAATGCACTAGTCACTAAGGCAGAAAAAATTCCTGCCCATATATAACTTCTTTTCTGATTTTCTCAGTGAGAGCAGGGAGCAAAAGCAAACATGCAAAGAAATAATTCATTCATTCTCAGACTGTGAAAGTGCTATAAAAAATAAAGGGATAGAGAGTGACAGGGCATGCAGCAGGAGTTCCTTTAGGTTGGGTGGGTTGGGCAAAATCCTGAATGATGAGAACAATTCAGCCTCAGAAAAACCTGGGAACAGAGTATCCCAGGCAGAGGAAACAGCAAGTACAAAAACTTAGAACTGTTGTGGGATATAGCCACTTCTGGGATCTTTTTGAGGCAAATTTCAATCAGCTCTTAATTGCATATACACCTTTATATCTTTCCATTACTCTTAGAATCAAGTTCAACTCTTCCCTGAGGACTACAACCCTGCCCCTACACCCCACTGGCTTCTTCAGTTCCTTGAGCTCCCTCCCGCCATAGGACCTTTGCATAGTCTGTTCCCATCACCTTGAATGCTGTTCCCTACTCTCTCTAGTTAAAGCCTATATCCTTTTAGGACCTTTGCATAGTCTGTTCCCATCACCTTGAATGCCGTTCCCTACTCTCTTTCTCTAGTTAAAGCCTATATCCTTTCGATGTCAGGGAGCTTAGGGTGGTCCACCTCTCTCCCTCCACTGTTGGATGCTTTCATATTACCAAGTTCCTTCAGTTAGATCCCTTATCTCACTTGGTAATTAGGTATTAATTTTTGTGCTTATCTGATATTAGTATCTGACTTCCCCACAGAATTATAAGCCTCAGGAGAGCTGGGATCTTGTCTATATCCCCAGCTGTTAGACAATGCCTGGTACCTGGAAGGCTCTTAATAAACACTTATTGAATAAATAATTGTAAATACTTATGGATGCTGGGGTCAGCTCTACTGAGAGTCCCAGTGACATACCAGACACCACAGAGGAGGGGAATACGATGAGAAAGCAACTCAAAACCACAGACTAATGGGATCTGGGGAAAGAGGGCAGCGTTGCTTAGCCCTGGAGAAAGAAAGCCTCAGGGGTACTATAATGGGAGCCTTCAAATTCCAGGAGGCCTGTCAAGGTCCAGAGGAAGGCCAAGTTAATATGGGAGCCAGAAAGTGAAGGACTGGGCTGTTACGCGGAGGTAATGGGGATCCTTCTAAGGAAGGTTTTATAATAGTGAGATCTTCCAGGAATGAAACAGGTACCTTAGAAGGTAGTGCGTTCCCTGTCCTTGGAGGTCTGTAAGTAGACAGAAGAGAGATTGGGGCCCTGAAGTCTTCATTTCAGTGCCAAGATACTGTGATTAGGGGTCTACCAACAGATCAGGCCCCTCAATCCCACTGCTAGTCAGTTCTTTCCACTACAAAATGGGAGCCCCAGGCACCGAGGGGCACATGGGGGGAACAGGGTCGTTTCTAGCTTCATTCTTGGTGACTGCTCTTCCCCTCCTCCCTGCCTTGCTCTGAAAGGACAGGGGAGGAGGGACTGAGGGTGGGTGGGGGTAGGCTCTCCCGAGTGCCTTAAGTGGCTCCCCAGCTGGAGCAATGGTGAATATTTTAAGTACAGTTTATAGACAATGGATCTCTCCAGGGCTTGAAGGGGAAGGAAGCTGAAATTCAGGACCATTCTGCGAATTCCCAAGTTCTTTGTGTGCATTGTATGGGGAACAATGCTGTTTGTTCGGCATATTCACTCAAGTTGGAGGATAGGGGGATGGTTAGGCTCCAGCGTTCAGATGTTCTTGTTCAGATGTTCTTGAGGAATGTGGGACTCTTTCAGGGACCCACGGAAGCTGGAGAAGCTGGGGTGGGCCACAGGGAGGCAGGGAAGCTGCCAGCGTGGTTGGGTGGGTTTGAGTGCCAGGGCAGTTTCCCAAGTAGAAAGAATTGCTTCCCCCTCCCTCTCCCCACCCTTCTAGTCTAATGTCTAAGCCTCCCCTGACCTTGACCTGTTGTCTGAAGGCTGCATGTGATGGGGAGGAGGGGTGGAGCTGTCCATTTACCTAGTGACTGTGTACAAGTCACTTTCTCCTTAAGGCCTTACTTTCTTACTCTGTTTCTACAGTTGGTTTGGCCTAGAGATGATGTTACAACCCTACCAGTTCAGACATTCTCTGGACCAAAGCTAGTCTCCCTCCTATAGCTACCACATCCCCTGCCTCACCAAGCCTGGGTCCCCCCCATCCCCAGATTCTTGCCTAGAAGCACACAGTCTTGGTTGCTGGAGGAGGCTGGGCATCTTCAGAATGAAGGATGTGAGAGATACAGCCCCAATTTCAGTCATAGTGTTACTGGCGATCCGATAAGATCTCGGCTCTTGTCTTCTCGAAGGAAAAAATTCAATCAAGAGGCCAAGTATAGCAAAACAAGTAAGAATTTGTTGGCCACAGCAAAAGCACACTCAGGACAGTGAAACAAGGAAGGGCTTAGCGTAGAAGAAGCAACAGGAGGGCCTAGGCTGCGATGCTTTGGTTCTCTGGGAAGTCATGTAAAATGGGGCCTTGGAGACAGGGTCAGGGGGTTAGCCCGGGATGAGCTGCCACTGTCCATTGCTCCCCTGGTTGCAAGGCTCATAGGTCCCTTAGAGTTCAGGAGATGCGTGCCTGTGGGGGATGTGGGCAAGGGGAAGGTATGGATGTGCTGCCTAGAGGGAGAGCTCTCACTGGGTCCTTTGTCTTGAAGACTATTATCTCTCTCCAGATCACAGGGGAGGGTTTTAGCAGAAGATCCAGCAGTTTTCCAGATGCACTCTTTCAGGGTCTGGTCTCCACTGATTGGTCAGAACCAGGGCAGGGGGTCATTAGTCAATGCAGCTGGTCCTGAGGCAACCCTGACCATGGCTTTTCTGGTTTTGCTGCTTTTCTAAGGGCCTAGAGTTGAAATGCAACTGAGGCCTAGATGTTATGTTCAGGAAGGGAAGGTCAGGGGGCCCAAACTGCATGACCAGAGGATATATCAGAGGAGGAAAGGTTACCCTGGGGCAAGGTCCTTGTTCTCCCAATTTTGCCCCTTGCTGGGCACCCCAGCTTTCTGCCCTGCTGATTTTTCTGTATCTGGCCTATCATCCTTGCTCTGCTTATGTCTGACTCACTGCCTGCCACAACAGAGCCTCACTAATGAGAATATTCCAATTTATTGCATACATTAGCTCACACTGCCTGGATTAAAAGCCCAGCTCTCCCACTAGTTGACTCATCGTAACATCTCTGAGCCTCAGTTTCCCCTCTGTAGAAGAGACATAATGATAATGATATCTATCTACTTCACTGGGCTGTTATGAGAATTCAGAGAGATAATGCATCTAAAGCAGTGTGCCTGGAAAGGATGTAGGGCTCATGGATGTTAGTCACAGACATGTATAGAATTACCATCTGTTGTTTAGGTAAGGAAATCAAAGCTCAGAGAAGGTAAGCATCACACAGGGAATAAATTAGGGCATTATAATTCAAACCCAGGCTGGGTGATTCTGAAGCTGAGTCGCTGACTTGCTCAGGGCCTCCTGCAGAGATGGGACTGATGGCTGCTCTGAGCAAGCCTCTCCTGACTTTCCAACCGCACCTACCAATGCCAGAAAGCCAGCCTCCCTTCTGCCAGCCCTGGGGGGTTGCATTGCTTAAGGTGGGCTGGGGTCTGAGACTCCCCTCTACTCCTTCCCATAAGCCCACTGTACATTGGAGTACCTCATCACCCCTAGCACCACTGTCACCAACAGCTTCTGCAAGACAGTGTCTCATACAGAAGGGGCGTCAGGGTCAAGGTCAGGAGCAGCCTCAGTGTTCCTGGGCTGAGTTCCAGGGCTGAGCTACAGTTTGGCTGATCCTGGAGAGAAAACCTGAGCCTGGAGGCTGAGATCCAGCCCTGTTGTGCTCTGAGGTCTTGGGCCCATCAAGGAGCCAGTCTGGGCCCTGGATCTTCAGAGCTGGAGCTGGAAGAACCAGAGCTGGAAATGGGAGGAGCAGTTGGGGTTCCACAGGTCAGGGGGGCAGTGAGCCATGGCTCCTTCCAATTTCTATTCTACCCCTCCATCCATCCTGGTTCAGTCCTCTTCCTACCTGCACTCCGACTCTTTCAGCCATTTCTCCCCGTGGTTCATGAATCTCGATTGAATGAGAGGAGAGAGAAAGGGGAGAGCGGGGGAGAGAGCTAAGGGGAAGCAGTGTCCACTTTGTCCACATTAAGCAGTTCTTGTTCTATGAATGAAGATGATATAGGCTCAGGGTGGAGGAAGGCAGGTGGAGGGAAGCACTGGGCAGGGCAGCCTGGGATGGGTTGCCATGGGAACAGCAGCCTGTCAGGAGCCCTGCCTTCAAAGCTGAGGCGTGTGAGTGTTGCAGGTTCCTGGGGGCGGCGGATGGTGTATGTGTGTCTGGGGTAGGGGAGCATTTCTGTTGTGAGTCCCCTGGTACTCCAGCTTCTGGATTCCAGATCAAAACCCTAACGTGAGCGGGAAATGGCACCACAAGAAGCTTCCTGGCAGATACCCCTCAGCCTCCAACCCTCTCTGGCTTAGTGTAAGGCAGGGATGGGGTGGGCTCTGCACCGAGGAGGAGGCTGTGATGAAATGCCTCTGATTACACTAACCTCCTTCCAATAGGGCAGAAGGGAGAGGGGTGGGTTTTGGGAGCAGGGGCCTTGCTTTCTCCTCTAGGGCTGGGTTAGGGGCCAGGCTCCCCAGTGACACTGCCCCCTGAGGCTCCTGGCTCCAGTTCCCCAAGGAGGGCCTTGCAGCCCGGAAACAGGACTCAGAGAGAAGCCCAGCAGGCAGTGTGTGAGCTCTCCAACTGCACGCTCACCACCATGACCCTCTCTGGTCACTAGGGGGAGGGGAGGATGCTCAGCGTCCATGGGAACTGAGGCACAGGCCGGTTCTGAGAGCCCAGGGGGCCGGGTGAGGAAGTGTGGCTGAGATGTGGCCTCAGTAGCTTTTGCTTTTCGTGGGGTTGGCCCAGCTAATTCAGGCCCCAGGGAAACCCGAGGGCCTTTAGGTGGCACCTAACATGCCGCAGCTGCCAATTCAGTCCCAGCCTTCTCCCACTTGTTGTCCAGCCGCCCACTCAGACCTTTCTAGAGGCATCAGCCAATTCCAAACAGCTCTCAAGCGCCTGCTGCTCACCAGCTCTGTGCTGGGCATTGCAAGGCAGTCTAACATAATGTGGGAGACGGACGCTGGCAGAGGGTAGAGTGGCGGGTAGAAATGTCACAGGGCGTCATGAAAACCGGTGTTTCAGTCCTCGCTTTGCTATTTCTAATTGGGTGACTCCAGACAAGTTTCTGATCTTGAGCCGAAGTTTCCTCATCTTTACCGAGCTCGGGGAGCTGCGGGGAAGATTAAATGAGAAAGTTTGCCTAAAGCCTTTAGTGCAGCACCGGACACGTAGGAAACCCTCATAGTGAAGGACAGGACTGTGATTGGGGGGAACCACCCGGAGTGCTAGCAGGGCGGGAGAAGCAAAGAAAAACCAATCTGAGGAGAGAACCAGGGAAGGCTCCTTGCATGTGGTCTCTCCTGTGAGCCGAGGCAGAGTGGGACTCCTGTAGCTGGGGGAGGCCAGGAAGGGTGGAGCGGGTTGAAGGAACTTCAACGAGGAAAAGCACTTAGAACTCTTGCTTTATTTATTTAATCCGCGCACACAAATTGGCAGCTCCCGTCTCCCTCGGGGTGCCTCTCTCCTACATCCCTACTTCCAGAGGCTCTTCCGCCTCCTCCTGCCCCTCCTCTTCTTCCTTTCTCTCTCACTGCCACTATTTCCCTCTTCCTCCTCTTTCCTTCTCCTCCTCAGGGAAGCCAGCTCAGAGGCAGCACGTTGCACAAATGGTGACCACTGCCTGGCGAGGGCTTAGCTCATCGGGGCGGGTCTGCCCCTTTGGGACATTTGGCGATGTCTAAAGACATTTGTAGTTGTCATGCCTGGGTGTGTTTGGGGGATGCTATTAGCGTCTAGTCTAGTGGGTGGTGGCCAGGGATGCCACTAAAGCTCCTATAGTGCACAGGACAGCCCCACAACAGGGAATTACCTGTCCCAAACGTCAATAGGGCTGAGGCTGAGAAACCTGCCTTAGGCCAAGAGCTGGGGTGACACTTGGCCTCTTCCTCAGGCTCCTGATGTGAAATCTCCAACCCCCCACCCCAAGAGTCTCTGATTCACCTCACCAGCCTGGCTGGCCTGCTTCTAGTCTGACCCTCAGTATCCTCTGGCCTCACACCCACTACTCCCCAGCCTCTGCCTCTTCCCCTAGGGTCCTGCGTCTCCCCCCGCCCCCCCATCCTCTCCCTCAGCAGGGGCTGCAGAGCCTGTCAGGCTGGAGTCAGCCTGCGGGCTGCATGAGGCTTCGGAGACCAAGCTGCCTGCTGCACTCGGTGCTGCCGGCCCACTGATTGGCCAAGGCTGCAGTTTCCATGGTGATTCCCCAGCAAAGCCCCAAACCCCCCTTGCCAGCCCCCCCACAGGCCGAATTCAGTGGCGAGAGCAACGACAGGCAGGTTAATAAAACAGGAGCCCTGTGAGGAGCAGTGCTGTGGGCCGAGGTCCCAGCGTGGTGGCCCGCCCAGAGGAGAGAGGGAAGGGTGGGGGTGGGGGGTGAGGATCTGGCTTGCTGCCCAGTCAGCGCCCTGCCCGCTCCGCTCCAGCCAATAGAGGGGACTCTACCCACGGCAGGTTTTGGGCTGCACTGGCCCTGGGGGTGTGGGGGTTCAGTCCCTGGAGTGCACTTTCGTGCAGTGGCCTCTGGGGGCAGTGTCCCCTCCCCCCCGTCGGGACCACAGCATTCCGTAACTGGAACGGGAGGAGTCCTGGGTCTGGGGACGGGGAAGGGGGGAGATGGAGATGGAGATGGGGTAAAGGAGAGAAACGGCAGTAAAACATTGGAATAGGAATCGGGAAGGAGATGGGAAGGAAGATTGGGGATGGAGAAAAAGATGAAGATGAGCAAGGGCTGGGGATCCGGCCAGGGGGAGAGGGATTGACTTGGATGAAATAGGGTGGAGTATGGTAGATACTGAGGCTAGAGATGAGGCTGAGATGGGGTAGAAGGGGAGCTGCTGAAGGGTACAAGGCTGAAATGGGGTTGAAGGTAGCACTGCTACGGTGGGGATAAGAGATTGGGACAGGAGCTGAGATGGAGATGGGGTGGGCAGTGAAGGGTGGGATGGGGAGCACTGGGAATAGACATGGCCTCCGGCTTGTTCCCACTTATGCCCAGCACACAGCCTGGCCAGAGGAGCTGTGTTTGTGGAAGGAATGAACGGGTGGGAGCTGGTGGGCTGTGGATGCCGGGAGTGTGCTCGTGCTGGAATCAGTGACAGCAACATCAATGCCGCTCTCACCCCCTAACATCAACACTGAGTGCTTCTCATTCAGTACTTTCTTTAAAAATACACACACACACACACACACACACACACACATATATTTAATATATCTATATTTTATTGATTTCAGAGAGGAAAGGAGAGGGATAGAGAAATAGAAACATCAATGATGAGAGAGAATCATTGACTGCCTCCCTGTGACACACACACAGACCCTATAGCACTTCTCCCAATGCTGTGTCTGAGCACCCATTTTGGGGTGGCTCAGAGCTGGTGCCCAAGGTCTGGAGTGAAAAGGGTTTTGGAATAAAATAGAATAGAATGGCGTGTCGTCATTTATATTGAACTTTTACTACCTGCTAGGCACGCCATGTATATCCCTTCTATTCCTCATATCCCTTCTATTCCTCATCTCATTCGATCCTATGAAATCTGTTCTAATGTTATTCCCATTTTGCAGGTTAAGAGACAGACTTGCAGAAATTAGGTTAACTTGGCCATGGTCACACAGCCAAGTGTCAGGGGGTTAGAATGGCAGCCTTCAGCTCCCAAAGGGGTTTCTCCCTCCGGCTGGGCTCATTCAGTACTTTCAATAACCCTTTGAGGCAGGTATTATTACCATTTGCTAGAGGTTCAGAGAGTTTGGGTAATTTGCCCAAGGCCACACAGCTCTGATTCCTGCCTCAGAGATAGGCGGTGGACACATGGTCAGCTAGACATGGGTATTTCTGGCTGGAGGCGCAAACCTTATAGCTTGACAGCAGGAGAGGACAGGGACTGCTGTGTCACAGAGGCTTGAGGGTGGAGTCTGGCTGTGATGCTGAGCTGGCGTCAGGCTCCTGGGTTGCCATCCCTGCCCTGGCTCCATAAATCACTTTCCAGCTGGTGGAGATGCCGGTTCGCTGTTGCTTGGGGCATCACTGCAGTCGTAACGCCCTCCCTGTGACACACACAGAGACCCTATAGCACTTCTCCCAATGCTGTGGCTGAGCACCCATTTTGGGGTGGCTCAGAGCGGGTGCCCAAGGTCTGGAGTGAAAAGGGTTTTGGAATAAAATAGAATAGCTGGGCTCTGCCATCTGTGGTGTGGCCTTGGGCAGACTACTTTACTTTCACAAGCCTCAGTTTTCCCATCTATAAAATGGAGAGAACAGCACCTCCTAGTGTGGTGACATCCATTACAAGGAGATGACATCTGTGAAATGCTTGCCACAGAGAGTTCTCAGTAAATGCTGTTCCCCTCCCCCGGGAGCAGGTCCTCCACGGGAGCTTCTCTTTCTCCTCCAGGTCCCAGTGGGAAAACAGGGAGACGGGACCTCGGCCTCCCTCGTGTCTCCACTGTCATCACTTCCAGAGCTCTCAGTGTAAGAGTGGAAATGGAATTATGTAGGCCGAGAAACAGAAGTAGGATGGGTAACCCTCGGCGGTGAGGACACTTTTTTGTTTCCTCAGAAGGGGGAGATGGATCCAGGCTGAAGGCATGAGGGGGGATTCCGCCCCATCACATTTCCCCCCATTCCACAGTCCTGCCCCCCCCCCCCACCGCCAGAGAGAAGAGGCTGCTGAGAGGACACGCCTGGGGACAAGAGCACAGGGCCTCCCAGGCCCCTTTGGACAGGGTGCTGCCCTTCCAGCCTGCCCACAGCCAGTGCCAGTCGGGCTTTGGGGGGCACGGCTGGGCGGCCAGGCCAGCAGCTAGGAGCCCAGGCCTGCGAGGGCAGAGGAGGCTGCAGCAACCTGAGCACTCGATAAACCATTAATTCTTAATAAACGACAGGCTGTGCATTATTTAACAATAATGATACTTTCTGTTCCATTATAGATTAAAACACCGGCCTCTTCTTATTAATCCTGAATTTCAAAAGCTTGTAAATCCTGCACAGCCGGAGGAGATAAAAGCCAGCTCATCCCCGTCCCGGGGCTGACACGATTGCACTGACACAGTGGCTCAGCAGCCGGGCCTGTGAGCGCACACGCGTGTGCCCCGGCCCACCCACGCCTGGCGGCACGGATGGGCGATCGGAGCGGGCTGCAGGTGCGGGCTGTCTCCGCTCTCAGTCCTGCCTCCTCTCTATGAATCTCCTATCTCTCATTTTGGTTTCTCCCTCTCAGCATTTTTCTCTTTTACTGTTTATCTTGTTCCTCCCTCTCTCTTTGTATATTTCTCTTTGTTTTCACTGTCTCCTCTTTTTCCTTTTTCTTCTCCCATTTCTCTCCCTCCCTCCCCACAGGTATATCACCTGCCTCCTCTTCTTTACCTTCACACCATTCAACCAAACAGACTCACAATCTGCACAAACTCTATCCCCATATGGTCTTTGCTTTTCTCGGGGGTCCTCTGAGGGGTGGGGTGGGAGAAGGGAAAATAACTCCTTAGAGAAGGAAAAAGGGGTGTACAGAAAACCCCAAGACCCTGCATGCTGGGTAGGTTCTGACCTTGAGCCCTCCTGACCTACTCTGAGAGCTGGGGACCTCCAGTGCACTCCTCAGGGGATGCTCAATGCCCCTCTGTATTACCACCAGGCTCTGTTTACATACTCCCCAGGGACGGGGAGCTCACTACCTCAGGAGGCAGCCTCTTTTATTATTGCCTATTATCCAAGAACTCTTCCGTAGGAGCCCATATTCACTTTCAGACCCCCTCTGGCAAATGACAGGCCTTTGGGAGCTGAAGGCTGCCATTCTAACCCCCTGACACTTCCCGTCTCACTGCTGACATTCCTCCAGGCCTCATGTGTCAGCGAGCGAGTTCCCTCTTCATCCTGGTTCTGCTGCTCTGAGCCACCAGGGTGTCAGGGAGCCATGAAAGGTGGCCCCAAAGTTAACCACAGCCCTTCCTTTGGTGTAGCCCGAACAGAGGTCGGCTGGACCCTCCTCCTATCTGGGGATCAGAAACCATAACTGAGTGCTAGGGAAGAAAATTCACTCTGACCTTGACTGTCTCTCCCAATGTCATTGCAAAAAAGAGTATCTGTCGTCATTTATTACTGAACTACTACTACCTGCTAGGCACGCCATGTATATCCCTTCTATTCCTCATCTCATTCGATCCTATGAAATCTGTTCTAACGTTATTCCCATTTTGCAGGTTAAGAGACAGACCTGCAGAAATTAGGTTAACTTGGCCATGGTCACACAGCCAAGTGGTAAAGCCAGAATTAACCTGGCACTACTGACTCTGAAACATTCCCGTTCAGCAGCCCTGGAGGACAGATCTCGGGTGCTCGCCCCAGCTATTTGGAGCTAAAGGTGTCTTCTTGGTTCGCTTGGTCTCCAAAGTCAGAGGGCCTGGTCCCTGCGGCTAAACTCGCTCTCCAGGTTTGGACTAACAGTGCCCCCCCCCCCCCCCCCGGGCTTTCCAGGTGGAGGTGGAGAGTGGCTCCATTTGCATTCGTTGGACATTCCTTCGGGTCAAGGAGGAGATGGTCCCCAACTTACTGACTGTTCCCACACACCAGGCCCTATCACCTCCTTTCATCCGCACTGTAACTCTGTGCAGGGGGTGTTTAAACCCACGTTAAATAGTGGCAAACTGTGGCTCAGAGGCATTCATGCTTCCCCCCAGCTCAGGTATGGGAGCTTGACTGCGATGCTTCTTCAGGGAAGTGTGTGTGTGTGTGTGTGTGTGTGTGTGTGTGTGTGTGTGTGTGTGTGTGTGTAGAGAGAGAGAGAGAGAGAGAGAGAGAGAGAGAGAGAGAGGAAGTGGGAGAGAAACATGGGTGGACTTCAAGAAACACAGAGCTGAAGAGAAGAGGTGAACAGCTTTCTTCTTTTTTTGAAAGGCACGAATAGGAAATTTAACTTGATCCCTTGTGGTTTCTGGGCCAACCCCTCAGTGAAGTTGGATGGCTTTTACAAAGGAAAATTTTTATCCATTTTCTGGTTTTTATGGGGCTTCTTCAATGAGCAAAAACCTCTCCTGTTGGTGCTTTGAGAGGATTTCTCTGCATGGCCCACAGTGATGCCGTGTAATCTCCCAAAAAATATGGTACTAATATTCGCCGGATTAGGGTTAGTTATTTTTATGTGCTTGTCATTTTGTTTCTCGGCAGCTCTTTCTGCCGCCTGGAAAGGACGGGGTGGACACTTTATTTCCAGAGTCATATATTTTAATTCGATCAAGCAAATTTCACTCGTTCTCTGTATAAATTATTTAACTCATTTCTTTTAGGTTAAATGTCTCAATAGGAGGATAGAAAGTCTTTCCATCACATTTCTTCCAGGATTTTAATCAACTCCTCTAGATGGTATGAACTTCCTTCTCAGTCCTCCATCCTTCTCTGTCCTTACGTATCTCCCCCTCCCTTCTGTCCCTCCCCCTCCCTCCCTGTCCCTCTTCCTCCCTCCCAGTCTCTCCCTATCAGCTTTTCTCCATCCTCTGCCCCCAGTTCCTCCCGAATCCCTTGGCCCCATCCCAGCTTCCGTCCCTCTTTGGCTCTGGTGGGAAGAATGGAGGAGCCTGAACATTCAGGACCTGCCAGTATGCACTTGAACCCTGCAGTTGGATGAATTACCTAAAGCACCCTTCCTTCGACCTGACATGGCCCCACCAGAGTGGGTGCTGCGTGTCAGGCCCTGCTTGCTCCCTGGGCCAGGTCTCTGCGCCCAACCCCCATAGCTGCTCCTGCCTCTCCTAGACCTGTGCACCCCCTAACCCCCCAGCCCCATTCTCTCTCTGGGGCTGCAGACTCCTGCTGAATTTAAATATAAGCCTCTCCCCAAATTCCAGCTCTGTTTCCTGATGAAACACTCCATCCTACTCAATCAATTGCCCCTTGTCACAGGCGGGTTTCCTCAGTGTCTTATTTCACTCTGGTCTGGTTCCCTCAGCCCCGGGGCTGTTCCCAGGGCACCCTCCCCCCCACCGTCCCCTCCCACACACAGACCCACACTCTGTGGCCTGATGCCTCACTCTGATAACAGTGCAGGGCTGGGAGCAGGGGGCTAAGGCAGAGGTTTGGGGGCTGAGCGGTGGTGCTGCAGAGGGAGGGAGGGGGTTGGCTCTGTCAGGGGCCCTGCCTCTCCTGGCAGCCCCATTTCTGGCCCCAGGCCCTGTCAAGAGAAGCAGAAACCAGCAGAGCAAGCTCATTACCCCGCACACACTCTCCCTTCCCTCACATCACATTGTTTCAGCCAAGAACAAGTCTCCAGTGGGAATTCCCTTTCCTCTTACTTTTAAAATATACAGTAATTAACAAACTAATGCTATTAACTGCGACAACGAGGAAATTACAATAAAATCACTGCAGAGTCCACAAGCAGTCTGTCTGGTGGTGGGTCTCAGCTCGGTCTGCAGGGGAGGGACCCAGGTGTCATCATCCCGGCCACAGGGGGCCTCTCAGGCTGCGAACCTTCTGCAGGGGCTGAGTCCGCAGCAGGTCAGGCCAGGCCTCGGGCCCAGCTGCTGCATTTCCTGTGCAGGAAGAGTCAGGATCCCGGCCATTCTTCCAGGCCCGGAGGTTTACTCTTTTATGAAACCCTTAAATAATAGAGTTGTGGCCTGGCGCTGACCTGGGCATGTCCGCGAGGACACGGCCCCTGCTCCGGAACAGGCCCAGTGACTTCCCTTCAAGGACACAGTAGGTCCTGACAAGTCTCCAGAGAGGCCGAGGAAGGGCTGCTGGACCATTGTGAGTCCTTCTCTGGCCCTGCGGAAGCGTCTTCGGGGGCCCCCGCCTGCTCATCCTCTGCACTCCTCCCCGCACAGTCAAGCCTCTCCTCTCCTCTCGGGAGATTTTGCTAAGGCACAGCCGAAGGAGAAGGCTTGTTGTTGCCCAATTGTCTGGAAGTCTGTTTCCGGTCTGACTTCAGTCTTTCATGCTGCAGCCCCATGTAGTTTCCTCTGGTGAGTTCCCAGCAAGCTTGGTACATGCCCTTCCCATCCTTGCCTCCTCACCCCAGGTGTCACGATCTCCCCTGTTGGTCCTCTGAATTCCCTTTTCCCATCAGGTAGCCATGGTGACCCAAGGGCAACCTGCTCTCATCCTCTTCCTTCCCTAGACTTTATGTCCCCCTGCATACTAACAAATGTCTGCTCAGAACTTTTAGAACTTCTGTTCAGAAACCCACAGAGAAGTTATATGAATATCCCCATTTTACAGATGAGGAGACCAAGGTTCAGAGAGGTTAAGTGACTTGCTTGAGATCACACAGCCGAGAATGAAGAGGCAGCGTCAGGACTTGAACGGCACATTATGTTTTCCCATGTGACTCTATCTTCCTTGCCACCTCTTGGTGCCTAGGGAATGAATACTGCTAGTGAGAGGACATAAACTTGACTTTCCTTCCTTTCCATGACTATGCTGGGTTTGGGGAGGTGAATAACAATAATAAAAAAGCTTATCTCATTTTCTCCCTACACCAGCATTCTAAATTGAGTGGCGCCATCATGCAGATTTTATACGTGGGGAACCTGACGCTTGGAGAAGCCCAGTTCTCTGCCCAAGGTCACAGGGCTGGTGGTGACAGCCAGAGCCTAAACCCAGTCCTGTCTGACGCCAGAGCCCAGCCCAGCCCTGCCTTTAGCTGCTTGCCTGAAGAGAGAGAGAGACTGACTTGAAGTCAGCGACAGTGAGTCCAGCCAGGGTGAGTGGCGAGTCCGAGAATCTCATTAGGAGTGAAGCTGCCACACATGTCAAAAGCCCCGGCCGCCCAGCCAGCCCCACGCAGGCTTCCAGCGCACAGTGTAAACATCCTTCCTAATTCACCAAACTCAATCACGTTACTGGGATGGATTTTCCCATCATTACTCCTGCCTGAGTGACAACCTGCTCAGACACTTGCCTTCAGAGAGTTTCAGAAATCAGAATGCTTTGCTCCCTAAGTTGATTTCAACTTGTCCTAAAGTCATTTTAATTGGTGAAGCATCAGAGGCAATTTGGGTAACTTTCTGAGTCGCTGAGTTGGGGAAGAGGGGGGGGTCTCACATGCCACCCTGGCCCCCGGGGTAGCACTTTCCCCTCCTCTGATTGGTCAGGAGACCACGCTCCGCTCCTTGCTTTATTTTTGTGTTTCTTGCCGAGGTTCCTATTGCTGGTTCCTGAGGATAACAAGATTCATTTTCTCAATGGCTTTGACAGATAGGATTGTTATTGTTATTACACTCATATACCACCTTTCCTCTGAGGAGCTTAAGGCGCTTTACAAATTTGAAAATTATCTAATAATCTCCCAGCAACCCTGAGAGAGGGGGAGAAGCTGCAGCTAGAGGCACTGCAGTGCAGCCCGAGAGCCCCACATTCTGGCCCCCACCGCCAGGCTGGGTGGGCCAACGGCCACAGCTGGGCTGGGGGCACGCGGGGCTGGAGGTCTCAGAGGGACCTGCTCCCCTGGCCCAATAAGGAAGAGGAAGATATCTGTGTGGGAGGAGGGAGGAGGGAGAGAGGGCGGGAGACAGACCCAGATCCAAAGGACAAAATCCAATGGGAGGAAACTCAGGCAAGAAGAGTTTTCTTTAAAGACTGGAGAAATGAGAGGAAGCAGGAGACTCCCAGGGGCTTGCGGGTAAGAGAGCTGAAATTCAAAATGGAAATCTACCAAAGCAGCAACTAGGCCCCTAGCAAAGGACCCGGCATGAGAACATGGGCAGAGATATCAAGAGAACCCACATTGCAAATTTCGGTGGCTGCTTTTAGGTGGGCGTGGGAAGCCTCAGCAGACTGCCCCCCCCACCCCGCCCCCCAACCTGCGGGCTGAGAGGTGTGGCATTAGGCCTCTGCCAGCCTGACATCCTGTGATTCTGTCTTCCTTTAAATTTCCTCTTGCCAGAGGTGGCCACAGTAATTGCAGCACCTGTACTAAGCGTGAAGGGAAAGCTACTATCAGAATGACGGGAAGGCTTAACTGCATTGCCATCATTTTCTTGAGGAGAAGGCATGCAGACCCGCCTTATTTGAGGCTGCCATTTTGGGATTAGAGATCTGTGACGGTTCGAGGTCTCGTGGAGACCAGCTATGGTTTTGTGGCTAAGAGCTGGGCTCTGAGATCAGACCACGTGGTGACCTTGGCAAATGACCTAACCGCTCTGAGCCTCAGTTTCTCATCTGTTCAAGGACGAGGATAGTGACTCTCTCTGGTGGGTGCTTGAGGATGTGTGTAAAGTGCCTGCCACAGTCCGCCGTGAAAGGTGAAGTCGAGGAGGAGGGGATACAGATGCTGGTGATGTGGTGTGATATGGTGATTTATAATAAGAGATATATGTTTTCCCATTTTTGGCAAGAGCTCCGAAAACCCTTGGAATTTCGGACGTGATTAGAACCATTGAAGTAGTTTTTTAGTTGTTAATAAGGTGACTTTTAGAAAAACCCTTAGGTCACCTAAGGATGGGGGCTGGCTACCAGGGAACTAACAGTGTGATTAGAGGGTTGGAACTTTCAGTTGTCCCGCCCCGCGTGGACCTGACTATGTGACTAAGGAATTGGAACTTCCAGTCCTAGCCTCTGACCTTCATCTGAGAGAAGGGGAGAGGGCTGGAGATTGAGCTCAATCACCAATGGTCAATGATTTAATCAATCACATCCACGTAAGAAAACCTCCACAAAAACCTAAAAGGACAGGGTTTGGAGAGCTGCTGGGAGAGTGGCGCCCCTGGAGAGGGCAGGAGGCTCCTCCGCCTTTTCCTTACATCTTGCCCTAGGCATCACTCCCATCTGGCTATTCCTGAGTCACATCCTTTTATAATATAGTAAGAAACATGTTTTTCTGGGTTCTGTGAACCTCTCTCAAATTAACTGAACCTAAAGAGGGGTCACTGAAACCTCCAATCTGCAGCCCAGCCTGTTGGTCAGAAGCACAGGTGACAACCCGGACCTGCTATTGCCTGAAGTGGTGGGTTGTGTGTGGAGGGCAGGACAGTCTTGTAGGACTGAGCCCTTAACCCGTGGAATCTGACGCTATCTCTGGGTAGGCAGTGTCAGCACTGATTTGCAGTGTGGGACACTCAGCTGTGTCTGAGAATTGTTGCTGGTGTGGGAAAACCCCCCTCCCCACATTGGAATTGGGTGATCAGAACCCTTTATATGGCTACCCTTCCTTTGAGCTTCTTCTCAAGGGCTGTGACAGCCTGGACAAGGCTCAGGGGCAGTAGGCAGGCTGGGGTTGGGTGGCAAGGGGCTAGAGACCCAGCACGATCATCTTTGAGGCAACTACTTTTCCTCCTGTCCCCACCCCAGGCCCACCAGACCATGACTCTCATTCTAATCCCCTTCACTCCTCTCTCCCCACCGCCCTTAGCTTCCCCTGCAGCCTTAACTGATGCTGGAGGTGCCTGCTAGCTGCATGCCCCTGCTGCTCCCTGACCCAGCACCTCTCTCTGTTTCCATTGGGGCTTTTTATTTTTTATCTTTTTAAAATTTTTATTGTTGGAAGTATTACATTTGTCCCCCATTGACCTCCTCTAGCCCACCCCCACTCCCCACTCCAGGCCTTCACCACCCTATTGTCTGTGTCCACGGGTTATGCATCTCTTCCCACCCACCCCTCCCACACCTTCCCTCTGAGGTTCAACAGTCTGTTCCATGCTTCCAAGTCTTTGGATCTATTTTGTTCAACAGTTTATATTGTTCATTAGATTCCACATATGAGTGAGATCATGTGATATTTATCTTTCTCTGACTGACTTATTTCAATTAGCATAATGCTCTCCAGTTCCATCCATGCTGCTGCAAATGGTAAGAGTTCTTTCTTTTTTACAGCTCCATAGTATTCCATGGTGTAAGCGTACCACAGCTTTTTTATCCACTCATCTGTTGATGTGTACTTGGGCTGTTTCCAAATCTTAGCTATTGTAAATTGCGCTGCTATGAATATAGGGATGCATATATCCTTTCTGATTGGTGTTTCTGATTTCTTAGTATATATTCACGGAAGTGGGATTACTGGGTCAAATGGGAGTTCCATTTTTGATTTTTTTGAGGAAACTCCATACTGTTCTCCACAGTGGCTGCACCAGTCTGCATTCCCACCAGCAGTGCACGAGTGTTCCTTTTTCTCCACATCCTTGCCAGCACTTGTCCTTTGTTGATTTGTTGATGATAGCCATTCTGACAGGTGTGAGATGGTACCTCATTGTTGTTTAGATTTGCATCTCTTGGATGATCAGTGACTTTGAGCATGTTTTCATATGTCTCTTGGCTTTCTGTATGTCCATTTTGGAGAAGCGTCTATTTAGGTCCTTTGCCCATTTTTAAACTGGATTGTGTGTCTTCCTTTTGTTAAGTTGAATGAGTTCCCTAAATATTTCGGAGATTAACCTCCATTGGGGCTTTTAGAGAAGGCCTGGGGCCCCCTCTGCTTTGACTGGTGTGGGTCCCCCCACCCCCAGCCCCTGAGGAACCCAAAGGAGGACATTAGAAGGTGGAAGTGATGCTGACCAGAGTCTGAAAGGCAGGTTGGGAGGAAGGACAGTATAATTCAGGACAATGAGCCGGAGAGAGGGCAGAGAGGCTTCTAAGGGTGAAGAGAAGTATAAGAGGAAGAGGCCCTGTGGTTCTCTCCATGGTTCTCCCACTGAAACGAGACATAGGACTCACTACATTGGAGCTAGGATTTATGTATATAAGGGACCTGAACCTCTGTGGGTTTGGTAGCTGCAGGACTCCTGGAACCAATCCCTCGTAGATACAAAAGGACTACTCTAGCTAAGTTTTTGGGGAGTCAAAAGTTATACACAGATTTTCAATTGCAGGGGGTGGGGATGGGGCCAATGCCCCTGATGCCCTCATTGTTCAAAGGCAAACTGTGTACATGTATTTTAAATAATTAAAAAATTCCAAAACATCCTGCCCTCTAAGGTGTGGTGGAACTGGTACCATCCATCCATCCATCCATCCATCCAATAAATATTTATTAAGCAATGACTCAGTGAGGCATGGGGGTACAAGATAAACAAAAACAGACATGGACCCTGCCCTCATGAGGCTCACTCTGGGTAGGCCCAGCAGCATGAGGGCCCCCACTGCCATCCCTGGCCCCTGAGAGGCCCCCATTGGAGTCCAGAGTTCTTTCTGGGTCTACCCTGCCCATGCTGGGGACCCGTCCCCCACCCCATCTCAGCAGAGCAGCTATGAACACAAGCTCTGAAGTCAGGCAGACTTAAATGTCAACCCCAGCCTTGCTCTTTTGAGCTGTAATGCCTTGGATAAGTTAAACTTCTCTAAGCCTCAGTTTCCTCATCTGTAAAATGGAGATAAGTTAAATAAAGGGTGTCCCAAAATTCACGCAAGAAGTAATTTTGATAGAAAACACAGGTTAATAATTAACAATTGTAAATTTTTTATTGATTCATAAATTATACAGTATAGGGTTATGTATGGAATAGCATATCGGATAAACTGGATTATCATGTTGCGATAGCAAGCACCATTAACTGTTATTGCCTGAGCAGCCACATTTTCAAAGAAGAATGGTCTGATGATGCCTCCAGCCCCAAATCTGCACCAAACAGTGACACGTTGTGGATGCATTTATTTCTTGACAATCACTCGTGGATTTTCTGAACCCCAAATGTGAAAATTTTGTCAATTAACCAAGCCATCAAGATGAAAATGAGCCTCATCGAAATTCAGCCACATTTATGCAAAACGGTCATGAAAAATTTCAACAAAAGAGTGCATATGTTCCAGCAAAGCCGTGGAGGCCATTTACCTGATATGCTATTCCATATATAACCTTATACTGTATACTTTATGAATCAATAAAAAATTTACAACTTTTAATTATAAACCTGTGTTTTCTATCAAAATTACTTCTTGCGTGAATTTTGGGACACCCTTTATAATGTAAATCAAATCAACTGATAAGGAAGGAGCTCCAAGAATATTATTTGTTAAAACCAAAAATGCTGGCCCTGGCCAGGTGGCTCAGTTGATTGGAGCATTGTTCCATACATCAAAAATTTCTGGTTAGACTTCCGGTCAGGGCATATACCTAGGTTGTGGGTTCAATTCCCAGGCAACCAATTGATGTTTCTCTCTCACATCATGTTTCTCTCTCATTGATGTTTCTCTCTCTCTCTCTCTCTCTCTCTCTCTCTCTCTTTCTCTCTCTCATCAATAAAATATGAGCTCTGTGAGGATTTAAAAAAATGCCGAACAGCAATCCTGAGAAAGAAGAACAAAGTGGGAGGGATCTCAATACCAGATATCAAGCTGTACTACAAAGCCACTGTTCTCAAAACTGCCTGGTACTGGCACAAGAACAGACATATAGACCAATGGAATAGAATAGAGAGCCCAGAAATCGACCCAAACCACTATGCTCAATTAATATTTGACAAAGGAGGCAAGAACATACAATGGAGTCAAGACAGTCTCTTCAATAAATGGTGTTGGGAAAATTGGACAGATACATGCAAAAAA